>NW_026000081.1:1966506-2087150 GCF_001458135.2 Marmota marmota marmota
GGAGGTTGGGTCCAGGGGGCGGGGCTGGCCTGGAGGGCGCGCTCCAGCCGGCTTGGGGATTGCAGGAGAGGCCAGTATCTCGGGCACAGACCCATAGCTGGCGGGTGACCCTGTGTCCCGAAATAGCGAGGACAGGGTTATCATTTCCAAATAGAGATGTCTTCTGCGCCCAAGGATTGACTCTTACTACTTCTGCCGGATAATTTATTAATAAAAGCAATAAACAAGTCTTACCTCCTCTACTTCTCTGCTTTTCCAGGTTCCACTTCCTCGCTGAAAACTTTAGTAGCTTATTTGTCCCCTTCCTGGTTTCTCATTTTGTGAAACTGATCTGCCTTGAAGCAGTTTTCAGTTAAATGTGTTCATCATTTTTGCCTATGCCTTTATTCTCACTCCGTAAGTGCAGTGATATTCCACAAATATATGTGATGCTCAATCGAGCTGAATCAAATATTCAGGGAGTATAACCACATAGAACCACATCCAAAGGCATCAACATGGTAAGAACCTGATTTTCTGGTATTGGATTGGGTTTGGCATCCATTAAGCACCAAATGAAGTGCTTTGCCTATGTTCTCATTTAAGCCTCACAATCTCCCTTAAGACACTTACTAAATAATTCCCATATCAGAGATTAAGGAAAATAAATTGCCCAAGGTCACACAACTAATACACAGCAAGTCAGGATTTTAACCATTCTGATTCTTAAAATCATTTTCTTCCCACTCTACTTCACTGTATCAACTGGAAATCTTAGCTTTAAGAAAACAAATCTGTTTTAAATTTATGGGTTCTTCATCTCACTTTAACAATTCCTCTTTTTTGTTTTAGTTGTCTCTTTAAAGTTCCTCATGACATAAATTTTGTTGAGTAAATCCTCTTTAACATATTTTCTCCTATGTATTTTATATAAATTGGTAATTGAATCTAAAGACTTGATTGCGTTCAGGTTCTTTTGGGGGGTATAGACTACCGTATAAGATGGAGTCTTCCATTAGGAGGCATGTGGTGGCTGTTTGTTTCTTCCTATAATTTACCAACTACTAAAGATATGTGTGATTTTTAAAAATCAGTTATTATTATAGATACACTGTCCAGTATGATAGCCACTAGCTCTTGTGGCTATTGAACATTTGATATGTATCTAATCTGAATCCAGATGTGCTGTAAATATAAAAATACATGTTATGTTTCAAGTACTTAGTACAAAACAGAAGAATGTAAAATTTCAGTAATTTGTTTATAAAGATTACATTTTCAATGATAATAGTTTGGACACATAGGATTAAATAAAACAATTTTTAGGGGCTGTGGCTGTGGCTTAGTGGCAGAGCACTTGCCTAACATGTGTGAGGCACCGAGTTTGATCCTTAGCACCACATAAAATTAAACAAATAGAATAAAGGCATCTACAACTGCAAAAATTTTTTTTAATTTTAATTAATAAAAATAAATAAATCCTGGGCTGGAGTTGTGGCTCAATGGTAGAGCATTTGCTTAGCACGTGTGAGGCACTGGGTTTGATCCTCAGCACCACATTAAAAAAATAAATGAATAAAATAAAGTTTAAAAAAACTTAAAAAAAAAAAAGAAAATCTTATTCTGATGAGGTAGGGAAGGTTAGAGATCTTGTTTATACCCCTTACACTCTAGGACATAGTGTTATATACATCCAATTTTTTAATAAATAATAATCAGCCTTATAAGAAGCAAATATATATCCTTTATATTTGGGGGTGGGGGTGGGTAAAAGGTAGGAAGGGAAGGAAACAGACACTGAAATATAGGACTTCTGGTACACTGTATCACTTGTACACTGACAAATGCATGGACTGTGTATTTGCTTCCTAATGTAACATCAAGTTTTACTCTACAACCTTAATAGCTAGCTGTTAGCCTACATATCACCTTTCCTTCTATACTCAGCCACACTGGTTAAGAATAGATCTTGTCTTTCACTCTAGTTGCTGCAATAGCAGCAAATTGTTCAGAAAGGACAAGGCTTTCTTAGATGAACTGTCCTTAGATCCCAAGGTACTGTCCCAATCATTCACCAAATATTTGCCAAATGCCTATGCTAGGTCAGAAACTAGGTTGAGTACCATTTAGAAATGCAGGTTCTAACATAACAGAATGATTCATGGTGCCTGTAACTTAAATGCCTGTAGGTTAAGGTGGACCCCTTTCATTAGGACTCTCAAGTGACATTTCTAAAAAAGGGAATTGAAAGTTCTGGTTTTCCCAAAATAGTAGAAAGAAATCCAAGCTAGGAAATCTTCCCTTGAGTTCAGGGGCGTTCACTGAGGATAAGAAACTTGCTTTTAAAAAATCCACTCTTGGGGCTGGGGATGTGGCTCAAGTGGTAGTGCGCTCGCCTGGCATGCATGCGTCCCAGTTTGAACCTCAGCCCCACATACAAACAAAGATGTTGTGTCCGCTGAAAACTAAAAAAATAAAATATTTAAAAAATTATCTCTCTCTTTAAAAAAAAAAAAGAAAGAAATACTTCTTTATGAAAACATTCTCTGTCCTATCACCTGACTTAGACTTTCCTTTCTCCTTTTAAAAAAACAAAAAATCCACTCTCATTACTAAAACTTACACATATCAATGAATTTTGTGCTTCAGAGCCAGTAATGTCCTGGATTTGGGGGAAAAAAAAGTACCTCCCCTACTATTTCTCGTTAATAGATTAAATGATAATGAAGTAGAATTACCTGTGTCTACCAGGGCTTCTATCTGGATTTCTAGACAAAGCATAAATTATACATTGGTGATTAAACCTGGTAGAGAAAAACACATTCTTGTCTCAACATAAAAGAGATGTTTTTATCTATGTCAAATAAATATCTGACACATAAATAAAGTGTTTTGTTTTGCAAAAAAAAAATCTCATTTTAATCAAGTCATTGAAATGTTCTAAATTCACAAAAGGAAAATTAAATGTTAGAAATCTTTATATAAATGTATATCTTTAAAATAGATGTTTTACAATAGGTTAATAATTTCTAGTAACATGTTTGAGAGCATTAGTAGAACTTGCTATGAAGATGAAAGAAATTCACCAAAATGAATTCAGATAGGTGTCTTATAGTAAATTCATATGCTCTTAGCCAGATGTGGTGGCCCATGGCTGAGGAAGGAGGATCACAAGTTTCAGGACAGCCTGGATGACTTAGTGAGACTCTGTCTTGAAATAAAAAAATAAAAATGGTTGGTGATGAAGCTCAGTGCCCTGAGTTCAACTTCCATATCAAAAGCAAAAGTTTACATTCCCCCAAAACTAAAAAAAAAAAAAAAATCCCATTTCAGAAAATTTAAGCATAGTATTAGCATTTTACAGATTAGTCAGTAAGTACACTCTTTCCTAAAAAACTTCAGTTCTCTGTAATAGTCATGCAAAGGCAAACAGCAAATGATATGTTAGCAACGGTTCTTCCTAGCTTAAAAACATACATATTCAGGATATAGCTCTCTATGCTTGCCTAGCACATGTGAAACTCTTTGAGTTCCACCCCCAGCACCACAAACAAAAAAACACCCAAATATTTAGGGGCTGTTTACCAGACTTTCTGTGCAAATAGTGAAATAGAAATACCAGTACTACAAACAACATGCAGGATTTTGTAAAAAAGTTCAATTTAGGGGCTGGGTTGTGGCTCAGGGTAGAGCACTTGCCTAGCACGTGCAAGATGCTGGGTTCGATTATCAGCACCACATAAAAAATAAATAAAAGTATTGTGTCCAGCTACAACTAAAAAAAAAAAAAATTAAAATAAGTTCAATTTAAAATGCCAACCAATCTATTAGTAACATATAAGAAATATACTTTTCGGGGCTGGGGATGTGGCTCAAGCGGTAGCGCGCTCGCCTGGCATGTATGCGGCCCAGGTTCGATCCTCAGCACCACATACAAAGATGTTGTGTCCGCCAAAAACTAAAAAATAAATATTAAAATTCTCTCTCTCTCTCTTTAAAAAAAATAATAAAAAAATAAAAAAGCTAATCTTATTTAAAAAAGAAATATTCTTACTTCTATAACTTCATAATTCCATTTTTCCAGATACCATATGGAAAATTATATCTGGGCTATGCCTTAAATACAATAGATGACTAATAAGTACTTATCTGATACTATGTACCAAAACTTTCACCTCCATCCTATTCCATAATTTAAGTTTGAATAGCTCATGTAGTAATTTACTAGGACCTAGGAAATGAAGCAACCTTCAATAACACAGCTAACATTCTGCTCACAGATCATCCATTCATACCTTTAGTCTCTTCTGTGGTAAGAAGAAAAGCATGAGGCCTAGATAATTGGTAATGTTTGCGGATACAAGCAGAGCTTCAAAAAGTTCTTGATTTTTTTTTTTTTTTTAAAGAGAGAGTGAGAGAGGAGAGAGAGAGAGGGAGAGAATTTTTTAATATTTATTTTTTAGTTATCGGCGGATACAACATCTTTGTTTTGTATGTGGTGCTGAGGATCGAACCCAGGCCGCACGGATGCCAGGCAAGCGCGCTACCACTTGAGCCACATCCCCAGCCCAAGTTCTTGATTTTTGGGAACAATATTTAGTGTTGTCAGCTATTATGAGCAACTGAGTTTTCCCCATAGAACTAGGATGGAAAATTGCCCTTTTTGAATAACCTTTGAGATCAAAGTTCAAATGAACCGGAGATATGTAAAGTCACTTTAAAGTGACAACTGGGCATGGTAGTGAACACTTGTAGACTTAAGAGACTCAGGAGGCTGAGACAAGAAGGTAAGTTCAAAGCCAGGCTCAGCAACTTAGGGAAACCCTAAGCAACTCAGCAAGACCCAGACTCAAAATAAAAAATAAAAAGGGCTGGGGATGTGGCTCAGGGTTAAGCACTCCTGGGCTAAATCTGGATGCTAAAAAATAAAAGTAAATAAAGTGACAAACAGAGAAAATACTTGGATGGGGATTAACAATGGTCGTGAAAATTCAAAAGTTTCCAGGGTCAATAACAAGACAATACTAAAGGTGGCTCCCTGGGCAACCCACCTTCTGTGTTACTCAGGCCCAGGTGATTTTCTGTTAACCCTATTCTATGTCACCTGGCACTCTAGATAATGAGGGGAATTACATAAATGCATTATGATTCACCCTCATAATTCTGTTTCAGGCCAGGTGCAGTGGTGCATACCTGTATTCCCAGAGACTCAGGAGGCTGAGGTAGAAGGATTGAAAATTCGAGGCCAGCTTGGGCAATTAAGCTATCTCAAAAAAAAAAAAGACTGGGAATATAGTTCAGTGACAAAGCACCCTTGTGTTCAATCCCCAGTACAGGGGGAAAAGAAAATTCTGTTTCAGTTTCCTACATGTGTCTGCCTAGAGAAGAAAAGAATGCACTGGTCACATTGTTTAAGTTTTATTTATTTCTGTAAATTGATATCCATTTTCTTACATTGGTCTCATAAGCTTGGTTTCTATGAACCCATTCCAGGAGAGATGTGTTCTCCATTTGCTGATGAAATCAGTTTCTGGACCTGCAATGCTGCAAATCAAACTCTGGAGAGTACGTTCATCCAAGTAATGCCTCCTGAGGTCAAATGGCCAAATGACTTTCCAGGTATCACCCTTCTCCACTGATGAAAGGACGTGAAAGCTATTTTTTCTCTCATTGTAAAATTTCTACACTTAGAATTAATGTTATAATTTTTACCCAAGAACACCAACTTAGAATAAAATCAACAATTTCAAGTGCAATCATAGATAATATTAGGCTCTCTGCTTAAGCAGCAAATAAACATGCTAAAATATAAAGGTATTTTTAAAAGAGCTTCACTTAAAACAAAGTGGGGAAGGAATTATAACAGATTTTTACAAATGCAGACATAGGAAACAAATATAGTTAGTGATATCATGTTTAAATCTTATTTCATAACAACTGTGGTAGGCAGAATAATAGCATCTCAAAAGACAACCACATCCTAATCCCCAGAACCTGTGTGAATGAATATATTACTTGATGTAAAAGACATTTTGCTGGTGTGATTAAGTTAAGAACCTTGAAATGAGGAGAGTACCTTGAGTTATCCCAGGTGGGTCCAAAATTACAAAGAATCCTTCCCATCTGGCTTCAGAGTAGGCGTGACCACAGAAGAGTCAGAGATGTATCACTGCTAGGTTTGAAGAGCAAAGAAGGGGACCATGAGCTAAGAAATAAAGTCTCTAGAAGCTGGAAAAGGCAAGTAAACAGGTTCTTTTCTAGAATATCCAGAAAGGAAGATAACCCTGTCGGTTCCTTGATCTAAGGATAGGGGCCAGGGTCAGACTTCTGATCTAGAAAACTGGTAATATAATAAGTTTGTAATAAATGAGCAGTGATTTGTTACAGTAGCTAGAGAAAGCTAATATACAAACTCAAAAAAGCTATGTTGAGACAAATCAGGAAGATTTAAACATATATTGGGCATTAGGGGTAGAATATTAAAGAATTAATAATAATAGCATAAAATACTATTTGGTTACCCTTTTAAACTTTTATCTGTTAGAAATACATGCTGAAGAATTTACAGATGAAATAATACATCTGGGGTTTGCTTTTAATATTTGGCAAAAAATTTTTGGTTGTTGAAGCTGGAGGTTCATTATTATGTATATGCTTGAGATTTTCCAACGTTTTTTTTTTTTTTCTTTTTTTTTCAGTGAGTTAACTTAGGAGAACACCTGTATACTGTAGGTCAGCACTGTCCAAAAGAATTTTCTGTGATAATGAAAATGTTCTGTATCACCTCTGTCCAGTGCAGTAGTCACTGACCTTGGGGTTATTGAGTACTTGAAATATACCAAGTGCAACTGAGAAACTGAGTTTTATTTAACTTTAATTAGGCTTAAGGAGCTACATATGGCTACTGTCTACCATATTACACATTACAGCCCTAGATAATGGAAGACAGCCATGCTGCCTTCCTTCCAGAATTCAAAATTAACAAGTTCATCAATCAAATCACTGAACATTTGGTATTTTTCTGTCCAGCCCCCCTGTCCCCTTTATGCTAATTACCAATATCCAGCTCCCACACCTACCCCAAGCCCTTTTTCACCACAGAAGTAAGGCTTGAGATCCAAGCTTTGGTACAACTTCTTGGACAGAATAATTTAGCCAAGAAAAATGACTAGAGTTGGGATGATCATAATCCTTGCTTGGAACTTTCTGTATTAGGAACAGCTTCCTCAATCTGGAGTTGTAAGAATGGAACCCTAGAACTGCTAGCCATCATGTTCCTAGACCACAGAGAGAATAAAACCAAAATTAGGATAAAAAATGGACAGAGCCGGACAAGGTGGCATATGCCGATAATCTCAACAGCTCGAGGCTGAGGCAGAAGAATCACAAGTTCAAAGCCAGCCTCAGCAATGGCAAGGCATTAAGCAACTCAGTGAGACCCTGTCTCTAAATAAAATACAAATTAAGGCTGGGGATATGGCTCAGTGGTCGAGTGTCCCTGAGTCCAATCCCCAATATCAAAAAATAAATAAGGGGGCTGGGGATGTGGCTCAAGCGGTAGCGCGCTCGCCTGGCATGCGTGCGGCCCGGGTTCGATCCTCAGCACCACATACAGACAAAGATGTTGTGCCCGCCGATAACTAAAAAAAAAAACATTAATAAATAAATATTAAAAAAAATAATAATAAAAAAATAAATAAGTAAAAATAAAATGAGGAGACTATCTTAATTATCCTTAAGTACTTAGATCCAGTAAATCCTGAAGTCATTTCCATCCCTTCTTTCCTATGTTTCAGCTATGTAAGCCAATAAATTCCTTTTTTGCAATCTTTAAAAGTCTTACTTTTAAGGATCATTAACGGAATAGTAAGGCACTCAAAATTATTAGAGATATGATCTAATGCAGTGTATATATAGTATCCCTCTACACAAAGTAAATACAGCTAAGGACACTCCAGTAGTGCTGGTTGCTACCACTTCCTTCTTAAGGGTGGAGCAGGCCCTATTAGCAAAAATAGTAATGTAAGAATAGCTTATTATTCCATTCCTATTATTTATAGCTTAGACTGGGAAAGCTTTTCAGGTGTGCACTGAAGACCAGTATAAACTGTGATATATTTATTATAAAAAGATAGAAATTATTGAGCTAGAATTATCATATTACCAATAATAAACATAATATCCTGGGGATAAAAAGATTATAAATCACAGGCAAAATCAAACATTAATCTGTTTAATTTTTTATACTTTATTCCTTGTATCAATAGATTAAGAAAGTAAAATTTTCCCAGGTACCGATTTATAGATACTATTTTTAAGTAGAATCAAAAAGCTCAGTTTCACAAACAGTAACATTCAGTGATCTCTTTAAATGCAATTTTAATCCTTATTTTAAGCTAAGGGCAATAATTTAATGCAGTAAGCTAAATTCACACAAAACCTGTATACTGTGAACTACAAAAGTGGTTTTTGTAGCTACATACAGTTTTAGTCAACTACACATTTCCACAAGTACTTACAAATATGTTAAAAAAACACTACCCCAAATGCTTATCCTACCATTAGCTCATTAAACATTGCCATTCCTGCTCCTGAAAGTAGATGATTGGGAAAATGAGTTCTAAAACTTAAAAAGTAACTTTAAGTCCAAAAGGTTTTAAATCAAAAAAGTCTTTCAACATGGAAGCATCAACATGAAACTTTTAAGTTTCTAAAAAAATTAAAATAAAAAAATCACTCTTTAGAAAATATTAAAACAAATTATCATTTAAGACACATAAACATTCTTACAAAAAACTTGTAGTTTCAAATATCATCTCCTTAAAAGAAAACCAGTTCACTATCTTTAATAACATCTCAGATCACTGTTGTCTAAAAACTTCAGAATATGTAAGGCATATGTCTCAGCTGTCATAGTCAAAATGACACTTAGATTTCACATATTAAACAGCTATAGTATAGCTTATAATGGCACAAATATACCTAACACATAAATACTACTTCATCCTTTAGATAGTCAAAAGTCAGAAGGAACTGCATAATTTGTAAGGTACTTTAACTTACGTGTAGTCATTAAACTCAGTAAGTAATTCAAGTATAGTCATGTAAAGGCAGGCAATTAAAGGCTCAAGGATCACTCTAAAATCAAAGACATGAAAATAAAGGCTGAAAACTTTGTTTCTCCATCTTTCATTTACATGCCTAGATATTAGGACATTACTGAACAAAATACACAATTATTATATATGATTTCCACAGAATATAATGAAATTTCATGAAGTACAAAAATTATCAAGATCCGTAGTTTGCTTCATCAAATGCTTTTCTAGCTCGTTTCAATTCTTCATTCATGGTAAGCAAGTCTTTAACCCTAGCAAACTTCCTTGGGTCCTTTCGAATCAAGAAGACGATATCTTCAACTTGTACTCGACCTTGTCTTCCAATTGACATTGCCTTGTGAGTCTATTACAAAGAAACATATTAAATTCAAAAATTTTAAATCTAATATTTTGTTGTTTCAATTTGTATTTACTGATTGCTGGAGAGGTTGAAAAATTCTAATTACTATGGCTATTCATTTGTGAATTGTCTTTCTATTCATCCCCCCCATCTTTTTTTTTGTGTGTGTGGTGCTGGGGATTGAATCCAGGGCCTTGTGCATGCAAGGGAAACACTCTACCAAAAGAGCTATATATCCCAGCCCTCTATTCATTCCTTTTGTTAATTTATTACTGGGTAATTGGCAATATTTCTCTTTATGCTCCGCAGGTTCGTTCTTTATTTTTTTTTTTTTTTAATTAAGGACAGTAAATCTACCAAAGTTATTAATATTCCCTTTTTGTTGTTTTTCCATTGTGGTGCTAGCAATTGAACCTAGGGTCTCACACATGCTAAACATACCCACTGAACTAACTTCAGCTTCGTATATGTAGTTTTTGTTTTCATTGTATAAAATCATTTCCTAATTTCTTTGTAACCACCATTTATGCTTGAGTCCTCCTCCATTTTGATAGCCAATAAATATTGGTGGGATTTCTTAAAATCAAATAAACCTCATCCCTATCATTATATACTCATTCTGTACAAAAACAAAGGTTAATCACAGCATTACTTTTTTTTTTGGTAGCAGGGATTGAATCATGGGGTGCTTAATCACTGAGTCACCTTCCTAGCCCTTTAAAAATTTTTACTTATTTATTTATTTTTGGTACCAGGGATTAAACCCAGAGGTGCTCAAACTCTGAACCACATACCCAGACCTTTTTATTTTGAGACAGGGTCTCACTGGGTTGCTTACAATTCTCACTAAGTTGCAGAGGCTGACTTTGAACCTGCAATCCTGCCTCAGCCTCCTGAGCTGCTTTGAACTTGCAATCCTGTTGCATCAGGCTTCCAAATTCCTGGGATTATAGGCATGCACCACCACTCCTGGCTCATAGCATTACTTCTGATGACTAGAAATGGAAATAAGAAAGCTAGGCTTGATGGCACACACCTGTAATCCCAGCAGCTCCGGAGGCTGAGGCAGGAAGATTGTGAATTCAAAGCCAGGCTCAGGAAAAGTGAGGCTCTAAGCAACTCAGTGATACCCTGTCTCTAAATAAAATACAAAATAAGGCTGGGGATGTGGCTCAGTGATTGAGTGACCCTGAGTTCAATCCCCAGTACCTGGCCCCCACCTCCCCAAAAAAACCTGAGGCAGGAGGATCACAAGTTCAAGGACAGTCTTAGCAACTTAGACTGTCTCAAAATTAAAAAAAAAAAATTTAATTATTTTAAAGGCTAGGGATGGAGTTCAGTGATAAAAGCACCCTGTAGCACATACACAAACACACACACACACAAAAAAAAAAAAAAAAGAGAGAGAAACTAAATTTTACTAATAGGCACTGAGTATATTCAATTAGTAGAGTAATTAAAAATATGATGGAATATTATGTAATGACAAGGGGAAAGTCATTGCATAATTGTTCTAGACTTACCTAACGGAAAAAGCTGGTTCTAAGACTGTACATACCATACGATTCCAATTTTATAAAAAGCTTCAAAATACATACAAAAAGGTAAAATGATAATCACCAAAATGTCAGAACTAGTTGTCTCTAGGGAGAAGACTTACAGGTTTTAATTTTCTTCTTGTGCTTTAATACATTCAAAATCATACTTGTTATTAATTACCTTTATAGATAGAAAAAAGTTCTTTTTAATGCATACTATTTGTGGGGTAGAGGGGAGATAGATATGGTGCAGGACCTTAAGCATTTTAGGCAAGTGCTTAGCCAGTGAGTTATATACCCAGACCTAAGTAATTTTAATTCTATTCTGTAGCAAGAAAATAATCCAAAACACAGCCATACTCAGTAATACCATCCCTGAGAATGTATTCCAAAAGATGGGGCAGACAGAGAATTGATCATTCAAAATGTTAGTTTCAGGAATGGGGATTTTGTTCAGTGGTAAACAGTTTTCCTAGCAAGCACAAGGCCCTGTTCAATCCCTAGCACAGGAAAAAAAAATTTTTTTTTTTTTTTTAGAGTGGGTGATGTACCAGGGATTGAACTTAGGGGCACTGGACCACTGAGCCACATCCCTAGCCCTATTTTGTATTTTATTAGAGACAGGGTCTCACTGAGTTGCTTAGTGCCTCGCTAAATTGCTGAGGCTGGCTTTTAACTCAAAATCCTCCTGCCTCTGTCTTCTGAGTCCCTGGGATTACAGGCATGTACCATCACACCCAGCCCAGAAAACTTTTTAAAAAGGTCAACCAGTCAGTTAAAAAGAAAACTTATAAATAACCTTTACAATAAGAGAATGGTTAAATAAATTAGAAAACAGGGCTGGGGATGTGGCTCAAGCGGTAGCGTGCTCGCCTGGCATGTGTGCGGCCCGGGTTCGATCCTCAGCACCACATACAAACAAAGATGTTGTGTCCGCCGAAAACTAAAAAATAAATATTAAAAATTCTCTCTCTCTCTCTCTTTAAAAAAAAAAAATAAATAAAAAAAATTAGAAAACAATTCAAATAAATTTTATGTAGCTACTAAAGTAATTATTAAAACACAAAAAAATATGTATTACAAAATTTAGAGAACAAAAAATATTACCAAGCTCACTACAGTAAAAAACATTATATATCTTTATTTTTATTTATTTTTAATTTGTTGTTTTTGTTTGGAGTGGGCATCCAGACAGGAACTATAAATTAGTATTTAAATAAACAGTAGAAAAGGCAATAAAAAAGATTATGTTGAATAATGAGATATATAATGGGCAATATTTTTATTTTATTCAAGGGGTTTTATGTCTTTATAAATAAAATTCAGGAGGAGGGCATGGAATATATTTATTTAATCTCCATCCATAATGATAATTAGAAACCAATAACTTTTGCAAAACAGGCACTCAATGGATAGTTTGTTTCAAAAGGATGCCATAAGTTTTAGATTTTCAAAAACACTTAGAATTTTAAACCTATTCTTCAATTAGCTCAGACTAGTTACAAAAACAAAACAAAACCAAACAAAAATTGCCAAAAACCTCTTAAAAGATCAGTTATAAAAGAATCTTACCATTTCAGTGATGAACTCTATGACAAGATCTTCAAGAATATCCACTGACTCAGTGTAAGGATTCTGGTCATCCCCAAACCCATACATCATACATCGTACTGCGAAAGAATAATAATTTTTATTTACTTGACAATTTCGCCAATACTTTTTCATATCAACTAGAAGTGAACAAAATTATACAAAATATTGGTCTAAAAACATATTTACACTGTATCTGTTGTCTCCATGTATGGATTTTGGTGTAAAAGATTTGACCATAAACTGGGAATGGTGGTGCATGCCTGTAATCCCTGCGGTTTAGGAGACCGAAGCAGGAGAATTGCAAATCCAAAGCCAGCCTAGGCCCCAAGCAACCTGGCATGACCCTGTTTCTAAATAAAATATAAAAAGGGCTGAGGATGTGGCTCAGTGGTTAAGCAACCCTACGTTCAATCCCCCATACCAAAAAAAAAAAAAAAGATTTTACCAGTTTCATCACCATAATCTCCAACAAAACTCTGGCTCCCATTCCTTCCTTAAACCACTACTAATGTGTACATTCTTTCCCTAATCTCTATCATCTACTCACCAGCGACCCCCAGAATGTCTCTAGGTGGGACACTCTATGGTAGGCACAGGACAGCAATGGCTTAGTATTTTCTAGAAGTGTTTTCTGTGTGTGGGTGAGGCAGTGGAGCACTGGAAAAGACATAAGAATCTTTTCTGATATTACCATAGGGGAAAGAACATGACAGAAAATACTCCAATTACCTTCTTATGGAAAGAAACAGGGTAATTAAAAGGAGAAGGCAGAGGGCTTCTACAAAGAATCCTGACATTTTATTTCCTAGATCAACACAACTGTCAGCAAAGCCCTTTCAGGAGTCATCTGAAGAAACTACAGAACATGCAAAAGAGAAGGAAAATCTAATGCAGAGTAATAAAAATAACTGCTAATAGCTAAAACGTATATAGCCCTTACTATATGCCAGGTACTTAAGGCTTTTATATATATAACACATCTAATCCTCACAATAATCATTTGATGTATATACTATTATTATATCCTATCTATGGATGAGAAAACTGAGACACCGAGCTAAGTGACTTACCCGAAGTCACACAGCTAGTAAGAGATATAGCCTAAATCTGAACCTAGCTGATCAGGTTTCAGAGTCACTAATCTGACCCACAACAGTTCTATGCATCACAGTTTAGGACCAATGCGATTCATGCACATTTTTAACCTATATAGTCTATAAATCCCAACTAGTTCACAGACAAAGCTTCAAGAAGTCCTTGAATCTCCCTTGAAATCGTTCAGAAAAAAATTTTTTTTAAAGAGAGAGAGAGAGAATTTTTTAATATTTATTTTTTAGTTCTCGGTGGACACAACATCCCTGTTTTGTATGTGGTGCTGAGGATCGAACCTGGGCCGCATGCATGCCAGGAGAGCACGCTACCGCTTGAGCCACATCCCCGGACCCCAGAAAAATTTTAACACCTGAATTTTTTAAACATTTTTCTGAGAAGAATTATAACACCAGATTCTCAAAGAGGAATGTAAATGCTGTCAAATGCTGGAAATATATCTTAATCTGAGTGGTGATTCCAAGGATATACATGTAAAATTCATCAGACAGCTCACTAAGGACTTATACAACTGTTGATAAATTTTACTTTTTTTTTTAAAGGAACACTGAAAACACTTCTAAATGAAGGAATAAGTACAAATAATTACTATTTAGGAGAAGCAAAAACTAGTAGAAATAAAAAGAGAAGAAAGCAGGCCCAGGGAAGAAATGAAAGGGGTGACTTAAAAGCTAGCTCAGGATAGAGGTATCATAGCATTTACACTAACAAGGTCCTTGAGTTCCTTTGAGCCACAGGAGCCAAGATTTTCTCTCTCTCTTTTTGGATTCTGTAATATTTTTTTGCCTTTTTTTTCAAATGATAATTTTAGACTTACAGATGATCTGTAAAAATAGTACAGAGCTCCCATATGCCCTATATCTGGCTTCCTTTTATCATAACATCTTATATAAACATATTTATCAAAACTAAGTACAAGTACAAACATTATTCAAATTGTACCAGTTTTCTACTAATGTCCTTCTTCCCAGGCTTTTTTTGCCTTTAGTGATCAGAATTGTACTCAGTGTCTTACACATGCATGGCAAATGCCCTACCACTGAGCTATAACCGCAGGTCATCAGTTCTAGGTTCCTATCAAAAATATACTCAGCTGTCATGCCTCCTTTGTTTTCTCTATTCAATCTGTGACAGCTCCTCAGCTTTTCCCTAACTTTCATGTCCTTGACACTTTTGAACAATACTGGTTAGTTATCTTGTAAAATGTCTCTCAATTTGGGTTGTCATTTTCTCATGATTAGAATGAAGTTACACACCATTTAATAGGACACCGAGATGATATGCCCTCACATCAGGGCTTTGTGATATCAATATAAATTACTGGTGATTGTTTTTTTTTTTCTTTAATATTTTGAGGAAGATACTTCATCACTATCTTTTTTTTGTACTGAAGATTGAACCCAGGGGTACTTTACCACTGAGCTACATCTCCATCCCCTCTTTCTGTTTTTTAAATATTATTTTAGGTTTTTGATGAACCTATTTTTTTTTTAATTTATTTTTATGCAGTGCTGAGAATCAAACCCGATGCCTCACACATGCTGGGCAAGAGCTCTACCACTGAGCTGTGACCCCAGTCCATCCTCACTCCTTTTTATTTTTTATTTAGAGACAGGGTCTCACTTAGAGCCTGGCTAAGTTGCTGAGGCTGGCCTTGAACCTGCCTTGGCCTTCAACTCCTGTCTCTGCCTTCCCATGTTGCTGGGATTACAAGCATGAGCCACTGCATCTGGCTATCACTAACACTTTGATGGGTAAAATTCTCCAGCAGGAAAACATATTTCACTGTGAAAGAGAAACCTAATAGGAAGTATACACATTTTGTTTGGTTAAAGGATATATAACGACATAAATGAATAGCAATGAATGCTTTGAAATTCTATGTTATACTAATAAGAAAAACATTTTAAAATTAGGGTTTAGGAAAACATTTTGGTCAGTAAGACATGTTAGATTCTGCTAACACAAAAAAAAAAGCTGTGAAGATTCCAGATTCTTATCACAAAGATACAGTGATCCAAGTAGAAACAAAGGTCTTCACTAACAACCAACTGTGCAAGAATCACACTGAGACGCTCTGGTATAGGGAGATTCCCTACATATGCTGACATAAGTTAAACCAGATATAAACTGAGTAATTAGCATCAGAGAGATGGA
Source organism: Marmota marmota marmota (assembly GCF_001458135.2). Lineage (NCBI taxonomy): Eukaryota > Metazoa > Chordata > Mammalia > Rodentia > Sciuridae > Marmota > Marmota marmota. The sequence continues at coordinate 1,982,343 of NW_026000081.1, forward strand.
ATAAGGAGTTGTCAGCTTTAAGTGAGAAATTGAGATATAGAAAATGATTTGAACGGTTAAAAAAAGAGCATTTGAGGGCTGGGGCTGTGGCTCAGTAGTAGGGTGCCCGCCGTGCACATGAGGCCCTGGGTTCGATCCTCAGCACCACATAAAAATAAATAAAGATATTGTGTCCATCTACAACTAAAGAAATGTTAAAAAAAAAAAAAGTATTTGAGAACTGCTCATGTCTAACGCAGCCTAATTAAACCAGATATTCATAAATCTGTATTGCTGCATCTCTCAATACTCAACCATAACTATACATTAAGGACCCAAGACCTGGAGATGGAAAGCACATTCTATGGTTTCTTTCAGGGGTTGGTCTACACCAACAGTAGCAGCAGTTCTCTTCTTGCTGCTGACAAAAAGGGTCAAATTTATCCACTGAGTGAGTAGGACATTATAATCTCTCAGTCACTGTAATGTCTCACACTGTTCAGCACCTTTCTGCCCTGTTTATTGCTTTTCTTTAAAATCCCAATTTTCAGCACCTGTTCCAGGTTACAGTCAAAGGAGTCCGAGTCCCTGCTTCTTCTCTTCAGAGGTAAGTTACATGAAAACTATGAAAGTATATTCTGCCCTGAATTAAAACACCACATTGCATCACTGTGTATGTGTGAGTATAAAAGTAATGGGGTTAGGATGGTTACTATATATAATTCAAAAGTTATTTAAACAGAATTTGAGACAGATCTGAGAATACTATTCTTAAAGGGAAACACATTCAGAACGATGAATCTACTTTGAAAGGATAGTTTCAAAGGTTTTCACGATTTGTAAAAAAATCATTGTTAAATACGACTTACATTCTTTAGAAAAAAGTCTCTTTCTTTTTCCCTGTCCACCTTCTGCACCTCCTCCAATTTCTTCATTTTCCTCTTCAAACTAGAAATTAAAATGCATACATAGTAATGTCAAAGACTGCATTGCATTTGATAGACAAGTAATTAGTATTTTCAACACTGATATCAGGCTAAAAAAATCTAAATCGGGCAGGAAAAAAAATCATGAAATCTTAGCACCGAAGGTACTTAAAAATGAGTCCAATTTCCAAGTTATGCAGAAATAGTCTCTACAATGCACCTAACAATCCTATTGCCTTTACATGTACGAGTTCTAACGAGTGTAGATTGTTAAATAACAGAAAATAAATCACTACACAGCGTTACTGTTAAAGATTTGATACTGAGTCAGTCTACTCCCTACAGTAAAACTAACGTTTACTAAGCACTTGCTTATACAGTGCTAAAACTTTCCTCAAGTAACCCTTATTTTATGAAAAGAAAACGATGCTCAAAGTTAAGTAATTTGCTCAGAAAAGAGAGAGAGAGAGAGAGAGAGAGAGAGAGAGAGAGAGAATATGAGATCTAGGCTTCCTGACTTCCAGTTCATTCTTTTTCCACTACTTCACAGTAAGTACAGTTTAGTTAGCAGTTTGACTGCCAGTTCATAATGAGTTTCAGCAAACAATAGCTGTGTCCTCTGATAATTCTCTAGTGTTTCAAAGGGTATCTGGCAGATCCAGACCAAAACCAAAGGGAAGGAACCACCCTTCTACTCTTCCTTCAAGTGTTGTCCCACGTACTAAAATGACAAATCCAATGAAAAGGGCAAGCAAAGCGAAGTCCCTGCATTCTCTCGGCTGAATTCGCTAAGGAAAACAGACTCGATTCTCAACTCTGCCTCTGCTAGGGAGCCTAAAGGAATGAGAAAAGCAGAACGTTGAGACCGAGGCGTTCACTCACGGTCGGGTCTTCTTCCTCATCTGCCATCCCACTAGCCCGCCAGCCCACAGCGCCTCCCGGGCTAGCTGCTGGCTGGTTTTACTATTTCCTCTACGTCATTTCCGGAGACGCGCGGGGCGGGGTGGCGCCAAATATGGTCTGCGCCTGCGCGATTAGGAGGAGTTTGTTCCCTAACGACCGCCTAGACAGTCCCCAGGGGAGGAGGGATGCTCTTTTGCGTCTAATCCCCAAGAAGTAATTTAAAACAGTGCAAAGAAAAGCGAGTGTGGACTACGAGTCTGAGGCAGGAGCATCTCAAGTTCGAGGCCAGCCTCAGCAATTTAGCGAGACCTTGTCTCAAAATAAAAATTAAAAAGGAATGGGGATGTGGTTCAGTGTTAAGCGCCCCTGGATTCCATCTCCAGTACCAAAACGAAAAAGAGTGGGGCTAAGCGGCGTGTATCTCGCTGTCACCCTACATTTGCCCCTGCACATTCTGCGCTTCCCGATTTGGAACTGCGAAGTTGTGCATCCTAGAAAGACCAATCTGCGGTCCTTGGTCTGAAATGTCAACAACTTTAACTTTCCTCCATTTATATCCAAACACTATTTACCGAGAGCATATTATGTTTACCTACTAGTACTCAAGAGGGATGTATTCCTAGACCAACAGGATTCAAAATTGGGAAGTGTTTGGGGTCGGAAAAATAATCGGAAAAATCATGGGCATTATAAGGCTTAGAGCTAAGCATGTCGAATAGCCTACAATGTAAGAGAAGATGTCTCACAACCAAAAAATAATCTTTCTGAATGTCCTGCTGAACATTCAGTGAGTGAAAAAGATAATTATCTGAGACTAGAATCTGTTTTTGTTAACATAAATACAAAGCATCTGCCCGTACTTTAAATGTACACTCATTTTATAGGAATGTTGCTGCCCAAAATTTGGTATACAGTATTTTGTTTTGCTTGGATCTTACTAAGAGCTGAGAAAATAATGTCATCAAAAACAAGATGTAATTTGAATAGTCAATGCTCCCGCCCCAAACAGTCTGCATCTGTAAAGGTACTTCTACATAAGAAATCTATGCCAGGTGCAGTGGCACATTCCTGTAATTCCAGCAACTCAGGGGGCCCAGGCTGGAGGATCTCAAGTTCAAAACCAGCCTCAGCAATTAGTGAGGCCCTATTTTAAAAAAAATAAAGGAGATCGAGGACATGGGAATGTCACTCAAGTGGTTAAGTACCTCAGGATTCAATACCCTGGTGCCGAAAAAAAAAAAAAAAAAAATCTAAAATCATCCTACCACCCCTAATGTAATCCAAAACTTTAAAAAAGTAAATAAATAAACCTTTCCTCTCTTAAAGTTGCTTACCTCAGGTATTTTGCTACAATAGTGGAAAGATAACTAACATAGCATTAATCTCAGCTCAAGATCAAATACAAGCAGAGTTGAAGGATAAATCTCATAAAGTTGCAAAATCTCAGCCTCAGTGGTGCAGGCCTGTAATCCCAGTGGCTCCAGAGGCTGAGGCAGGGATCACAAGTTCAAAGCTAGCCCCAGCAATTTAGTGAGGCCCTAAGCAACTTAGCGAAACACTGTCTCAAAATAAAATAAAAAAGAAAGGGCTGGGAATGCCGCTCAGTGGTTAAGCACCCCTGGGTTCAATTCCCAGTACAAGAAGTAGAAAAAAAGAAATTAAGAGATTGAAGAATTTAGGAAAAGGGCCGGGCACAGTGGCACATGTCTGTAAGCCCAGTCATCAGGAGGGTGAAAGATCAGGTGAGGTGGGCAGTGACCAAAGGAGGCAGATTTAAAAAGGCCGCTGAACGAGGCTTTATTGAGATATCACGCTCAGGCGGAAATATATCAGATCCACAGAATGGACAGGAGAAGGGTCTGAGGAGAAACCCCGTGGGAGCTGGACCAGACTGGGATTTTATGGGGTTTAGGCAGGAAGGGAAGGGCTTGGGACAGGAAAAGGTGTTTTTAGAGTACCTAATCCCGCTGGAGTTGGACTGGGGAACTGGCAGAACTCCAGGATTGGCCAGGGGGGTCCTGCTGATTGACAGGCGTTAGTCAGGAGATCCCACTGATTGACAGGCGTTTCCATTGGGCCTGATTGGTGTTTCTTTCCCACGTGTGCTGCTTTGTCCTAAGTGACCGCCACCGGCCTGACAGAGGCTGGGACAGAGGATCGCGAGTTCAAAGCCAGCCTTAGCAAAAGTGAGGTGATAGGCAACTCAGTGAGACCCTGTCTCTAAATAAAATACAAAATAGAGCTAGGGATGTGGCTCAGTGGTCAAGTGCCCTTAAATTTAATCCCCAATATCCGCCTCAAAAAAGGTTACAGAATGTGTATATTGTAAGGTCCTTGCTTAGCATCTGGATGGCCATCTTAAGTTACAGTGGCCATTTTAAGAAAAAGCTTCCCTTTTCCTCCCAAGGACCTTTCAGAAAAAGGTTCACCACTCCCTCATACTGTAATGCCAGATTTGTGGGACCCCAACAGACCTCCAGGAGCCGAATCCAATGCAATCTTACAAGAGTTTTTATTGCAAGCTCGAGCCTGGACTCACAACCGTACCCAATGCAGCGGTCCCAGGGAGTGAGTCCTGGTCCTTTATTCAGTGAGATTTTATAGGTTTTGGGGGATACTCTATGCATCACAACATCACACAGCAAATCATTCCATACCGCGGGAAAGTCAAACAACAACTCTTAACATTGATTAGCACATTCACTGGCGGGAACAAGTTGGGTAGGGGTGATTGGTTAGTACAAGAGGGGGATTCCTTTGAACTGATTGGTTTAAGCCACCAAGGGTGTATGTGCTAAACTATATGGTTTCCCAACATGTTATCAACCACCATAAACTACTTGGGGGTCATCTGGTATCCCAGGTATTTTTCCTGTCTCATGCTGATTGGTGGTTGCTAGGGGGGTTGCTATGGGTCCTCACCTAGCCTAACTGAGTCAGGGACACCTGGCACTGCAGACCTCTCCCGTTACTTACAGATAAACAACTCAGCAGGGTGGGTAGGTGCTTAGGAGTGCTCTGTGGGTTTTTCCAAGGACAAGGGTCACACCCCCTTCCTTGAACAGGCTTTGCTCTGAGTTAGAGGCTGGTTTCTCAAAAATGGAGTCACATTAGTTTCTCAATACCAACCTTATAGCTTTGTCTTCTGCTATTCCTTTCATGAACCCCACATTCCAGTTTCACAAAGCCACTTCCAATTATTCATGCAACAGAATTTATGCCTGCATTCTTTCCTGCAGAAGGGAGGGCTATCACCACTCCTTCATACCAACACTACCCTTAATCACAGGCATTAGAACTACCCTGCTCTGATCCCTGTGCCTGTCCATAACAGTCACAGAACCCAAGCCTGTGTTGTCTCTCTCCACCTATGGAGAGATGTGCCTTTGTCAGCTCTGACAAATTCTCATGTGTATCTCTGCCTAGTGTCTGTCTTTCATTTCTTGTTAGCTCATCTCCCAGTTCCTTGCTTTCCTTTCAAGTACACACTAAATAAATGTTGTATACTGAAAGGTAGAAAAGCAAAGAGAGGAAAACATCCTTAAAAGGGAAGTAGGATCAAGGACAGTGTACTTACACTAAATGATTACTGAATGAATGTAGCTGTGAGTTGTGCCAGACACTTAGTTAACTGCTCAGAAAAGTCAGGTTTTTGTTATAACCAAAAATGGAGGACTGGGTTTGTGGCTCAGCGGTAGAGTGCTTGCCTAGCTTGTGTTCGTTCTTCAGCACCACATAAAAATAAATAAATAAAGGTGTTTGTGTCCAATGACAACTAAAAAAAAATAAATATTTAAAAAAAGTGGAGTGAGTTCTTAAAGAAAAGGTAATAGTAATGATGAGATTGTTTACAATAGGATTGAATCAGAGAAGCAGAAAAGGGTAATTGATGGGGAGAAGTGTAACTGAAACTATGTAAGAATAATTTGGGAGAGAAGACAGGGTAGGATTATCAGAAACGGGGAAAGAAGGGTTTTGGGTGATGGGTTTCAGACCTGTGTTGGTGATGGGATGGGGTAAGGCAGGAAGGTAGCATCAGACTACAAATCCAGGCAGTAGCTTTGTCCTCCTATCCCACCTCCATTCCTAACCCCACTCCTGGTATAGATCTCTGCAATGCTATTCTCTATTTTTAGGTTTAGTGAGGTAGTATTATTTTTTAAATGGCTTTCAAAATTTCCACAACAATCCTTTGCAGTCTTAAACATGTGTTTCTTAGATAGTATGCATACTCCTTGGTTAAATATGTGGGTTCTGAAGTCAGATGGGTTTGGTCTGAAATCCTAGCTATGTTACCTTTGGACAATTTACTTGACCTCTGATTACATCCATTTCTTCATCTGTCAGATAGGGATAATAATAGTTACTAAGCTTATAAGATTATTTTGAAACTTAGAGGTATTAATATCCATGTGGGGATTTTGACAGTATTTGGCTAAACCAAAAGCTGCTAGCTGTGCCCCGCCCCCCACCTCCTGGCAAGATCCTGCCTTATAGCTTTGTCTTCTGCTATTCCTTTCATGAACCCCACATTCCAGTTTCACAAAGCCACTTCCAATTATTCATGCAACAGAATTTATGAAGTTCCTGTAAAGTAATCAGCCCTTCCTATGGGACTGTGAATAAAGTGACAGACAATGCAAATGAACTCACAGTATACCAATGGGACATGAAATAGACATTGAATGCTTTGAGAGCTTATGTTGGAGAAAGAGGATCCAAGAATGTCAAAGAAGTTTTCCCTGAGCAAGTAAGGTTTGAGTTGGGACTGAGCAATAGAGTATATTGTTCCCCACACGTACTTGTACTTTCCCTTTCCAGGCCTTGGATTACTGTTTCTTCCCCAGTGGAATATTTTTCTACCTATTGAGATGCAACATGCCTTTCAGGCTCGGCTAAAATGTCTGCTCCTTTATAAAGTCTTCCCTGAGCCTCCTGATTCAAAGTTTCTCCTTTATACTCCAAAAACACTTGGTTTTCATTTTTCTTTGACACTTCTTTTTTTTGTTTGTTTGTTTATTTAGTTGTAGATGAACATAATACCTTTATTTTATTTATTTATTTTAATGTGGTACTGAGGATCGAACCTAGTGCCTCATATGGGCAAGGCAAGCCCTCTGCTACTGAGCTACACTCCCAGCCCTCTTTGACATTTCTTTCTACCATATATATATATTTTTGTTATTATTATACACAACTTATCTTTTTCTACTAAATCTTAAACTCTGTTTAACAGTAGACTCTTGTTTCTCATTCACTTTAGCAAATTCCTTAGATCTAAAAGTCCTGGAACAAATATTTGCAGCATAAATTAAGGCCTGCTAGACATCCCTTTTCAATTATGTTGTAATTCAAATGAAGCTATTGTTGGTAAGCTGTGCCTTTGCAATTGAACTTATTCTTTGGTTAAACCAGAATGCCATAGTCATAGTACCCAAGACTGATTATTGTTCACTACAATGACTGCAAAAACTCTAACAAACAGGCCACTGTTCTTTGACAGGCATTTGGCAACAACTGTCAGTTCTCCAGTGCAGGCTGAAATGAACTGAGGAAGAGCTGTCTGAATGGAGAGCCCCTCAGCCCTGTGGGGCTCTGTTTATTTCTTGCAGTTGGGCTGCTAGAGCCAGTGACCCAGGCTTTGGCCTCATGTGAGACATGCCTTCAGGGGATGGATGGCATTGAGGCTATGGGGTTTTCCAGGGTGACAGAAACATTAATGCTTAGAACAAAATCATCCAGACCAGTTAACAGTGGAAAGCATTGAAATTTGAGGCTGTGTGATAACAACAGAAAGAGAACTTTGAAGTTACACAGATTCAGGTTTGGTCATAACTAGTTACATGATTTCACCCATGTGCCTTTTTTGAACCTCTCATTTTTCTTTAAAGAATATTCTGCAAATATTTTAAAATAATGAAGATAATATATGTATACTATTAAAATTTGTTTATTCGTATTATCTTACCTAATTTATTTTGTTCTGAGAGCAGGGACTTATTTTTTTCTCTCTGCAAATCTAGCAAGCACCCAGCACATAGCAGACATGAGTAAAAAATTTTAAACAAATTAACAACACCAATAATAGTTAACATTTATGGAGCAATACTTCATGCTAGAAATTGTTTTCATTTAATCCTCCAACAATCCTAGAAAGAAGCTACCATTATAACCCAATTTTACAGAGGAAAAAAAGTGAACATATTTTTAATTTTTAAAAACTAATGTATTTATTAAATTTTTTTAAATGCTGAGGATACAACAAAGGTGCTCTAGCACTGAACTGCATCCCCAACTCTATTGAACATATTTTTAAAACTGTACAGTTTTTATTTCTTGTCTGGTAGGATATTCAAATTATGAACTCCCTATAAAGGTGACAGTTGAAGCCATGGAGCCGAACTGGTCACCACAATTAATAATGAAAAGGAAAAAAAAAAAGAACAGAACAATCAATCAGAAGGTCAGTGAGGATAGTGCAGTTTCATAGTAAGCAAGAAAGAATTTTTTGAGTTGAAGATGAACTTTATGATTCAGTCTCGATTAGTGAATGTGAATATGTTTAGGAGCTGGTTAGAATGATTTGGGATCTTTATCCAGTTGTGGTACAAAAACTAACTTCAGTTGCTAGTGATGATTCTAGTGCTGTTACTGTTTTAGACAAAAGTTGAAAGTTTTAAAGGCCTAGACAATATGGATTTCTGTTTTGGTTCAGTTTTGAGTGTTCCAGAACAGTTCTTTTGGGAAGGGGGTTTGTGTGTAGGTGCATGCCTATTTAATCTGAGTGGCTGTCTGGCCAGTCTTAAGTTTCTGTATATCTTCCATTTTTGTTGTTTTTGTATATTTTCCATCCCCACCACATCCCCACTTCTGTTTTCTCAAGTAGTCTATCCTGACTCAAGATTTTTTTGGCTTGCTTCTCTACTTCATCTTCTAGAAGGCCACTGTAGTGACTTTTTTCTTCTATATAACCAAGAAGGCTGTAGCCAGCAGATGGCACTGAAGCAGAGAGGGGCAGAATTCCTTTAGTTCCAGACAAACATTGTGGATCTTTAACCTTATAATTTCAGCTCTAGTATGGTACTTCTGACTGGATCCTAATAAAGTGGGCCGAGTTGTGCACAATTAAAAATTTTGATTTGTATAGTAGAATCTGTAATTTTGTCTCTTTACCCTACTTCCATCATTAGATGATGATGTCTTTCATCATGTTGTCAAAGTGTCTTCAGAGGAAAGCTGTCCAAATGTCCCCAATTTATGGTTACAGTGGCTGAGGTGTATTTCTAAATACAGGAAATAATTGAGACTCTCCTAATAGTTTAAGAAAAAGAAAATCCATTCACAAACATTAATCTGAATGTTTCCAACATGGCAGACCTTTAAGATCTGAAATACGTTATTTTTTGCTACAAAGTTCCTTAGTTCATTCCGAAGAATCAGATGCAACTCGACTAGATTTGCATCAGGAATCAGAAAGAGCCAGGCAATAAGGGCAGTTCCAGAGGCAGAGGGGCTGCTTCCCCAGCTCCTCCCCCAAAACCAAAGGCTTTACATATCTATTACTAAACCAGCTTACTAGTGCAGAGCATAGAAACAGAGAAAAATCATATTCCCAATCAAACATGTCCAACACCCAGATACTGGGGATATTTTCATTCAGCTTTTATGGTAAAATGTTAGTTACCTTGCTATAGCATACATTTCATGTGCGATTTTTATTGACCCACTTGGTTCTCCTCCAATGTCTTCTCTTGAAGTTTACCTGATTTTATTACAAGTTCTCATCTTCTTTGGGGGAATTGGACGATTTGGTTTTGTTTCTTAGTTAGAAAGCTCTTGATCCTGAAAGTCTTGTGAGGAGACAGGCAGCGAACAGAGTCAACCTCATAAACCTAGATGGTGGAGAAAAGGAGAGAAAACGGAACTGTTTCTTAAGCACTGGTGTTGGAGCTCTCTTTAAGTGGAAGAACCAGAGGACTGAAACCTTTCTGTTGCAGGTGGGATGCAACATAAAGGCTGCTTTACAAATACACGAAGAGCAGCCGCCAAGGCACATAACCCCCAGCATTTACTTTCTCAAACACATCACCGCAGTCCAGCCAAGTTTCGTCCCAACACTAACTCCCCAGTCAGCCTGAAGCGGCTCAGTTACCATGACCACAAAGGAAACCTTGCGGCCCCCCACCCCACACGTGCTCTCCTTAACCCACGTGAGCGCGCAAGCGCGCAAACACCACCTATGCAGATCCTCTAACTCGACGATTGGCTAGCAAGTCCTGATTGCGTTCGGCGCTCGCCTCTCGGTCCTTGCGCTTGCGTATTACGGCTTCTGCCTGTCGCCTCGGCCCGGATCGGGAAGTGACAAGCGGGAGTCGGGTTTCCCCGCCTTCGCCGCTACCACCGCTGAATCCGGACCCCTTACCCAGGCCCGAGCCTAGCCGCCATGACTAACGGTGAGGGTCGGTGCCCCGAGCGGAGGGTGGTAGTAAAGGACGCGGGGGAAACTGGCGGGCGGGGCCGGGACTGACGTGGCCGTTCTCCCCTTCCCCTCCCAGCCCTTCCCCTCTCCGCTTCTCGAAGCCCTTAACTCCTTTCTCGTGTACTTCTCTGCAGGTTCCTTCTTCCGGTGCTCATCTAGGTCTCTCAGTCCCTCTCCTGTCCACATCTCGAGCCTCAGGTCTCTACCCCTCTTTTCCTTTCCAAGAAGTTCGTTTTGGCCCGGAGGAGGGCAGTCTCCAGAAAACTAGTGTTCTTTAACCCCAGGGAGGAGAGAATACTCCTTCCCAGCCCCCTACTTTCTCGTACTTTGGAACTGTAGGCTGGTTAAGAGGATCAAGAAATCACCGAGGATATCAAACCTCACACTTTGGCGAGTCGGGGGAGGTGAACGTAGACCCTCCCCAAAGTTCTTTTACAAAATGCCGGAAAGCCTTCTCTTGTTTAATTCTAAAGTCCTAACTGGGTCATCACATCTGGAAACTCTGGCTAGTGTTGCAAAGGATAGATTTAGACACTACCTTTTCTAAATGATATAGTAGTTGTCACCCTGATCTAATTTTCCCGGTTTCTTCAAACACTTTATAGACATGATTTCTGAAATCCAGGGAAAGGCAGGGAGCAGGCCTTCTATGGTCTTTACAATCAGCCTTTCAGAAAAGGAAAAGAAAACGTCTTTTAGGCAGTATAACTTGAAGGGCACAGGAAAGCATTTCTCAAAAGTACCTTGTCCATAGGTGTGGCATTGAAGACTATTATTTCACCTCCTTGTGAAATTTTGGCAGCGTCTGCAAATATTTATGGGAGGAAAAGTAGCTCATGAAGGTATCATTCTTCCTAAAAACTGTGTGTGTATAATTTGCTGGACCTAGCTATGAGAGTGTTTTACTGGAGGAGGAGAGACACATAGTGTGGTCCAAAACTGGCAGACATTAGCTATACACAATATCAGTTTGGAGCTTCCCGGATAGTCAGAGGTCTCAGGACATTACCCAGAGGAAGAAATAATCCGAACCTGGAAATAAGAGAGCATTCTGGCACATAGTAGTTGCTGAATAATTTGTGTGTGTGTCTGTGTCCCACTTGTGCAGTCCAGTATTATTATTACTTGCAGTAAGGTAATTCATTGTGCTCACCAGTACAATTTGAATTTACATATATAAAATACAGAACTGAGAGCTTAAAGTTTTTTGCTATGTCAAATGATCAGCTTTTTAAAATACAAGAATGTGTTGTTATTCTGGCAGAAATTTGGTTTGTAAGTAGAGTATCATGCATGAAGTGTAAGCTAATTATAAGAAAATGGTATTCACATGAATTCTAACTCTGAAAATTTCCATGAAGCTTTATTCTTTGCCTCAACATTATATTCTTCACTAACAGATGTAGATCAGACAGACTTGGCTAACCATCGAGTTCTCCTTTATTACATGAGTGGTTTAAAACAAGAACATGTTTAATTCTCTGTGTTCAGGCTCCAAGGATTCTTATTCCTCTCTCAGCCCATTGCCAACACTGGAAGGCTGATTCCACATAAATCTATACACCCTACTCAGGATTCTAGTTTGGGAAAGGTGAGGGGAGGAGGCAGTGAAACTGTTGTAAAGGGGATGTCTACAAGCAATTTTGGTGAGCAGTAAGGTAACATTGTAAGTCTCAGGACCTTGGCTCCCTCTTGTCAATTGTTGGCACTGCCATTTGATACTGTTATCTTGATATTGTATAACACTCTGTCCTCCTTAGCTGAGACTCACACTTAGCCCTTTCTCAGCTGGTATTACCTGTTTCAAGTTGGATCAGCGCTGAAAGTTTCTTTTTTTTGTTTATTACAGTGTACTCCTTGGATGGGATTCTGGTGTTTGGTTTGCTCTTTGTTTGCACCTGTGCCTACTTCAAGAAAGTACCTCGTCTCAAAACCTGGCTGCTATCAGAGAAGAAGGGAGTTTGGGGTGTGTTTTACAAAGGTAAGGTCATGTCTGGACAGAGGAGGAGATGGCCATCTCTGGACAGTGTGGTGTTACGAATGGGGTGTTATGAGCTGAGATTATATTTGATTCCACTTTTAGAAAAAAATCTTGAGATGAAGTCTGAGTAAATTTAGAAAACATTCTTAATTCACTAATGGAGTCTATGAACTGAGATGGAGTCTGGTAAAATTAAGTAATCATTTTACAAAGTTGAAAAAAGAGGTAGCCCAGAACAGTGATGCACACCTGTAATCCCAGCAATTTAGGAGGCAGAGGCAGGAGGATCTCAAGTTCAAGGGCAGCCTCAGCAAGTTAGCAAGGCCCTAAGCAACTCATGAGACCCTGCCTCAAAAGAAAAAAAAAGGTGGGTGGGGCTGGGGATGTAGCTCAGTGGTTTAGTGCCCCTGGATTCAATCCCCAGTACCAAAAGCAAAGAAAAAAAGAGATGAATTGTGAATTTGCTATTTTTTAGACGATAAGTGTTTATTTTAGCATCCAGGAAAGTTCAGTATTCTCTGTGGAGTAAAAGTGTACAAATTAAGCTATTTTTGACTGGGCTGGAGGGGAGGAATATTTTACCACTGAAACCTTTCCTGATTTTCTGGAAACAATACAGTGTAAGTTTTGATTTAACTAATGAAGATGTATTTTTACTTTTTATTTTGGGTATCTTCAATTGGAATCCTACCTACCTAAATCTTTTTTCAAAATAAGGTAAAAAATAGAAATAATATATTCATCGAGAACCTAGAGCATAAATGTAGCATTTAAAAACATTCCCAGGTTCTTGAAATTCTTAATAGATCTCTTTGTTTGTAACTAGAAATTTTAGAATGTCACCTGGAATGTTAGGATTTTTGTGAAGGGCTGGGAGTGATTTCTTCTTTCTATTTTTGCCTGCTAGCTGCTGTGATTGGAACCAGGCTGCATGCTGCTGTGGCAATCGCTTGCATCGTAATGGCCTTTTATGTCTTGTTTGTAAAATGAATTACAAAATACCCAACTCATCAACTGCCAACCAAGGGGACAGGGGTGAAGAACCTGTTGGAGGCCTGGACCCAGTGTAGGAGAGTTCAGCCAAAAACATCAATGTCCCCAAGATGACATCACAGCATCTGCCCCTGCCATATGTGAGGAAAACTACTTGTGGTCACGGATGTTATTTATGCTTTAGGGGACTCCAGAAAGCCAACTTCCTTTGATCTGTGTGTAAATTGGCTCTCAGCAGTGAACATATAATGTCCAGTTTAATTACACCCATCAATGATAAGATTACATACCTCCTGCTTTTTAAAAACCTGTCACCTGGGCTAGGGTTGAGCTCAGTGGTACAATATTTGCTTAGCATGTGTGAGGCCCTGGATTCAATTCTCAGCACTGCAAGAAAAAAATAACACCAACATGTCACCTCTTTTGTTCTTCAACCCCGCATCAGGATCTTTTCAAACTGAGGCTTATAGGGAAGGACATAGGCTGTGTTCAGACCTCTTGAAAGGAGAGATAATTTTCAAGACTTGACTTTTTTTCACTGTTTAATATGGTTTTGGCAAATTGGGGAGGGAGGGTACCAGGTGGGAAAAAGGAGTTATGAAAGGCCAGGAAATTGCTTGGTTTTAGAAAATTGTCTTTTATCTACTTATCTGGGAACATGAGAGAGAGGCATGGCTCTCATTGCAAAAAGAGAATAGATGAAGTAGCTTGGTGTGTGCTGAGAGCTTGAGTTTTGCCAAGAGAATCTGAGCTCATATAAAAATCCAGAAATTAACCATCTGTGATGAGACTAAAGAGCAGTGATTAAGACAAGAAAACACTTCCTGTTCACCTGTATCCCCAAAAGAAGACTTTACTCAATCAAATGGTATATGAAAAATGAATCAGCTGTTGCTATTTCCTAAGGCTTTTTTATATTTTCTAACTTAGTGCTAAATACTGTTACTCAGTTTTAAATGCTACCACTAGGGGAAAAAGAAACTGTTGAAGAAATAATTGTTTAATATATTTGCAGTTAGAGGAGAAGATATAAATTAGCATACTAATTCATATACTAGTGAATTCATCTAGTATAAGAATTTATTGTGATATTATATGGAAGTGTTCTCATGTTATAAAAGATTTATACTTAGTCTTTGTGTTATGGCAATTTTTAGTTGACTACTTGTTTTCTTGGCCAACTGCATTTTCTTTATATCACGGTCTTTTTCATTGTTTCTGGAAATTATTTACTGGGGAAACATGAGAAATTCAAACGAGAAGTTGGTGATATTCGTTGGCATGTTTGGACAGTTCACAGACTCCATTAGTGAAATAAGAATGTTTTCTAAAGTAAAGGAGAATAGAACTTTACAATTCAGAGAAAAGAGCTTTTTCATTGACTATGGCAATTCCTGAGCAAATCTTTTCAGATGACAACATTTTCAGGAAAGACTTTTCTGCTCCCTCCTCATATACGCAGAATCAGCTGTTGGATTTGTGAAGCTAAGAACTTCTGTATATTAAAAAAAGTCTAAAACTAAATTATAGTAAGCAAGCATAGATAAAGATCTTCCAGTTGAATTGTCCATTACAGCAAAACTTGACTGTGGACAAAGTTAGCTGTGGATATCTCCTGTATGGCAATAAATTAATTTGTCTTTTGTCTGTTTTCTATAAAAGATTAAAAGCTGCTAGGAAGTTTAGGTTCTACTATATGCAGTTTCATGCTTTGAGGGATCCTACAAGTACAGACATCATCAAGTAAACACTACATGTCTAATCATCTCAGAGTTGTGGCTGTTATCTCTTCAGGGATTGGTCCACAGGGTAAATTTCAGTTATTCATGTTTCCAATTGTCATTTCTGGAATCTTTCATATGAGAAAGGAATAGAAAAGAAAAGTTACATCATATGGTGTGAATTTGGAATCTGTTGGTCATAGGGAATGTCTCCCTGGGAACAGGTTCAGCATGTTTTGCACTTGTTATTTGGTAGCTTTAATGACTTGTTTTCTAATAGGGCTAATGTCTCTAAGTTTGGTGCTTAGAGCTGCTTCATATTTTAAACTAGTTCCATTCCACATTGTAGTTCAACCAATTTTTATAACTGCCTGGGTGGGTCATCTTGGCCTAGACTCTTTGAGTGGTGATATTTTGAGATTTTTCATTCCAGAATGTACCAAAAAGTGTACAAGGTGAAGATAATTTACAGCAAGAAACAAATACACAGCCTATTTCATTTCTTGATTTTATATAAACAGAAAAACAGAAACTTTAACTCATTACTTTGGTTGATATGTCATACTATTTTGGCTAAAAATTATAAAAATTGTTCCTCTGGGGAAGTCTTAGGGGTGGGGGCATGAGGAGAGCAATATTGCCTCAAATTCAACTTGGTATCACCATAAACCCTGTGTACCAGGATAGAATGAAGTCAGCTCCTTTTTATAGTTGAAATACAGTTTTTTTATTCATCAATATCTGCACAAATCCTTGAAAATAAAATTTCTTTCCCTATAATATTTGTCCATTTTATTTGACACGTGATGAATTTGTTGAACTTTTTTTTTTCAGTACTTCCCTTGCATTCTGGTGATAGCTCACCTATTTAGTTCACATTAGTGAATGTCTTCATTCCTGTTATCCACTTTTGAGGGTCATTGAATGTATGATAGAGTTGAGAATATATGATAGCCTAGCTTTCTCCTTTCAGAGGAGATGAGGTTTCATAAAACTTAGGTATATTGAATAAGGTAGAAAGCACTCACCCAATACATTTAACCTGCCTCTGCTACTAAAATGTAAGTATTATCTCCCATAATCAATGAAGTAATTTATTCAAATGAAGTTTTTCAGGTAAACCAGCCAGGCACCTAAAAAAATCTTTCAGCCAACAGAATCTTGTCTCATACAACAGATATTCCCCTACTCCCTATTTGTTTATTCCAAGTGCCTGGCACATATACAGATTATGACTTCAGAAATTATTTCTATTAATCTCTAAAATTCTTTTGCTTTATCTTCTCCCTACACTCTTAATTTCATTGAAAAAGAAGGGAAGAGGAACTGAGATGTTGAAAGTTGTGATCTCTACTGTGAGAGGTGCCAGTTCTACTTACATAATCACTATTCATTTTTTCTTTTTGGTGGTATTGGGCTGCTGCTATTTTTCACTATACTTGTGGACTTTGAAAGTTAGACATGTTTTAATGGATGTGAATGTAAATGACTGCCACACCATCAAGTTCTGAGCAGCCAGAGGGCTCTGTGAGGCAAGGGATATGCCTTCCTATCTTTACCCATTTCACAGATACCCTGACCACCTAGTTTTTGGATTTAAATATTCCTCGGGGGCTGGGGATGTGGCTCAAGCAGTAGCACGCTCACCTGGCATGCGGGGTGGGGGTGGGGGGCGCTGGGTTCAATCCTCAACACCACATAAAAATAAAGATATTATGTTCACCTAAAACTAAAAAATAAATATTAAAAAAAAATAT
Source organism: Marmota marmota marmota (assembly GCF_001458135.2). Classification (NCBI taxonomy): domain Eukaryota; kingdom Metazoa; phylum Chordata; class Mammalia; order Rodentia; family Sciuridae; genus Marmota; species Marmota marmota. The sequence continues at coordinate 1,999,082 of NW_026000081.1, forward strand.
TCCTGGGGCTGGGAGTGAGTGTGGCTCAGTGGTAGAACATGCCTAGCATGGGTGATGACCTGGTTTTGGTCCCCATTACTCAAAATATGTATCAAGAAAAACAAATCTAGGGCTGTGGTTGTGGCCCAGTACTGGGTTCGATTCTTAGAACCACATAAAAATAAGTAAAATAAAGATATTGTGTCCATCAACCACTAAAAATATTTTTTAAATGAAAACTCGATTCCTCACCTTTTCTGTCGTGAAAGATGCTTGCCTTCTCCCTTAGAAGAACTCTTGGAGCAGCTGATGCTCTTCTTGGTGGTGACCATCGGTCACTCTGTCCGTGCAAAGTGAACCATTCACCTAAAAATCTGACATTGAATCATCTTATACTCAATATTTTAAAATTTAAGACAAAAATAAAGTCGAGATAAAAGAAAACTATAGATGTGCATATGAAGGTTTATATGAATTAATATAAAGATCAAAAGACAACCACCATTCAGTATTAACTCAGTCTCCTCTCCCTAAGGCCTCCAAGCCACACGAGGGCAGCAGGACGCGTCCTGGACAAGATTGTGCTAGGCAGTCACCAGCCTATGGTGGGTGGCTTCTCCCAGAATCCTCCGCGGCGGCGGCGCCGGAAGGTTTAAAAGAGGGTGCGGACTTCCGCTGCCTCACGGGAGGGAGAGCGGCTTGGGCTGAGGCGACTGCGTGTTGTGTTGTGTGGAAGGTGCGTGTGGGCCCAGTGAGCGAATGGACGCTCGAGTGTGTGTGCGTGGAGCGTGCAAGGCGAGTGCGTGTACCCCACCTGCGCCCCTCCCCCCGCCTACACCTTGATCTTATTTGATCGGGTCGTGACCCCAGCCCTGCCGGGCCGCCCCGAAATGAAAAGCTCTCCTCCTGCGAAGCCCCCTCCTCCGGGCGCTGTGCAGTGAGGCCCTTTGGGCGGCGGCAGCGCCGCGGTCCCTGAGGTCCCGGAGCTGGTCCAATGGGCCCGGTGCTCAGAAGTGATGAATTGATCAGATAGACGAGGCCGGGCCTGTCCCGGGCCAGTGATTATCGAGGCGATTCTGATCTGAGCCCAGGCCACAGTCACCGGCCACCGAGCTTCAGGACGTTGGGGCAAGCACGTTACCGATCTGTGGCTGGGGCCGCTGACGTGCGGAGGCGGAGAGTGAATGGGCCGAGAGCGGTTTCCCTGCCTCGGGCTGGAAGGTGACCGAGGCCTTCCCTTTTTTTCCTTTTAGGATAGGCTTCTCTCTCCCCCCCCCCCTCTTCTTCTTTTTAAAATATCTTTATTTCATTTTTATGTGATGCTGAGAATTGAACCCAGTGCCTCACGCATACTAGGTGAGCCACAAACCCAGTCCCCCCAATAGGCTTCTTTTTTGACTGTGGTACCCACGCTGGTGCCCCCAGAGCTAAAGGCACCCTACAGTCTCTGCCGCTAAGGTACACATTAAACTTACAGGAATACACATTCCAGGGATTTGCCCAGAATTTAACGAATTAGAATAGAAATCTAGGAATTTTTTTAAAGCATTTAAAACTTTATTTTTTTTTTCCACCAGGGATTGAACTCCGGAACACTCAACCACTGAGCCCATCCCAGCCCTATTTTATATTTTATTTAGAGACAGGGTCTCACTGAGTTACTCAGCGCCTCGTTGTTACCGAGGTTGGCTGTGAACTCCTGCTTCAGTCTCCTGAGCTGCTGAGATTACCACTGCGCCCTGCAATTTTTAAAAATTTACACAGAAAAATTGTACATATTTATGAAGTACCATGTAATGTTTCAGTGCATGCATACATTATATAATATACACTTTAGGTAAATATTTCTGTCTGGAAAAAGTATCTTTATGATGAAGACATTCAACATTTGTGTTTCTTCTCTCTGGCATTGAATCCAGACTTAACCACCGAGCTACATCCCCAGCCCGCTTTTTTTTTTTTTTTTTAAGACAGTCTAAATTGCTTAATGTCTAGCTAAGTTTCTGAGACTGGCCTTGGGATCCCCAACTGTACTCACCAGCATAAAGAAACCACATTTTATTCCTACTATGAAAGCAACTTTTTTTTTTTTTTTTAATATGAACGAGATGGTGTGTATTTGCCTTTCTGTGCCTGGCTTATTTCACTGAATGCCTTCCAATTCCATCTGTGATGTTGCAAGTGACAGGATTTCACTCTTTATGGCTGTACAGTATTCCATATTTGTATATCACATTTTCTTTATCCATTCATCCATTAGTGGACATCAGTTGTTGGAATTTCTTGCCCTTATGAATAATGCAGCAACAAACATGGGAGCGAAGATGTTTCTTTAACATACTGGTTTTATTTCCTTTGGATGTATACCTATTAGTGGGATTGCTGAATCATATGGTAGTTCTATTTTTAATTTTTTGAGTACCTCCCTTACTGTTTTCCATAATGGCCATACTAATTTACATTATACCATCAGTGTTCCCTTTTCTCCACATCCTCACCAGCACTTGTTATCTTAGTCTTTTTGATAATTGCCATTTTAACTGGAGTGAGATGATATTTCATTGTGGTTTTAATTTGCATTTATCTGATGATTTTGAACTTATTAATACCTGTTGGATTGTCTTTTGATAATTATCTATTTAAGTATATTGTGCATTTTTTATTTTTTGTTTTTTGAGTTCCTTACATATTCTGGATATGAATGTCTCTATAGCTTGCAAATATTTTCTCCCATTCTGTAGGTTGTTTTCCTTCACTACTATGTTGGTTGTTTCTTCTCTGCAGAAGCTTTTCAGTTTGACATAATCCCATTTGTTTGTCTTTTTGCTTTGTTTCCTGTGTTTTGGGGGTCTTATTTAAAAAATCCTTGTCCAAACTGGCTGCAGTGGCACATGCCTGTAATCCCAGTGACTTGGAGACTGAGGCAGCAGGATCAGAAGTTCAAGGATAGCCTCAGCAACTTAGACCCTGTCTCAGGAAGGACTGAGATGTAGCTCTGTAGTACAGCATCCTGGGTTCAATCATCAGTACCCGCTCCCGCAAAATAATCCTTGTTTATTCCAATATCCTGAAGTAGTTCCCCAGTTTTCTTCAAGTAATTTCATGTCTTCCATTTAAATCTTTAATCCATCTTGAGTTGATGTGTGTTTGTGTTGAAAGGGATCCAATTTCTTTCTCTGTGTGTATATCCAATTTTCTAACACCACTTGAGACTGTCCTTTCCCTAAAGCATTTTCTTAGCATCTTTGTCAAAGGTCAGTTGGTTGTAGTGTGTGAGTTTACTTCTAGGTTCTCTGTTCTGTTCCATTGGTTTTTTTTTTTTTTTTTAATGCCAATACCATTGTTGGTTACTGCAGCTTCACAGTGTATTTTAAAGTCAGGTAGTGAAATGTCTCCCACTTTGTTCTTTTTGCTCAATGTTGCTTTGGCTAGCTGGTTGGGTTTTTTGTTGTTGGTGGTGGTGGTGATGGTAGGTTTTATTTGTTATTCTATAAAAAATTTAGGATTTTTTTAGTTCCATGAAGGATGTCAGTGTTATTTTGGTAAGGGTTGCAATGAATTTGTAGATTGCATTGGGCAGTATGAACATTTTAACAATATTGATTCTTCCAATTCAAGAACCCAGGATGTCAACCATTTTTTTTTTTTTTTTCTTATTTTAGAGATTTTTTCACCTCATGGGTTAAAATTTATCCCTTGGTTTTAGTTTTGTTTTTGTGGTACTGGGGATTGAACCAAGGGCCTCAGGTGTGCCAAACAAGCCCTCTATCATTGAACCACATCCCCAGCCCCTTGTTTTTTAGTTACTGTAAATGGAATTGCTTTCTTGATTTTTTTTGGATTATTCACTATTGGCATGGAAACACCACTGATTTATGTATTTTGATTTTGAATTCTACAACTTTATTAAACTTGTTCATTAATTCTAGTAGTTCTTTGGTGGAGTATTTGGGGTTTTCTACACATAGCATTGTGTTGTGTTCATACAATGACACTTGTTATATATGGACTTTACTATGCTGAGGTATTTTCCTTCCACACCTGGTCAGAGGTTTTATCAGGAAGGGATGTTGAATTTTGTCACATGCTTTTTCTGTATTTATTGAGATGATCACATGATTTTTATCCTTCATTCTGTTGACATAGTGTATCATGTTTATTGATTTATATGTAGTGAATAAACTTTTTAATGTGCTATTGGATTCTATTTGCTAGTATTTTTTAAATATTTATTTCTTAGTTGTATACAATACCTTTATTTTGTTTATTTATTTTTATGTGGTGCTGAGGATCGAACCCAGGGCCTCAAATGTGCTAGATGAGCACTCTAACGCTGAGCTACAACTCCAGCCCCCAGCCACAAACCCAGCCCCTATTTGCTAGTATTTTGTTGAAGATTTTTACATGTATGTTTATCAGGGATATTGGTCTATAGCTTTGTTTGTTGTGTCCTTGTCTGATTTTGTAAAACGAGTTTGGAAGAATTCCTTCCTTTTTAGTTTTTTGGAATAATTTAAGAATAATTTTTTTAAAAAAGGATTAGTATTCTTTTAATGCTTGGTAGGGATCTATATTTTATGAATGTATGTATGTATGTATCTATCTATCTATTTATTTATTTATTTATGGTACTGGGGATTGAGCCCAGAGTGCTTAACCACTGAGTCACATCCCTATCCCATTTTAAAATATTGTATTTAGAGACAGTATCTCACTGAGTTGTTGAGGCTGGCTTTGAATTCAGGATCCTCTTGCCTCAGCCTCCCAAGCAGCTGTGCTGGGTGGGATCAATCTATCTATTTTTATAGTCCATAGGCTTTTATTAATTTATTTTTACATTTATTATGTCAGGAATTCATAGGGAATAGGTTCCAGCAGTCCATGCTCCTTTTGTTCTCACAAAATGTGCTTCTCTAGATGGAGCAGGCTGGTGCTGCAGCTGAATCCAGTTACCTTTCTCTTTAGATTCCTTCTTTTTCTGATCATTTTCCTTCACGTTTCAGGAAGCTGTCCTGGCTCTCGGGGTGCTTAATATGCTCAATATGTACATTAATTCTGTTGGCAGGAATCTTGCCCTTAACTTGATTATTCACAACAATGCCAACAGCATGGTGGGTAACATTGTAGACTCTCTCAGTTTTGCCATTATTACTTACATTTGTGGAATATTCCTTTTTAAACAGCACCCATTCCCTTTAATGTCTACAATATCACCCTTCCCGTAGATTTGCATATATGTGGCCAAAGGAACAACTCCATGTTTTCTAAAAGGCCTAGAGAACAAATATATCAGGTTCCTCTCCTCTTTACCTTTGTTTGTCATTTTGGTGAATTACTGGAAGATGGTGGTTCCAGCCAGAAGGCTTTATTTTTATATTTATTTTTTTCCAAAGAAGCCCATTTTATTACTTTCCTTATAGAAGTCCTGTTGTTTTCCATGGTGATTGATGTGCCTTTTCCACAAATTCCAACCTTCCTTCTACCCATACTCCCCATGTCTGTTAAAGTGTATATAGAGATAGCAGATATATTTGTTAAGGGTTTTGCCTGATATCAACATTAGATTTCCAATGATTTCTTCTTTCAGGTACAATGTTGCAATCCATTCATTCTTCTTCCAGTCTTTCCTCCTCCTCCTCCTCCTCCTCCTCCTCCTCTCCCCCCCCCACCATACAGGGCCTACATTTAGAGTGAAATTTTTCAGTTTCCCAGAACCCCAATTGTGTCATATATTCCAACCATGAACCACTTTCCAGAGCAGAAGGGTGAGCCTCATACAGATTAATCCTGGAACACCCAGAGGCCACGGAAATCCAGCCCCACAAGCTCTACCCCCCCACCCCCCCCAAGAGAACTGCCATTGCTCTGAACTCTCAACAGCACGCCTAGCTCAAGAATGAGGGCTAGGCGGCTTTTAAGGAGATGATTTCAAGGACCATTCATTGGCCTCACATGGGTACTAAGCTGGAGGTGGCCATCTTGGCCTTATCAGGGTCTGTATTTTTAAAAGCTTCAACATGGACAATAGTAATAAATTCTGTTTTTGTGCTGAGGATCAAACCCAGTGCCTTACACATGCTAGGCAAACATTCTGTCACTGAGCTACATCTCCAGTGGTAATATAATCTGTTAACTGCACATCAGGTGATTGATTATCCAAGGAGTCACCCTTCTCTACCAACTTTAGCTATTTTAAATAATGAGAACTGAAATTTAATATTGCCATGTGCCAGCAAATACTATCTAAATAGAAGGTCCCAATGGAAAGTTTGGTTTAAGGACTATATCTGAGTACCTGGAAGAAACCCTTTCACAACTGAATTAATGCATACATTGTCAGACAATTAGACAATTAGTGTTATGTTCTTGGTTATCAAGAATACTCATGTAGCTTTGGGATTTTAAATTGGTGAATATTCATGATGTGTGGAAAAGCATGATACACACACTACAATCTTAGTCACACAACATGGGATATGTGTATGTACATGTACAACCTGGAGGGACAAGTCTAGCTAAGTTGCTTGTGACTGGATGACTTTGTTCTTTGTGTTTTTATTTTTTCTGTAATGCACGATTAGCTTTTAACTTAAAAAAAAAAAACACCTATTTTTAAAAATGAATATTACGCAATATTTTAAAAGATCCTTGGGCCATTTCTTGTCCAGTCTTTATGAACACAGAAGGTTCTTGGGAGTGACTTATAATTTTAGAAACCACACTAAAGGATTATTTTTTAGACACCTTCAAACCCAAACACCAGATTTTTTTTTTTTTTTTTTTTTTGGTGTGTGGTGCTAGGGACTAAACCCAGGGTCTTGTACATGTGAGCTCTACTAATTGAGCTATATCCCCAGTCAGAGTTTTGAATGATGTTATAAAAGTAAACACAAGTTATATATTATAGCACAAATTGACAAGGAAAGGGAGTTGGCTACCAGGCAAGGAGACAGAAGCAGCGTTAGAGATTGGATAATGGCAAGTAGCCAGAACCAAGGAGATGGAACCTTCCAAGAAAAGTAGAATCTAGCAGATGACTAAACCCAAGAAGTCTGAATGTATAAAGTATGACCTTAGCAGAAATATTAATGCTACTTAGAGCTCTAAAATTACAGTGTTCCATAAGATCCTCAAGAGAGTGGGCTAAGTTTTGTTTCCTCAAAGATTTGCAAGAAATGTTGAGTGGATAGCTCTTAATGGTTAGATTAACTTCAATTTGCAAAATGTGAATACCTGTGTCCGGCCAAAAACAATGTTGTTGTAGTCTAAATCTTTATCTCTTCAGCAAGACTAATTCCAAATTGCAAATATACCCAATAGGATTACTTTCTAGGAGTTGGGAAATTTCTGTCCCATGTTTTAAGAGCAGACAAGAGGCACCTCACAGTTATAAGTAACGGACATTTCATGCTTCATTTTGCACAAATCTATTTAATGGAAATAGATGGCAGGATGTCCACAGTCCACTGACAACACTAGGTGGAGAAGAAACCACCATCATTCTTTCGGGAGTAACCGCCATTGGTGGCTGCTGTATGAGGAGACACTGGAGAAAAGAGAAGAGGGATGAGCTTGAATTTTTAATCAGCAGTACATTATGGGAACTATAGATTTTTCACAATAGCTGGAAAACTGGCATATGAAGGACTGACGGGAGGTATAGTTCTACTCCCAGGTGTCTTCCCTGCTGAAAATGTTTATTGCTTAAACCTAAGGCTCACCTGAGAGGCTCACCTGAGAGTCTCTGAAAAATTGAATAAATTTCCTAGCTCTACAGTCAACATGTCCCCTGGTATTAGTGTGATATTTACCAATTTAATCACTGCTTTCCAAGACCCTCAGTAATCCCTGATCTTCCCTGCCAGCCATTAGCCTCAAATCTGATTCTTGGGTCCATTCAGGAAGACTTGCACTATCTCATCTGCCCACTCAATTTTCTAACCCTCACCTATGGATCCCTGGACGCTGTGGATACATTCCTTCTTAGGATTAATCCAGTGTCTGATGGTCCAGGAAGTGATGGGGGGTGGAGCAGGAAGGGGTAAACATTCCCCAGACAGGCACTTGGTTCTAGAAGATGGTGTGGGGCAAACAAAGGAGAGTAATCAGAGAAAGATGAGGAGAAAAAGATAATTGCCAAGACCTCAAAAGTAAAGTAGACAGGGCTGGGGCTGTAGCTCAGTGGTAGAGCACTTGCCTAGCATGTGTGAGGCACTGGGTTCGATCCTTAGCACCACATAAAAATAAATAAAATAAAGGTATTCTGTCCGTCTTCAACTACAAAAAATAATTTTTTTAAAGTAGACAAAGCGTCTTTTTTCCCTTTGGAATTAATGAAAAGTTTTGCTCATTTATACAGATGAGTACAATCTTGGATGGTTTCTGTTCATTTTAGACAATTAAAATACAGAAAGTACAGATAGATGTAAAAACAGAGAACTTTGTGCACAAATTGGTAGCTATCAGTGACATTTCACGTTGTATAACTGGATGGCAATCTACCAAAGAGGGTTTCTACCACTTACTTGTGGGTGTCCTGGATAGTCTCCTGGTGTAACAGGATCTCACTTTTGTTCTTGAATGCCCCACTGTGGTGGTCATACAAGGTGGTTAAGCGGAAATCCAGGTCATCCTTTGGTATCTACAGGGGAAGTCAGTTCCCCCAGGGTTAACTTGGTCACCTGTGCCTCCATTTTAGCCAAGTTCTATTGTGTTCGTGACTATTCCCCAGAAATATAATGTTGGGCCTGAAATCTACCAACTCCTTATGACACTAAATTGTCGTGCATGATGACTTCCTAATTTGTCAATATGAAATTGTCTCCCTTGGGCTGGGGCTGTAGCTCAGTGGCAGAATGCTTGCCTAGCACGTATGAGGCACTGGGTTCAATCCTTAGCCCTACCTAAAAATAAATAAAGGCATGCTGTCCATCTACATCTACAAAAAAAAAAAAAAGAAAGAAGAAGAAAAGAAATCGTCTCCCTTATGATTACTTTCAAGGAGTGGTGACATGGCAATATTGTCCTTGAATTTGGCTTAATAAACTTGACCTTATATTCAGTTCTTGTTTTAATAAAAAGAATATAAGAAATCTGGTAAAAATGACTTGTTTCAGATAACTGCCTGGAGCAAAACCCAAGCCTTGTGACTTGATAAATTGGTTTTGGATTTGGTAAGATCTCAGACTGGGGCCAATAGGAAAGATGATGAAGCAGTCAGGTCAGGCTACCTGCATTATTAGTGGATATTCATGAGTCATAGGTGGACAGAAAGATAAGTAATATTTCAATGCTAAGTACCGTGGGATTAAAAAAATAGGCATCCTGCCTTATGGAGTTGATTGTGGGAGTTGAGCTGAGTCGACTCCAGGGTTCCAGTTGTTGATCAAGGTGAGTTTGGTTCTTGTGTGGCAATTTCTGCAAAAGAGAAAACACCCATGGCCTAGTTATAGAAAATCTTGTTGATATGGTAGCATCAGGGACATCTGCAAAAAGAAGAATGATGTGGGGTAAGACTCCTAGGTTTTCTTAGAACTGGAAGAAATGGGCCAGGAATACAGAGAAAGGAGTGAAATGGGATAGGGCTGGGTAAAGAGTAGGGAATAGGTAGGGAAAATGATGAGCTCAGGTTTTGGCGTCCTGAGTTTGAAGAAAAAGTGAGACTGCTAATTCATTTGGCAGGAAATCAGAAGTGTGCAACTTGGGAGGAGAGCTTAGAACAAAGTAATAAAGATCAGGGTTTGTCTGTATGCCTCAGTAGTTGAAGCCTGCAAGAAGTCTGACCAAAAGGGAGAGCCAGCTCTTGAGGATTGCATAGTATTATAGCTGGGAGTGGGGAAGGTGCCATGAGAAGCAATCTGGGGCAAAATCAGGAGTGCAACATTTAAGTAGGTGAGAAAAGCTTTCAGTAAGCAAGGATGTGTCATTCATTGTGTTAGGTTTGGATCTAGGTATGTCCCTCAAAAAGCTCATGCAGCAGTGTTCAGAGTTGACAAGATTGGATTACGAGAGCTGTGACCTCATCAGTGGGTTAATCTGATGGATTAACAATTTGGATGGACTGCTGGGTGGTAACTGTAGGCAAGCTGGAGGAAGGAGTCTCTGGAGGCGCAGTTTGGCAATTATATCTTGTCCCTGGCTCTTTACTGTCCCTCTGCTGCTCTCTGGCTGCCATGAGCTGAGAAGTTTTCCCCCACCATACCCTTCTGCCATGATGTTCTGACTTACCTCAGGTCCAGAGCAATAGAGTTAGTCAACCATGGACTGAACCTCTGAAACCATGAGCCAAAATATAAATTTCCTCCCCTGAGTTGTTCTTGTCAGTTATTTTTTTGTCACAGTGATGGAAAGCTGAATAACACATATTGATTGAAGGCATGTCAGAAAAAAAACCCGTTGAACAATAGTACTTTAAATAAGCCCCACAAGCATGAATGTGTAAATCACAAGTTGATTTCTTCATTACATATAAAATGCCATATTTTTCACCACTGTATATCCAGGATCTAGCACAGTGACCTAACAGATGGTATTCGAAAAATGATACTGGATGAATCAATGACTGAATTCCAGTGAGTATAACTACAGTGGATTAGAAACATTCAACTTATATCCAATGTTGTAACCTTTATTCCCCTCAATTCGGCAAAGAGTTGTTTGACTTAGCTCAGTTAGACCTTAATTGAACAGTAGTATTGAGCCCTGTCCTATCATTGACAGATGAAAACTGAAATGAAAAAAAACCCAGCAAATATAAAATATGCAAGAATAGGCTCAGATATCCCTTGCTGTGCGTTTGGGCAGCTTTCCTCCCACTCTCTTTGAAGTCTGCACGAGGCTTGTCATCTCTTATCAGCCTAAGAATGAGATTGCCTTTCACTGAGAAAGTTGAGTCTGTCAAGCACAAAGGCCACCTACGTATTCACTTTCCTTCCTTCACAGGGAAAGGGAGCCCATTTTACTCAAGAGTAGCCTCCCTGGACCCAGACCTTCCCTGTGTGTGTGCTTCAGAGACCTGTACCACTTGCATCTTCCCCCGCCCCCCACCCTGTACAGGGATTGAACCCAGGGACACTTAACGACTAAAACCCAGCTAGTTTTATTTTTTATTTTGAGACAGAGTCTTGCTAAGTTGTTCAGGATCTCACGCTACATTGCTGAGGCTGGTTTTGAACTTGTGATTCTCCTGTCTCAGCCTCCTAGCTGTTCGGATTACAGTTGTATGCCACTGCACTTGGCCCCTTCTCTTCCATCTTGCCTCCCATTCCTTTATCATGCTCCAGCTACCATATCATGCTCCATCTTCTCTACAGAGCCAGACTTCTTCAAGAAGATGACTACCTTCACTTCCTCCCCATTCCCATCCCCTCTGCTGTCCCATGCAGTCTGGCTTCTGCCTCCAGCACCCACTGAAACTGCTCTTGGTGATCAAGGATCTTTATGGCTAGATCAGGAGAATCCTTCCTCATTTTAATTGATTACTGTGGTTTCTGGCACGACAACTCTGAATTTTCTCAAATGTTCTCTCCATCCTGTGAGTTCAGCTCCTCTTGGTTTGCTTATGGCTTCTATGTCTCAGTTTCCCTCTCTCTGGCCTAGACACAGTGGTATTCTCCAAGGTCTAGTGTCTGCTTTTCTTTTTCTCACATTCACTGGATGAGTTGATTCTCTCCCATGGTTTCAACTACCATATAGATACTGTGTCTCCCAATTACATCTTCAGTCCAGAACTCTCAATCCTGTTGCCTACAACTAATCTCAACAAAAATGTTCCATAGGCACCAGAAAAACAACATCTATACAATTGCCTCAATCTTTCTCTCCAAACCTGTTTCCTTAGGACACCTCATTTCAGTGAATGGTAACAAACTATCAGAACCTAGGAGTTATCTTAGATTGGCCTCCTTTCCTTGGACCCATATCCAGTCAGCCACCAAGCCCTATCCATCATATCCTTTACATCTTCCTCAAATCTGCACCTTATGGCCACCCCCTACATCACTGCTACAGTGATGTAGGTCCACTGTTTTTCCTCATGGAAGTCGCTGACCCTGCTTTCTAGCTGATTCCTCTTGTCTCAGTCCAGTTCTACCCAATCCACTGTCACATGTGTTTTCTAAAACACCATCTGATTGTATCACTCCAGTGCTTTAAAATCCCCCCCGTGACTCCCACACATCGAGGATGAAATCCCAATCAATTAGCATTGTGTTCACAGTACTCAAACCACCAAGGTCACTTCCCCAGCACTGATCACTCGATGCTTCCATTTCACACGGGTACTTCAGCTCTTACAGACTATGATGTTCCCTAAACAGGCCAACCTCTCTCTCCTTTCCATATATACATCTGATACTTTCTTTTCCTTGAATGCCCGATTCTTGTTTCTTTCCTTCTGATTAACATTCTATCTACTCCTTCACCAGCCCAACTAACTCATAATTGGATGTCAAAATTCACCTGCTCTGGAAAGTGTTCTTTCAAGTTACTGGTTGTCTGGGTACCTTACATATAACTCTGTCACAATACATGTCATTGTGCAAGCATTTTTGCTGTTGCTGATCTCTTTTCTTCTAGAGTTTCTTGAGAGCAAAAGCTCTATCTAGTTTATCTATATGCACTAAGTATTTATCAGAGTACCTTACACATCTGGTATTTAATAAATGTTGGATAAGAGGAAGTTCTTTGATATTGTCATTAAGCCTAAGTTACCATTTAATTACCTTTTCACCTCTTCAAATAGCCCAAACACTTCTCCCAGAAAAGATCCTCTAAATTCCCAGATCACTGACCACATCATGCTACACACATGTACACACAGACATATTCTGGCATTAACCAGAAGACAGAGACTGTGAAGACAGAAGTAGGAAGCACAACCTGGTGTCTTTCAGAGAACTCTCTCCTACTTCCTATATCATTTCTCCTCAGAGAACAGCTTTCCAAACAAGGGAAGAGGGTAGCTTGGTGGAACCTGAGCCCCAATTATTTGTACTAATCCCTACTTTGAGCTGCAATAACTCCTTGTTCCTCTAGACTAGAACCGTCCTTCCCTCTGCTCAATGGCACTTTCAAAATGTCAGCCAACCTGAACGTGGGGACCAGGAGACAAGGCCAGAACCGCTTTCTCTGGTACCGAACTCAGTGGCCTCACCAGAGTTCTTCATGTTACCATCTCTGCCCCTCACATCAACAGACTTTCGGCAACCCTACTGGGAGTTGGCGCAAGAAACTTTGGAAGCCTTTGCATACGCATTGTACCTTAGAAGCCGGCAGTTTTCCCAAGCGGGAGTCGTCGTTATCTAATGTAGGTTGTTGGAAAGAGTCCCGGGTGGGAGGCATGCTTAAAAGTTGAGTGAGAAGCTCTTATTAGGATGGGAACCGGAGCAAATGCAGTACAGTCTTGCTCGCGGAGGATCCCGGGTCCCAATTGTTTGGAACGCCCAGTTTCGGTTGCCCGGCAACTGCTCCTCCATCTATGACTGAGATGAATTCCTTCGAGAGAGGCGCCACCTGGCGGCTGAACTTGGGAGGCCCTTAGAGGGGAAGCTGCTGGGAATGCCTAGGAAAGGGGCCGTCGCGGAGCTGCCTGGGAGCCCTATCCTAGATCTGCCCTCCTGAGCCTCAGTTGAGGAACGCCGGTATCTCTCCGTATAGGACTTCTGCAAAAGATGTCAGTTGCGGAAAGAAGCCCTAAAAGATGACCCAGAAGTTTCCTTCTCCCTCTCACTTAATAAATGGCTTCTTATTTTCAAAACAGCGAGACAATTAGTGATGTCAAGGGACCCAAGAGCCCACGTGTGGTGCTTGGAAAATTGCCGGCTAAGGCAAACTCCTTGCTTGTACTCGGTCTAACTGTGCAAACCTCAGGGTTGCTCAAAGAGTCGATTGTAAATACAAGGACGGGTGGATGAAAGATCCCCAGAAGTGGTTTTTGCAGTAGGTCATAGGTATTGGGGCCAGTCTTTTGGGAGATGTCTTTTGGAAGGTAGAGATGGCGTCTCAACCTTCTATGGTTTCACATGCCACGTTTGCAAGACTAAAGTTACTCAGAAATAGCCCCTGTCCCGGAAGGGCTGTAGAAAACGGGAATCGTTGGCGGTGGCTTGGAGGATGTTTTCTATCGCGTGGTTTACGCGAGCCCTGCGCCAGCCTGTTGGGCTGGTGGCGTGCCCGCGCGCGTGCATTCTCATCCCGCTCGTGCCAGCGGCGGCGGTTGTCATGGAGACCGGCAGGTGAGCGGCAGAGGCGCGCGTGGTCCCTGCCCCACCCGCGCTGAGCGAGAGAGGATGCGGTTGTCAAGGCGACGTGGATAGGAGGAGAGGACGGAGGGAGGAGGAAGGATGGGCGGCCTTCGCGTAGCCGCAGGGAGGTGACTGAAGCGAGCCCAGCCCCTTGCATCCTCCCCCTGTCTACCTCCCTCCCCTTTTCTTTCCGCCTTCTGCTAGCGAAGCAGCCGCCGCAGCACCTGAGCCGCAACTGCCGCTCGCTCAGGACAACGCTATGGCTGAGCCCGGTCACAGCCACCATCCCTCTGCCAGAGGCAGAGGAAGAACTGAGAGGCGCACATTCCGGCTTCTGTGGCTGCTGCTCTGGGCTGGGACCGCCTTCCAGGTGACCCAGGGAACCGGACAGGAGCTTCACGCCTGCAAAGAGGTACTGTCCACCTCTCAACCCGACCCCACTTTTGCTTAGAAAGATCCTGGATCCAGGCAGAGACCTTGGGGACCCAGGCACAGTTTCAGTAGACCACAGAGTTTAGATTTCTTTGGGGATGAGGCATGGGGGAGGGAAGAGCAGCAGGCTGGCATCATGGGGAGGCCAGCCCACTGGAGGACTCACGAAAATAGATCACCCTCACACAGCTTGGGGTGCTGAGATCAACGACAAAGGGCCCAGCTCCAAGAAGTGGAGTGACCAGGGTCCCTGGACTCAGAATGAGTGAGCAAGAAAACATGAATTGTTTTCCAGATGGGGTGAAGTTGCCTGTAAAGTGGTCGAAAACAAAAGATTATGTACATTGAGGCAAAATAGAAAGAGGAAAGGCAGCTAGTGGAATAAGAAAGGAGTTAGAGAGGGGTGTGGGGGGAAAGTAGTGGACTGAAGTAGTAATTTTGTGGTTTAATCATACTTTGAAAGGTGGATGTGAAGGTGAGAGATGTTTGAGAGGGACCGTGGGCTCCCACCAACTCTCTGGTGTCATATTAAACACCCAGCTACTTTTTGGGCTGTTAAATGTATCGTCTTTACAGCCTTGCCGCCCCCAGCATACTTTGTTTAGTGTTTAGGACATTCCACCTTTATCCATATTTTAAGTTTTTGTATATCAAGTTTCTGCCAATCTCTACTCTCCTTCTCTGGACATCTGCTAACATATGTCATAAGTCTTTTTCAAGGTATTTTTCAAATGTTGGCATATTTCAGACAATAGGCAATGAATGAATGTCTTCCAACCAAAAATGACTTCTGAAAATCCTTTGTGGAGAGAAACAAAAAGGCATTAGGAGTAATAATATTCAGTAATTTCTATATTATTGAAATAATAATTTCTATATAATTGAAAGAGCTCTGGGTAGGCTCTTTTTAAAAAAACCATATGGTAGAGGCAATGATAAAATATTTACAAGAACAATGTTGGGGAAGGCAAAATAAAAGTTCTGTTATCTCTGTGAAATGTGAAAGACTTCAAAATACATCAGAGTCCAGCCCTGTAAAAATAATCCCAAATGTAAGTCTTAACTAAGATTTTAAGAGGTTAAAAAATATTCTTTATATTTGTTGGTGTTAACTGATTATCAATAACAGTTCCATCCAGTATGGAGATATATATCTGTATATATGTCTCTCTCTCTCTCTCTCTCTCTCTCTCTCCATATATATATATATATATATATATATATAATAAGTTTATATAATTATGAAGGTGTTCTGAGCACTAAATTGTCTACCACATAGAAAATCATGAGGAAATGAAAGGGATTTTTGCGTGAATAAAGATATTTGGCTTCAAAGACTCATAAATATGTCAAACATGACCCCAGTCAGTGGGATTTTTGACAACTTTCATTAGTCCCTATAACGACTTGCCCCAAGCCATCTACTTTTCTACCACATCACTTTATGACATGTTGTAAAGATGTTTGGGAAGAGGATAATACTGTCAGTGACTAGCTCTCTGGCCTTTCTAGCCTATGGTCTAACCAACTAAAATAGAGTCCAAACAAGCTCACTTGCCTAAGAATAAAACACTATCATTTCCTTTTGTGGAAAATTACCAATTCTTATTGAGATCTTGCTTAACTATGGAGAATATGAAATATTGAAGACATTAAACACTTTGTGTCATCTTGGTTTGGAGGGAAGGAAAAATATAGATATTTAAGAACTCTAATTTGTGTGCAGATTTTGCCTTTAGTCCTGTTTAAATAACCAGTATTTGCTTAAGCAAATGGTACTACCACAAAGAGTGAGATTAAGGCAGTATAAAGGTGTGGAGTTCAACATGCCAGGAGTCCAGTCCTGTTACTTGCCATACCATTTTTGGTTCTGTAGAATGGGCATTACAGTAAGACCTGCCTTAGATTGATTTGAGGATCAAAGGGAAAAAGTAACATCTAAAACACAAAATAGTTACTTAACCCTTTTCCCTGCTCAGCTTCTTGGCTAGGAGAGATCCATACCTCACGCCAGGCTGGAAATTTCTTAGGAGCAAGCTCATTGGCCACAGGCATCAACAAGTTCTGTTTACACTCTCCTTGAGCAAACAGTGGCTGCTGAGCACCCTCCATGCCAAAATAATAAGGAAGAAAATAAACCCATTATTACAGTATTCTTCATTTGGCAATATGAACTGATCCAACAAGTTTGGGGGCTTCCAACCCCCAAATGGGGAAAAACTAGTCCAATGTAGACTAGCCCATCTCTGTTCTTAATCTTCATATAAATTTCTTGTGAGCTTGTGTTGGGTGTTAATGGCAGGGACTCTTTTCAGGCCAAGGCTAACCCTAATGACAATAATGCTATATATAGTCCATCTTCGAAACACCTCTCTGGATCTAATCAGGAAAAAGAGAGGTTTAGCTTGAGGCCTAAACTGAGGTGGCAAAGAACTGGGAATTGTACCCTGCTGGACGTGTGCTGGAGCTTGGCGTTCTTTTCACAGTTTTACAATAATCAGGGTCACCAGTGGAACTAAACATCCTGTATGATGTTTGTCTTCATGAATCATTTCTTTAACCTGTGCTAGCTCAGGCGAAGTGCTAAGAGCCAAAGGTCTGTTTTCCATAGCACAATGGATCTAAATCAAATGAGAGAGGAATAGAAAACCCTTTAACATGATCTCCCTTGTCCTGAGGTTGAGTGCTAATTGCCCCCAAAGGGACTTCCCAATCTATATTGAAAAGCTCTTGGGGTTGAGCAATCTGGAAGACATGGATTGGAATAAATTTTTTTGAGTGAGTGATGATTCTGCCCTTTACTAACAATGCAAGTCAATTAACTTTTGACTGTCTTGGATTCCTGATCTGTAAAAGAAGGATGGTGATACCTATCTCACAGGGATGTTGTAAGGATTAAATTAAATTGGAGGACACATGTAAAGAGTCTACTGCATACCTTGACATATCACAGGTGCTCAAGGAATATTGGTAGACAGAAAAGTTAAGCACACAAATAATGACCCATAAATGATGACATAAGTTTAATGTGTGGTCACAATGCAGGGTGGTAGGAGAGAGGCGGATAGGAAAAGAAATAAGAGTTGGGCCCGGCGCCTTTGCACACTCCTATAATACCAGCAACTTGGAAGGCTGAGACAGGAAGATGGCGAGTTCAAAGCCAGCCTCAGCAACTTAGCAAGACCCTAAGCAACTCAGTGCTCAGTGAGACCCTGTGTCTAAATAAAATAAATAAAAGGCATAGAGTGCTGAGGCATAGAGTGCTGGTGAGGGGCAAGTTGAGGATTTTTGTCAGGATTTTAGAGTGAGCAGTTAGTAGGAGTTCCTAGCCCAGATGCAGAAAGAACAGTGTTAGAGAGCAAAGTGATCCCTTTTTTTTTTTTTCCTTCCAGCCTCCCTGGGATCAGCCCTTGTCGCAGGTGGTGAAATCCTGAGTCTTTGGCACACCCCTTCACTGTGTGATCGTGGTTTTTAGGTTTTATTTCCTTCTGTTTGGGTCTCACACATTAACTAAGGCTTGAACTCCACAGGGAAATGGGCAGATCTAGAAAACTTTCAGGGCCCCTGATCTTTCGGGAAATATTTATATAAGATTTAAACTGAGTCTTGTGGTTTGGGACCATCAAGTTTGGATGCTAAAAATACCTGCCATATTTGAAGAAGAGGGAGACCATTTATCATGAAGTACTTGGTCTCCCTCTTATAGGAGCAGGATTTCTGTTTTCGTTCGCTATCAGAGACGGCTAAGGAATAATACATTCTTGGGCTCTGAAGGCATTTAAGAAGACATTTTGTTTATTTTCCTGACTCAAGGTGAGGGTGTACCAAAACCAAACCAGACTGATAAGTATTAGACTTATTTAAAAATTTTAAAGTTACAAAATGGTGCATTTCATTGGTGCGTTGGAAAATATAGGTTACAAAAGGAAAGATGATAAAAACCGCCTATGGTTCCATCACTTGAACTATCATTTTTATGTATATACTTGTGAGAGAAAGAGGCAGATAATGGTACAGAGTGCGGGGTATGGATAAAACTGGCCGAGCTGGGTTCAGCTTCCAGCTCCTTCTCTTAGCAACTGACCTAGGGAAGTTATTTGATCCCTTCATGCCTCTCTTTCTACATCTTTAAAATAGGAATATTGGGGGCCAAGTATGTAGCTCAAAGGTAGAGCACCTTCAGTAGCCTGAATGAGGCCCTGGGTTATATCCACAGTACCACAAAAAAAGAAACAATGAATACTAATAACATTCACTTGATTATTATACAAGAGAGTTAATACATGCAACATGCTTGGGACAGTTCTTGGTGCATAGTAAGTGCTCAATAAATGTTAACTATTATTATATTTTTAGTGGAAGCATAATCAACTTTGTCTTACAATAATAAAAACTATTAATAATTTAAGGGTGATAGGAGTAGGTCTAATAATAAGTAGATGTGAAAGATATTCTGAGGAAAATGTTGGTGGAACTTGGTAAAGAGAGTCGAGGCGGGGGGGGGGGGGCACAGCACTCTAGCAGTGCTGCTCCACATGGTGGCCTCCAGCCACATGTGGACAGGGAGCACTTGAAGTGTGGCTAGGACTTCTAAGAAAAATGGATTTTTAATTTCATTTTGATTAAGTGAAAGTTCAAATATATTCAATTCAATTATTGAAAACCCTTTAACTGTGTTTGGAACAGCCTGGGTATATGAATCTACTTTCTCAACTATCAACTTTATGAAATCTAAATAGAGATCAGTATTTCCCATGCTGATTTAGTGTCTAGACTGAGATGTCCTATAAAATTTAAAAAATACACGTCAGATCTAGAAAACTAAATAAAAAAGAAAGAAAAGGACTGGGACTGTGGCTCAGTGGTAGAGCGCTCACCTCGCACGCGTGAGGCACTGGGTTCGATCCTCAGCACCACATTAAAATAAAATGAAGATGTCCTCGGGCTGGGGATGTGGCTCAAGCAGTAGAGCGCTCGCCTGGCATGCGTGCGGCCCGGGTTCGATCCTCAGCACCACATACAAACAAAGATGTTGTGTCCGCCGAGAACTAAAAAATAAATATTAAAAAAAAAAAAAGTAAAATAAGTCAATAATGTTTTATGCTGATTTCATGTCAAAATGATAATGTAGGCATTATCTAAGTAAGATATATTATTAAAATTAATTTCACCTGTGTCTTTTCACTCTTTAAAGTGTGGCTGCCAGAAAATTAAAAGTCCTGAATATGGCTCACATTATTGTGGGACATTGTTGGCCTGGAGGTAATGGCTGTGCACATCTGGCACCTGCCTGATTCTCCCATTTTTAGCTACATTATTAGCCTTTGCTTTTTATTTATTTATTCTTTTTTTTTTGGCACTGGGGATTGAACCCAGGGGTAATAACCACTGAGTCACATCCCCAGTCCCTTTTAATCTTGAGACAGCTCTTGCTAAGTTGCTGAGGGTCTCCTTCAGTTCAAAATTGGCCTCAAACTTGCAATCCTCCTGCCTCAACCTCCTGATCCACTGGGGTTACAGGTATGCACCACTGAACCCAGACCTCACCTTTTCATCTGAAAAATGGGAAAGATTTAGTTCTTGTCATTTATGGGATCACTGGGAGGATTAAGCAAAGTGATGTTTGGAAAATGCTTGGCAAAATGCATAGCATGTTTAGCTCAATAAATGTGCCTGTTGCTATTTTATGATCTGCTTTTAGCAAACTTTACAGGATCATCATTGAATGGTCTTGTATGACACCATTTTAGGGATGAACTGGAAGAACGACCCTGGCTACTCTCTAAGGCTAACCCTTTCACTTTGACCTCTGCCTTAGCTCCATCCCTTCTCACCTTCTCATGCAGGCCAGCAGTTCCTTCCATTCTCTGGGTCCTTCATTCTTCCCCTCTACGGAGTCATTCTTACTCACTTTCACATGTGCTGCTTTTTTTCTCTTATCTTAAAAAATAGAAAATTTAGGGCCAAGGAAGAGTGCTTGCTTAGCATGAGTGAGGCCCTGGGTTGGATCCCCCAGCACTGTAAACATAAACAAACGACAGAAATTGACGCCTCTTGATCATTAATATTTTATATTGATTGTCAAAGTGATAATGTGGGCATTAAGATATATTATTAAAATTAATCTCCCTCTAGTTGCCATTCTGTGAAAGTGTTTCCCAATTAGAGCAAAATTGTGTATAATTACTGAAAAATCTTGTGTATAATTACTGTCTCCAAATCTCCTCCCTCCTTCCTCTTTTGAATACCTTCCCCATTAACTTCCATCCCTGTGATTTCCCCAAAACTGCTCCTGCTCAGGTCAATGGTAATCGCTCAGTTTCTATTAGACTTCATCTTCCAGTCTTTGATAGAGTTATGATCACTCTCACTTCCTGGGAACACTTTCTTCTCTTGGCTTCCAGGACACCAGGACTGCTTTTTGGATTTATTTTGTTTTACTACCTCCCTGGTGGCTCTTTTTTTCTTTGTCTCCTTTATGTTTTTCTTCATTGCCTTGAACTCTAAAAGCAGCAGTTTGGTGGGGGTGGGGGTCAGTCACTGAACATCTTTATACCTCTCTTTCCAACCTCTTCTATTTTTATTCCTTTGATCTCGAAAATACATCATGGCTTTGAATATCATCTGTAGGTTGATGGCTCCCAAATTCCTACTTCCAGGATGGACCTTGTCCCTGAACACCTGCCGGGTACAGCTACATCTATGACTTCTCTAAACTACTGTTGGGTTGGCAGCTCAGATTTGCCATGTCCAAACATCTCATCTCCCCACCACCATCAAACACACCTTGCAGAATGTTCCTCACCTCAGCTAATGGCATCCTCTTCCTTCCAGTTGCTGAGACCCCCGAATCCTCACTCCTCTCTCCCTCCTTCCTTCATCCAAATTAATCAGAAAATCTTACTAGCTCTACCTTTAAAATACATCCAGAATTTAACAGCTTCTTATTGCTACCACGGTGCGGGACACCATCTCCTTTCACCCTCAAGATGGCAAGAGTCTCCTAACTAGTTTCTTTGCTTCTACCCTATTTATTGTTTAGTGTTTAGCCAGAGTAAACCTATTGAAAATAAGACAAGAATTTTGTTCTTCCTCTTCTCAGAACCTTCCAAAAGCTTCCTGAGTAGGAACCAATCCCTCACAGTGGCCTAGAAGACCCCTTCTCCTTCCCTCCAGTCTTATCAGCTTCCTTGTTATTTCTCAGACAGGAGGTACAACCTCCTGCCTCAGGACCTTGGCAGTTGCTGTTATTTCCATGTGATTTAATTCTCAGTCACCTTCAGAGTTTTGTCAAAATGCCATCCGGTTCCCTATCCCATTTTCTATTTTATTTTCTCCAGAATGTCTGTACTCCCTAACATACCGGATATTTTACTTATTTCTATCTTTCCCCATCAGTATATGAGCTCCCCGAAAGCAGAGCTTTTTGTGTTTTATTTAATGGTGTCTCCTACACCCCCAACAGTATCTGGTATATTGTGTGGCCTCAACAAATGAATTCAATAGATGATAGTATTCTACCGATAGGGGTTACTTAGCTGATGCCCTGTTGTTTACACTGAAGTTGTTTTGACATCTGGCTGTTATGAGATGGACCTCTCTTTACACGTCCCTTTCACCACATTTATCATTACTTCCTTGGAATGAACAAAGTAATGGAATTAATTGCTGGATTTTCAGGCTTTTCTTATCCATTTCTAAATTACTTTCCAAAAGATTTTTTTTAAAGCTGCTTATTTTTACCAATAATGTATGAGAGATTTTTTTAAGAGAGAGAGAGAGAGAGAGAGAGAGAGAGAATTTTTTAATATTTATTTTTTAGTTTTCGGTGGACACAACATGTTTGTTTGTGGTGCTGAGGATTGAACCCAGCGCCCTGAGCATGCCAGGCCAGCGCGCTACTGCTTGAGCCACATCCCCAGCCCCCAAGAGAGAGATTTTTTTTTCTACCACCATCAATATGTATTTTTTCCATCTTTACCAACTTTACAGTGCAAAAACTAATCTCATTGTTATTTAAATATTCTTTCATTTATTCCATTACTTTTGAACACAGCATTCATTTTCTACTCGTCTTCATTCACTGTTTAAATTATATTTAATTATATAATAATTGATATGTACCAAATATGCACATACATAAGTTTTCAACCCACACCCAATTTAGGAACTAGGATGTAATCCACAATGGCAGAACTTCCTGGGAGTTTTTCTCCAGTCCCAGTCCCAGAGGCAACAGCTGCCCTGAAGTTTGGTTTTTCTGTTCTTTTAACTTTTTTATGTTTTTCATCTACATATATAGTATCCTTCTATCTTATTTAATTTTGTTTAATTTTTACCTTTATAATAATATATCATACTTTATGTAATATTTGATTTTATAGCAAGGCATGGTGACACACACATGTAATTCCAGCAACTCAGGAGGCTAAGGCAGGAGGACCACAAGTTTGAGGCCAGCCTCAGCAACTTGGTGAAGCCCTGTCTTGAAGAAGAAAAAAAAAATGATCTTCTAACTCAGTGTGAAGCTTCTAAACTCATTCATGTTATTGTATGTTAAAATACACACATGCACACACATACACACACATATATACATATATCTTTTTTCCTTTCTTTTCTTTTTTTTTTTTTTTGGTACTAGGAATTGAACCCCTGGGCACTTTACAATTGAACTACATTTTCAACTCTTTTTACTTTTTAAGATAGGGTCTCTAAGTTACTGAGGCTGGCCTTGAATTTGCAATCCTCCTACCTCAGCCTCCCCAGTCCCTGGGATTATAGGCATTCACCACCGCACCCAGCTCTATGTTACTATATTTCATTCATTTTCAGTGTTTAAAATATTCCTTGTGTAAATATTCCACATATTTTAAATTCATTCTTCTGTTGATAGACACTTGAATTTCCAGTCTTCTGTTATTCCAAACAATACTGAGATGGATATTGTTGAGTCAGTCTCCTGGTACAAAGGTACACATTTCTCAGGGTCATGAGTCTCAAGGTATCATCATCTTAGGGTAGAATAAATAGAAGTTTTACTAGATAGGAGATAGCTACCACTCGGGCTCTCAGGAAAGAGTCCTGTGGGCACATCTAACCCTCCATGCTTCCCCTTAAAGTTTGCCTTTCCATTCAGGATGAATTGTAAAAAGAGAGGCTTAATGCTATCTTAGACACTGGAAGGACTAACTTCTGAAAAAAGGGCATTACCAAGAACTGTCTTGCCTCTAAAACATTTAGATAACTTCTGCAAATATGGATCTTGTTCATTGCCATTTAACAAGGGAAGTCTTCTTTGCCGGGGGTGGTACTTACTTATTTTAAAGGTATTGTTAACTAGAGAACTTTACATTCTTAAACCAGATGTAGCTTCTTCGGCCCAGATAACCTTTCAAATGCAAATTAAAAAATTTATACTGGTTAGCTTTTGCTGTGTAACAAACCTCTCCAAGGCTTAGTGGTTTAAACAATAGCCATTGTTTAGCTCATAATCCTGCAATTTGACTGGGTGTTTCTTCTGGTCTGGTGTAGCATGGCTGATTTCTGCTGGGCTCCCTTATGTGACTGCGGTCACCTGGTGGGTTGACTGAAGTCTAGGTAATCTAGGATGGCCTCTTCAGATTTCAGCCTAGCAGTTAATAGCCTATTGGTGGGGGTGCCCATGTTTTTTTCTACATGGCCTCTCATTCTCCAGCAGGCTAGCTTAAACTCACTTACATGATGGTCTCAGAGTTCCAAGGCAATAAGAGCAAATCTCAAAGTGCAAGTTCTTTTCAAGTCTATGTCATATTTCCTAATGTCTTAGTCAATGCCTATGTCATATTTCCTAATGTCTCATTAGCCAAAGTAAGTCATATGGCCAGACTCCTCTCCCCTTCCTCATCTTATTCCTCCTCTGGTACCAGGAATTGAACCCAGGGGCACTAAACCACTGAGCCACATCCCAGCCTTTTTTATGTTTTATTTTGAGACAGGGTCTCATTGAGTTGCTTAGGTCCTCACTAAGTTGCTGAGGCTGGCTTTGAGCTTATGATCCTCCTGTCTCAGATCTCCCGAGTTGCTGGGATTACAGGCATATGTCACCATGTCTGGCTCAGGATCTACTTTTGATGGGAGGCCCTGAAAAGACACACTGTGAATGAGCATACATATAAGGATGGAAAGAATTTGTTACTACTATTATAGTCTATCACTGTGAAACGCAGAGTTGATACAAATAACTAAGTGCTCATAGTTACAACTTTGGTTTGGTACTATGAAAAAGTGAAGGATATGATATGGGAACCTAGTTTATCATATACTACACATCTTTAATATCTTTCAGCATCTTACTGGAAAGATGGCATCTGAGAACTTTTTTTCAGTGCTGGGGATTGAACCATGGGCCTCTGAAAACTTTTAGTTACTATTTCTGTTGGCATAGATCCCTACTTAAGGCAAATAGCAAGAAAATACACTGCATTCATGAAATATCACACACATGGCAAAGCATACAAAGTATTGATTTGGGAATAGGACGGAACTCCAAGTTTCTTGATTCCCTTTTGGTCTGTTGAATACTATTTTCAAGTAGCTTATTGTTTTTATAACACTGCTACCTTCTTACTCTAATTCAAAATATATAGACTATAAAAAGGACCCAGTACTTACCCAAAATTCCATGAGTGACTACCCTTTCTGTAAACATTTGGTTATATCTTTCAGACTTTGCTTTTCTTATAGACTTTCTACATATTTATATTTATATGAAAATATATTTACACTGGTAGATATAAATATAAAATTATCCACAAGTGGGATCATACCACACATGCTATTTCACAGCTTACTTTTTGTGCAATGATATGCAGGGGACATTGCTATGTATTAAAAATGTAGGTCTAAGCTGGCTTCAGTGGCATACTCCTGTAATCCTAGCAGCTTGGGAGGCTGAGGCAGGAGGATCCCGAGTTCAAAGCCAGCTTCAGCAAAAGTGAGGTGCTAAGCAACTCAATGAGCCTGTCTCTAAATAAAATACAAAATAGGTTTGGGATGTGGCTCAGTGGTTGAGGGCCTCTGAGTTTAATTCCTGGTACCAAAAAACAAACCAAAAATAATGTAGATCTAGAGGCTGGGGTTGTGGCTCTGTGGTAGAGCGCTTGCCTAGCATGTGTAAAGCACTGGGTTCAATTCTTAGCACCACATATAAATAAATAAATAAAAATAAAGGTCCATCAACAACTAAAAATATATAAACATATAAAAGTAAGTCTACTTCATCATATTGAAGGCTGCATAGAGTTGTGTAGCATGTATATAATTTAATTTTTATAACCAACTAATTCAGATGGTTTCTAATTTCTCTTAACATAAATAATACTGAAGTGAACACCTTTGCATACATATTTGTAGCTCCATTTGCTTCAAATTTCTTTCCTTTTCTTTTTCTTTTTTTTCCTTTTGGCATCACAGATTGAACTTGGGGATACTTAACTACTGATTCACATCCCTGGCCCTTTTTAAAATTTTTTAAAATTTTGAAACAGGGTCTTACTGAGTTGCTTATGGCCTCACTAAATTGCTGAGGCTGGCTTTAAACTCTCCATTCTCCTGCCTCAGCCTCCCAAGCTGCTAGGATTATAGGCATGCACCACCACACCTGGCTTCTATTATTTTTCAGTTAACTCTTAAATTATGTTTCTAGATATGGGGATTCTTTGACTAAAAGGCATATATATTTTATATTGTTCTATATTACTTAATTGCTTTCTTGGAGAAATTGCCCCGATTTTTAACTTTCTGTTAGTCTTGTACACACTTCCCCCTTTCCTACATCCTTTGCAATGCTAACAATCCTTTAAAACTTTGATAAATTAACAAGCAACACACACACACACACACTTTCATTCTTGCTTAGTTCATAATGAGGAGCTTCACATGTTTCAAAAAGGTACCCACTTAAAACTCCCAAGTGAACTAAGAGCTGTTCTAGAAGTTGTTACTGCAACTGAGAGAGATTTTTCTGGATCCTCCTCCTGCTGTTTCTGCCTCCCAGTGTGCAGTTTCTTGCACCAACCTGTATACACAATTTAGTATTTCCTAGGATGCTAAGAATTCATCTACATACCTGCAAACACACCAAGCAACACCAATAACAGTAATACAATCCTCTTGACCAGTGCATTCTTCACTGATGATTTTTTTTCAGAAGGAAGGGAATTAATTTACTCCTCAGCAGCATTATAAAAATCCATATGTAACCAAACATAATGGTCTCGCAAAGCCAACAAGCACAACCACGAGATAAAAAATGAAAAAACCTTTTTGATTTGCAGCAAGTAAGAATGACACTGAGGATAACTTCCCAAACACAGGAGGCAAGGGGAACTGGGAAGAGTTCTGCATATCCATATTGGAAAGGCACGTCATCACATGTAAAGATGGGCACATTTCTGAGCATACTCAGTTTGAGATCATTCTGTTTCAATCATTGCATGTTCAAAAATGGCAGCTGAGAATGCACCTGGGGTGGAGAATTTAGCATTTATAATGAGACCATAATAAGCAAAGTTTATTCCAGGTCACCAAAAAATTGACTCTATGATCTTAACTGCTTAAACTGGTTTCTTGTGGTTCTCTGGAGGGTCTTATCTGAAAACAAACAAACAAGTTGAAGAGATGTTAGCAGATGTTAGCTCCTTATGTAGAGGAGCAGCAGCTTCTTTCCCTACAAACACAGGTGCTTGGCCCTTAAAGTTCCTGCCTAGCAAAGAACACCTATAACTCATTCTTATTTATTTATTTGTTTGTTTATATGTGGTGCTAAGAATCGAATCCAGTGCCTCATACATGCTAGGCAAGCGCTCTGCTACTGAGCCACAATCCTAACCCCTATAACTCATTCTTTTTTTTTTTAATTTTTTATTGTTGGTTGTTCAAAACATTACAAATTTCTTGACATATCATATTCCACACTTTGATTCAAGTGGGTTATGAACTCCCACCTTCACCCCATACACAGATTGCAGAATCACATCAGTTACACATCCATTGATTTACATATTGCCATACTAGTGTCTGTTGTGCTCCGCTGCCTTTCCCATCCTCCACCCTCCCCCCTCCCCACCTCTCCCCTCCCCTCCTCTCCTCTCTCTCTACCCCCTCCACTGTATAACCCTGAGGGTCTCCTTCCATTTCCATGCAATTTCCCTTCTCTCTCCCTTTCCCTCCCACCTCTCATCCCTGTTTAATGTTAATCTTCTTCTCATGCTCTTCGTCCCTACTCTGTTCTTAGTTACTCTCCTTATATCAAAGAAGACATTTGGCATTTGTTTTTTAGGGATTGGCTAGCTTCACTTAGCATAATCTGCTCTAATGCCATCCATTTCCCTGTAAATTCTATGATTTTGTCATTTTTTAATGCAGAGTAATACTCCATTGTGTATAAATGCCACATTTTTTTTATCCATTCGTCTATTGAAGGGCATCTAGGTTGGTTCCACAGTCTTGCTATTGTGAATTGTGCTGCTATGAACATCGATGTAGCAGTGTCCCTGTAGCATGCTCTTTTTAGGTCTTTAGGGAATAGACCGAGAAGGGGAATAGCTGGGTCAAATGGTGGCTCCATTCCCAGCTTTCCAAGAAATCTCCATACTGCTTTCCAAATTGGCTGCACCAATTTGCAGTCCCACCAGCAATGTACAAGTGTACCCTTTTCCCCACATCCTCGCCAGCACTTGTTGTTGTTTGACTTCATAATGGCTGCCAATCTTACTGGAGTGAGATGGTATCTTAGGGTGGTTTTGATTTGCATTTCTCTGACTGCTAGAGATGGTGAGCATTTTTTCATGTACTTGTTGATTGACTGTATGTCCTCCTCATCCCTGGGATGCAAGGCTGGTTCAATATACGGAAATCAATAAATGTTATTCACCACATCAATAGACTTAAAAATAAGAACCATATGATCATCTCGATAGATGCGGAAAAAGCATTCGACAAAGTACAGCATCCCTTTATGTTCAAAACTCTAGAAAAACTAGGGATAACAGGAACATACCTCAATATTGTAAAAGCAATCTATGCTAAGCCTCAGGCTAGCATCATTCTGAATGGAGAAAAACTGAAGGCATTCCCTCTAAAATCTGGAACAAGACAGGGATGCCCTCTCTCTCCACTTCTGTTCAACATAGTTCTCGAAACACTGGCCAGAGCAATTAGACAGACGAAAGAAATTAAAGGCATAAAAATAGGAAAAGAAGAACTTAAATTATCACTCTTTGCAGATGATATGATTCTATACCTAGCAGACCCAAAAGGCTCTACAAAGAAACTATTAGAGCTAATAAATGAATTCAGCAAAGTGGCAGGATATAAAATCAACACGCATAAATCAAAGGCATTCCTGTATATCAGCGACAAATCCTCTGAAATGGAAATGAGGACAACCACTCCATTCACAATATCTTCAAAAAAAATAAAATACTTGGGAATCAACCTAACAAAAGAGGTGAAAGACTTATACAGTGAAAACTATAACTCATTCTTAACCCTTTCAAATTTCTGTCAGCTGCTTCTCCTCCATCCAGCCAGGAGTAGAAACGGTCCACCTTGTCCATACTACACCTCAACTCCCCTCTCCTCTCTATATCTCCCCACCTTGTTGGTCTTCAGGGAGAAGCTGGTTTGGCCTGAAAAGCAGAGTTGATCATCACATATATCACTCCAATCTACTTGTAGTTATAAATTTGGTTAAGTGCTATGAAAGAAAACTGAAGGATATGATGAGAGATTATTACAAGGAGAGAATTTAGATGGAGAAGATTAAAGCAGGCCTCTCTGAGAGTGAGTTTTAGCTGTGATCTGAAGGCTGTGGAGGATTTTGACAGGTGAAGATGAGGAAGCAGGCTCCCAGGCAGGAAGCAGTCTGGTGCTTAGGAATGGACAGATGGCCGGTTTGGCCAAACCACATAATCTTACCCTTGAAAAATGAAAACGTATATCCCCAGTTAGAAGACTCAAACAATTAAAGGCGGATGTGAGATTTTAATCTAAGTTTGGAGCATGGATTTTATTTTTAAAATGTTATTTGCTTTTTCATTATAAAAGTAACACATACTCAAAATAATAATTCACACTTATGAGTGTTCTAAGTGACCTACATGTATTAACAAATAATAAAATGTTAAACACATTTAGCCTGACAATAACTCTATGAGGTAAGCACTATTAATATCTTTCCCCCACTCTATCTCACATTATTCTTTTTCTTTCCTTTTCTATGTTTTTCCATAGCACTGTTTGCCATCCAATATATACTCTACATATACACATATGTATGCATGCACACACATATTTATTTTAATTGTCCATCTGTTCTGACGAGAATATAACTGCATGGAGGGCCAGTATTATTATATGCTGTCTTAATTTTTGTATTACTGTGCCTGCCACAATAATGGGTACTTAACATTTTCCCTGAATAAAATCCCATTGTGTAGATGATGAAACTTAAGAAGTTATAGAGACACGAGCCTGTCTGTAGTTACTCAGCTTTAGCAAAAGGGCAGGAACTCAGGCAGCTGGATTTTTAGCCACCATACAATTTTCTGCCTGTGCCTGCCAAAGATACAAAAAGTACAAAGGTTATAGTCCCCAAAGGTTCAACATATATATTCTTTTTGAAATGCTTTATGCCCGAAAAAGTACATCTATGTTTTTAACTTTCCATAAATAGCACGGGAGAATATTTGTCCCATTCTATATTCTACTGTTTTTATTGTTAGCTCTACCTCTTCTTTTATTTTTTAACATATATTTTTAGTTGTAGATGGATACAATATCTTAATTTTTATTTATTTATCTTTTATATGGTGCTGAGGATCAAACCCAGTGCCTCACACGTGCTAGGCCAGCGCTCTACCACTGAGCCCCAGCCCCAGCTCCCTGCCTCTTTATTTTTAACAACTAAATTGCAATTCATTGTATGTTTATTCCATAATTTATTGAAGCTGAAACTTTTTGATGAATAGGTTGATTCCATCACTTATATTATAACAATGCTACAGTGAACATCCTCCTACATATTGATGCAGCCTTGAGTCTATCTATGGAATGAAACATTAAAAGCAGAATTAGTGCCTCAAAGAGTAGAAGTGTTCATTGTTTCCTTAGGAGTGTGTCAGGTTGACAGCATGGAGTTTTAAAGACATCATTAGCTTCTCCCCGTGTAGGCAGCTGACAGGTTCTGGGGAGGCATTGGCTGTGAGGACATACAGAAGAGCTCATTGTCACCTGGGATGACTGAGACAGGGAGGGCCCAGCAGAAGGCTGAAGAGCCTGTTGGCTTTATCAAGCTGCCAGCTTGTCCGAGTCAGGCAGGCAGTGGCTAATTCTGCCAAATTTCTTGAGAATAAGTTAAACTCATAGTTTTTGCTCCGTCTGTACTGTTCCTCTGGTAAGTGATAAAAATTGTGCGGCTTGTCACATTTCTTTCTTAAGCTCTCCTTCTATGTTATACCAGATAAAGAGCAGAACAGATAATTATAGTTAGTGCTTGACAGCTGCTGGAAAAAAAATACATTTTTCATACTTCCTAAGATCTTTACTCTTCAAATTCCTTTAAGTGCGAGAAGCCTAATATGGGGTTATCACCTATTTTTTAATCTTCAATTTGTCATGTATCCTTAAAAGCATTTTGAAAAGATCCACAAGACTTGCATTGTGAAAAATAGATCGAACTTCACAGGCCCAGAAAATGGTTTTCTAAATCTGCATCTTAGTGCTGTTACGAAAAAAAAGGCAAAAATATATATATATATATATTGGACACTACTTGGAATAAGTCTGCATACTAAGCAGAGCATCCCTTTCTCACTCCATGCAAAACAGTTGTTGTTTTTTAAAGCTATTTCTGAATTAGAAAGGAAAGTGAAAATTGGCTTTTTGCTTGAAATTGATTATTTTGACCTCCAACCCCAATCACATGAAAATAAGAGAGTGAATAGTAAACCATCAAGAGAAAAGATATAGACATCAATTATCTGCTCACCTGGCTTCGTACAAATTCTTATAAGAATGGTCTGGCTCTCGGTAGCATTTGGGGGAAAGTCAGGCATGTCAAGCCCTCAATTAGTTGCTCAGTAAATTTTTTAAAATGTATTTTTGTTGTAGATGAGCACAATGCGTTTATTTATAATTTATTTTTATGTGGTGCTGAGGATCGAACCCAGTCCTCTTAACTGTGAAGCAAGCACTCTACCCCTGAGCCACAACCCCAGCCCTGCTCAGTAAAATTTTGAATGAATAGGTCAACTTATTTCCATTGGTAAAAATATTTAAAAGATTGGTGTTAGAGCCTTCTTTTACAAATATTAATAAAACTATGTGGACCACCTATTAAGGAAAAGAAGTAAGGAGTAGTACCCAAACATAAAATTAACAAAGGCTAGCAGGAAGTCAGAAGACAACAAAGAACCATGAAAAGAGAAAAAGCAGATTCTTTTAAAATTTTCATATATATTTTTAGATGTTGATAGACCTTTATTTTATTCATTTATTTATATGCAATGCTCAGAATCGAACTCAGTGCCTCACACATGGTAGGCAAGTGCTCTGCCACTGAGCTACAGTTCTAGCCCCAAAGACCCGTGGAGGGTCTTTGGCATCCAAATATCTGATGTAGGGAAGGGAAACATCTTTTCTTCTGACACAAGAAATTTCCTATTTACAGTTAAGCAATATAGCCGGTCACTTGATGGAGGACACTTTGTCTCCAACATTCATTTCCTTCACCCTATATACTTTCTATTTTTTATCCTTTAGAATATTGACAAACACTGTCCAGATTGGTACCTGGTTCCGGAGAATAGGTATTACCAGAGTACTTGCAGTTTGAAAATATCCATGACCGATTTCCTCTAGAAATCATGTGTTATTGTGTTTTTTTCCCACCAAATACTTATTTTTTCTCTTATATTTAAAAACTTTAATCCTCTGAACTTTATAGCAATTCACTCACCAAGTATTTATTGAACATAATGGATTGATAATAATATAGAAGAATTATGTATGAAACCAATCCCCATGGAGCATACAGGGAACAAGCAGTTAGATGCAGTTAGAAATAGAGACCAAGTGCATGATGGGATGAGGTCAGAGAGGAAGGAGC
This sequence comes from Marmota marmota marmota, assembly GCF_001458135.2. Taxonomy (NCBI): domain Eukaryota; kingdom Metazoa; phylum Chordata; class Mammalia; order Rodentia; family Sciuridae; genus Marmota; species Marmota marmota. The sequence continues at coordinate 2,031,887 of NW_026000081.1, forward strand.
CGTGAGAGGGCACAGCCTCTGGAGACCCGAGTCATATCCCAGGCGATGCTTCACTGGCTGCGACACTCAGGCAAATCGCTGAATCTCAGTGTCTCATTTAACAAAGGAGCACACCATGTTTGTTTAATTCAAAAGATTATTGTGGAAATGAGAAATAAGGCATGCACACTGACTATTTGTATTAGTTTCTAAGGTTGCTGGAACAAAGTATCCTAAACTAAGTGGCTTAAAACAACTGTAATTTATTCTCTTGCAGTCCCTGAAGCTAAAAGTCAAAGTGTCAGTGGGGCCATACTCTCCCTGACTGCTCTAGAGAAGAATGCTTCCTGGCATCCTCCTAGCCTCTAGCGGCTACTGGCAGTCCTTGGTGTTTCTGGCTTGCAGTTGCAAGCGTCCAGCCTCTGCCTCCATCATTCCACGGAGCCCTTTCTGTCTCCACAGTGCCTAAGCACACTTGTCATTGCATTTAGGGCTCATCCTAATCAAATATGACCTCATCTCAGTTAATAATATCTGTGAAGTTACAGCTTCTTAATAAAATTACATTCTGACGTCACTGGTAGCCATGGATTTTGGAGGGACACTATTCAACCCACTACACCAGCGCAAGGTTTATACTCAATAAGTGGAGGCTATAATGGTTATCAAGTACCATAACGCTAAAGAGTAGAGAAAAATTGTGTGGGCTAGAGTGGTTAAGGAGATCTTCACAAGGGAAGAAGATGACTTTAAAGAAGTGGTAAAATTTAAATAAAAACTGAAGATGTAGTAGGTATCAGGTGGGAAGAACAGCATATCAGTATTTTAACAATAGAGTTATTAATCTTGTAAAATCAGATATTAGTGAGACAGAAATCTCCCATGGCCCAGTAGGAATTAAAAACTATAATCTTTGTATTCATGGATAAATGATTATATCAGTTTTCTATTACTTTGTAATGATTACCCAAAAACTTGGCAGCTTAAAATAACAAATATTAGCTGGGCATGGGGGTACACCTTGTAATTCCAACAACTTGGGAGACTGATGTAGGAGGGTTGCAAGAAGGAGGGAAGGAGAACATGTTTAGAAACAAGGTGGGAGCCAGGTTCGGTGGCGCCCGCCTGTAATCCCAGTGGCTCAGGAGGCTGAACAGGAGGATCACAAGTTCAAAGCCAGCCTCAGCAAAAGCAACTTAAAATGACAAACTTAAAATGACACAATTTAAAAATATGACTTAAAATTAAAAATGTAGGGGCTGGAGTTGTGGCTCAGGGATACAGCACTCACCTAGCATGTGTGAGGCCCTGGGTTCCATCCTCAGCACTACATAAATAAATAAAGCTTGTGTGTCCAACAACTACTAAAAATAAATAAATATTTTTTAAATGACAGATGCAAAAAGAATAATTAAATGAATATGTGAATGCTATATAAGCAACTGGATGGGACATTTGACCCTGAGCTTCCTGGTGAACAAAGTAAAAGATGAAAACACTATTCAACAGGTAGTGCTCAGAGGTTAGGAAGAAAACACATGGGAATTTCATTTAGTGGGCAGTTGAGACAGAAAAAATGTACTGATGATATTGCTGAGGCATGAAAATGGAAAAAAGATTAGGATCATTAGAAGACCTACTACACAGAGAGTCACTCATTGGTTAATATGGTCACTAAGATTCTGTAGTATCTATGAACATTATTTCCCAGTATCTATGGAGATTATTATGGGACCAGTGACTTTTTTTTTTTTTTTGTATATGTGTGTACAGATGGAATATATCTTTTTCTTTTTTTTTTTTTTTAACCAGAGTAATTTCCTTTGGCTTCAATTGAAGTAGCAGGGGATATGACGTTTAATTACTATCTACTAACCATTATAGAAGTTGGCACTGCTCAGAGGGAAAGGAAAAAAACGAGAAGGCTTGTTTATCAGTAGGTATGAAATAAGGTATGAAACTGCAGGATTTCTCCTGTTTCCTCCTGTGACTGCTAAAAAAAAAAAAAAAAAACAGGAGCATCCGAGGCCTTCCTGAAAATTAGGAGAATTGGCATTCTGCCTTAATTTCTTCCACCAGATTTCATGCTTGGACCCAGGCCATTTCTGGTCTGGCAAAGCACAAGGTGCTAATTTGCGCTCAGTTCCGGGTAATGTTTTGCTCCGGGTGGCAGAGATGCAAGGTTTGCAAGCGCTGCGTGAAGGAGGTGAGGGTGTCTCTTGCGCTGTCAGTGCTTGGTCGTGGATGGGAGAGGTGGGAGAGGTGGGAGGGACAGAGTCGCGCTCTTACCAATTTTAGCACCATATAAAGGAGCATTTCATTTTCTACCTGGAAGCACAAACCACACACACACAAAAAAAAATTGTGGACTTCAGCGAATGATTTGTAGTTAGGCATTCCGCGTTAGATTCGGTTCTTTTCTACCACCCGCACCTCCCCCTTTTCACCGTGGACCCTATTAGAATTTGCTGGAGACAGCGAGGGCAAGGCAGTGGTCCTGCACCCTCCATTTATTCCGCAAAGCCTCCTGACCCTCTCCAGTTGCTTTCCTGACCTCACAGGGCTCCAGCCGCTCCCCACCAGCCGGTGTCTAACCGCCACCCTCTCCTGTCATCAAGGCCCCCAAGATGAAAAGTAGCTTCCTTCAAAACCCAGGTCATATATTTGTTGACCATTTGTGGTTTTTTTTTTTCTTTTGAGAAGTTTCCGTTTAGTTCTTTTGCCCATTTATCCATTCTGCTTTTTGGTTTTTGGTATGTTAATCCCCTATTGGAGAAGTGCTGGCCAAGATTTTCTCCCATTCTGTAGTTCACGCTTCACACACTCTTTTCCTTTGCTGTGCAGAAGCTTTCTAGTTGGATGGAATCCCACTTATTCATTCTTGGTTTTATTTCTTTTGCTTTGGGAAGGAAGAATTCAATGATGTATCACTTCCTATATGATGGAGTGTTTACCCTATGTTTTCTTCTAAGTTATGAAATTTCTGGTCTAATTCCTAAGTCTTTGATCCATTTGGATTTGAGTTTTGGGCAGAGTGAGAGATGGGAGTCTAGGATAAGGACTACATACCATTTGTTAAAAAGACTCTCTTTTCTGTAAAATATATTTTTGACACCTTTTTCAAATATCATATGTCAATTTGTCTCTGTGTCTTTTATTCTGTTCCATTGGTCTTCATGTTTATTTTGATGCCAATACCATGCTGTTTTTGTTACTATAGCTCTGTAATGTAATATCAGATCAGGTATTGTGATGCATCCTTCTTTGTTTTTCTTTATTTTTTTTTCTTTCTTTTTAATTTAGTATTGCTTCGGCTATTCTGGATCTCTTATTCTTCCAGATGAATTTAAGAAATATTTTTTTTCTAATTCTATGAAGAATATCATTGGTATTTTGCAATCAAGGAAATGCAGATCAAAACTACACTAAGATTTCATCTCAGCTGGGCATGGTGGCACACGCCTGTAATCCCAGTGGCTTGGGAGGCTGAGTTCAAAGCCACCCTCAGCAATGGCGAGGCCCTTAGCAACTCAGTGAGACCTTGTCTCTAAATAAAATACAAAATAGGGCTGAGGATGTGGCTCAGTGGTTGAGTGCCCCCGAGTTTAATCCCTGGTACCAAAAAAAAAAAAAATCTTCTTTCTCCAGTCAGAATGGCAATGATCAAGAATACAAATAATAACTGGGCACAGTGGTGCACTCCTGTAATACCAGCAGCTTAGGAGGCTGAGGCAGGAGGCTCGCAAGTTCAAAGCCAGACTCAGCAAAAAGCGAGGCACTAAGCAACTCAGTGAGACTCTGTCTCTAAATAAAATACAAAATAAGGCTAGGGATGTGGCTCAGTGGTTGAGTGTCCCTGAGTTCAATCCCCGGTACCAAAAAAAAAAAAAATACAAACAATAATAAAGGCTGGTGAGGTTGGGAGTAAAAAGGTACAATTATACATTGTTGCTGGGATTGCAGACTAGTTCAAGCATTCTGGAAAGCAGCATGGAGATTCCTCAAAAAACTAGGGGGCTGGGGATGTAGCTCAGTTGGTAGAGAACTTTCCTCTCAATCCCCAGTACCAGACACACACACACACACACACACATCAAAACAAATAAACAAAAACTAGGGGTGGAACCACCATATGACCCAGATATTTGGGTATTTTCCCCAAAGATCTAAGATTGGCATACTACAGTGATACATCCACCTCAACATTTATAGCAGCACAATTCACAATAGGTAAATTATGGAATCAACCCAGATGCCCATATATAGGTGGATGGATTAAGAAATTGTGGGATACACACACACACACACACAATGGAGTTTCACCTATAAAAAAAATGAAATTATGGCATTTGACAGTAAATGGATGGAAATGAAGAATATGATGCTAAGTGGAACTCAAAATCTCAAAGGTCAAATATTTTCTCTCATATGGGGAAGCTAGAGTAAAATAAAAGAAAGGGGGAGGTAAGGATAGGGTAACATAAAGTAATGTAGAAGAAAGAGATTGAGAGGCAGAGTGGAGGGATGGGTAAGGGGAGGCAATACAGAATGAATTTTCAGAAAATCCTATTATGTGCATATATAAATAATATTTGATAGGGAACTTCACCTTTATGCATAGGTTAAAAAGAACCAATCAAATATAAATTAGTAGACAAGGGAAAGGAAGTCTAGTAGATTAGAGGAAGGGGAATGGGAGAGGGAAGGAGGATAGGAGGAAAAAGGGGGGAATCAAGGACTGAAATAGAATTCTATGCACATACGAGTTTGTGGGGACGAGTCCAACTACTATGTACAACTATAAATCTCCAGAACAAACAGCAGCAGCAGCAACGACAAAACCCAGGTTATTCTTACAAAGGCTTCCTGGGTCCTGGGCATCTATGTAGCCCAAAGCCAACATCTGGCCAGTGAGCAACCAGCCTGAACGACCGTATCCTGTTGGTTTACTGATAAGGATGGTGGCTAGGTCTGCTCTGCACCTGCCACACCTGGCACTTCTTTCTGGGTGTGTAGATGACACTCTGCGGAGCCTGGTCAGTTCCTCCTTCATTTTTATACCTTTGCTTTCAAAGCATCTTTTCATTCTTATACTACTAGAGAGAACAACCAGATGTCTTTTTTCTTTCTTTCTTTTTTTAAATATCTTTATTATTTTATTTATTTATTTTTATGTGGTACTGAAGATCGAACGCAGGGCCTCGCACGTGCTAGGTGAGGGCTCTACCGCTGAGCCCCAGCCCCAGCCCCAACCAGTTGTCTTTTCTAGATGGGAATGCTGAGACTGAACTTGGGGATTCTCATTAGGTGTGCTCCACAGAAGGTCTCATCATTTCCAACAGAGGGAAGAAACTCGAGAGTTCTGATTTAAGTAATTACCTCCAGGCACTTTGCTCTCTTCCGTCCCTTTAAAAAATTGTTTGTATGGTGGGGGTGGCTCCATGGTAGAGCTCGTGCTTAGTGTTCAGTAGGCCCTGTGTTGGATTCCCAGTTCCAAAAATAAGTAAGTAAACATACCTGGTAAAAAGTAAAATAGCAGGGTAATGTATTTTCAGCATAAAATTTGTCAGCATAAAAATTGGCAACAGTGGTTGGAGAAGCGGGGAGAGTTCTGGAAATCTCATAACTGCATAGGAGGTGACTGCAAAGATAAAAAATGACCAAGCCGATCCGTAATCCTACACCTACTCTTGACTCCAGCCAGGCAGCTTCCTGATTGAGTGCAACCCCACCTTTCACCCCATTCTTCCCACCCTCCATTCTGCAGTCGATAGATATCCATGTTACAGGAGGTTTACTAAAACCCAGGTTGCTGGCCCCACCCCAGAGGTTCTGACTCAGTGGATCAAGGGAAGGGGCCTAGGAATTAGGATTTCTAACAGGTTCTCAGGTACTGCTGCTTCCAGTCATGAGACCACACTTTGAGGACAACTGGTTTAAGTTTAATGGAAAGGACAAGAGCTTTGAAGAAGGGTGGGCTTGAGTTTCAGTACTACATCTGTCCCAGCCCTTTTAACCAGCCTTGCTACTCTAGGCATATGACTGAATGTTCGTAACCGGCTTCTTCATCCTTAAAATGGGGGAAATAATATCTACCCCACAGAGTTTATTAATTACAAATATTTGTTGTATGACATTGTAGTACCAGGTGCTAAGCTAGGCAGAGGGGTTAGGACAATAGATGAGACAGTCTTTGATGTCAAGAAACTTTAGTTATGAAGCTTAAAAATATAAAATTTACAAAGCTCAAGGAATGCCCAATAAGCCTTGATTTTATTTCCCTCATAGGAAGTAACACGATTCTGCTTTTGTATTTTTATTTTTCATTTCTTCATCCAAGACATTTTCAAATTTCACAGGCATGGAACCGGGAACCATGCCTCTCTCCTGGTCTAGGTGGAAAATTTGAGGTGTGGGCAGCTGTGATGGGTCGAATTGTACCTTCCAAAAATTTATACGTACTTTAGAGTACCCCCATCTACCTTCCCGTCAGAAAGTGACCTTATTTGGATATAGGGTCTTTGCAGGTGTAGTCGAGTTAAGATGAAGTTATTAGGGTGGAACCTACTCCAATGTGACTGATGTCACTATAATATAGGGGAAATCTGGACATAGAGACACACAGGGAAGATGCCATGTGAAGATTGGAGTCATGCTTGGTTATGTGATAAACCAAGAGATGCCAAGGACTGTCACCGGAAGCCAGAGTAGAAGCATGGAGCATATTCTCCTCCTCAACTTCAGAAGGAATCAACCCTGCCAGCCCTTGATTTCAGACTTGTAGCATCCATAACTGTGAGACACTAATCCCTATTGTTTTAAGCCACCCAATTTGAATTGTTTTGTTATAGAATAGAATAGAACCACGCCCCCCCTTTTTTTTTGATACTGGGGATTGAACCCAGGGGCGTTTAACCACTGAGCCACATCCTCAGCCCTTTTTTGTATTTTATTTAGAGACAGGGTCTCACTGAGTTGCTTAGGGCTTCGCTGAGTTGCTGAGGCTGCTTTCAACTCCTGTCTCAGCCTCCTGAGCTGCTGGGATTGCAGGCATGCATCACTGCACCCAGCTGTAGAGACCCTTTTATGCTAGCAGGCTGATACAGGCTCTGTGGGGTATAGCATCTCATCACTGGCACAGTGCACTGAGGAGAGATGGAAGAAGACTTTTCCTTTTTAATCCATATATCTCTTTATTGTTTACATTTTTTAACGTTTATTTTATTTATTTTTACATGGTGCTGAGGATCAAACCCAGTGCCTCACATGTGCTAGGCAAGCACTCTACCACTGAGCTTCACCCCCAGCCCTTGTTTGAATTTTTAAATAACAAGCATATTTATTAAAACATTTAAATGTAGGTAAAATTACTGCAAAATATCTTAAAAGAATGAATTCCCGTGTCTCTAAATATTTTAGTTTTTATACAGTATTAGTATTATTATTGTTATTCTGTGGTGCTAAGGATGGAACCCAGGGCCTTGCTCATGCTAGGCAAGCACTCTAGCACTCTATTCAACACCAGTCCTCTAGATATTTTTAATCTCTCAGTTAAGAAACAGCCATAACCATCTGTCAGTCTATCAGGGAAGTCTGCACAGGGTCAGAGTGTGGATTAGAAGACCTCACTCCAATTCTGAAATCATATGAAACTTTTCAAAATATCTGTGGAGTGTCTTACAGGCAAAGCACCCTTAGACATTCAGGGATTGCCACACAGAAACACAAGTCATAGAATGTACCATCTAATTGGGACCAGGAGGACTGAGAAGTAAGAACATAGCAAGGCAGCTTGTGATCACTGCTCCATTAGTGTTGTGGAGAAGCTAGCTCTCGCCTTCTAGGTGCATCATGGCCGGCATCCTTTATGTATATATGCATATATTAGTTGTAGATGGATAATACCTTATTTTATTTATTTATTTTTTATCTTAAAGAAGAATGGCTTTCTCTTATTCACAGGGGAACTAGGGCAAGTGGTGCTGAGGATCCAACCCAGGACCCTCACGGCACTAGGCAAGCGCTACAGCCCCAGGCCCAGGGCCGTACCTTGGAGGACTGTGGAAGGTGCTTCTGGGGGGACTAGGGGAATGTGCGGGGTGAGGGGCAGGCATTCTGCAGAGTGGGGGAGAGGGAACATGTGCTCTCTTCTGATACTTAACTTAGACAACCAGTTGTAAACTCATGTCTCTCTGGAAGGGTAAGTGATAAAGGCAGGGAGAGTATTTTAGAAAAATATTCGATTTTTAATTTCTTTGAACAAGAAATATATCCACATGGTAATAAGCTAAAAAATTATTAAACATGAGAAAATAAAATAAACATGAGAAAGATCTGTATTCTTCTCTCCTTCACAGTGTACAGACTTTTCTGATCTCAGCTATTTCTAGAATAAAGGTCAAGTTAGCTAGGGCATGGAAAGACTAGATTCCAGCTTTATGGGGTAGTGGCTGGACTGTTCTTGCAGAAACTTGCTCGGCCAATGGGAATCTTTTCTAAACCACCTACCCAGCTCTGCTCCCGGATCTTGGCCCCAGGCTGCAGTTGACAGTTTACCTTTGGGATCAGGATGGCCAGAGGAGTTCTGCCATCCTAGGAACGACTGCCCACTCAGCCATCTCCAGTTTTCCCAGTGATTGAAGGAGGTTGGGCCAGTTGAGACTGGCAACACCTGGCAATGCCTGAGGACAAGACTGTCCTGAGGAGTGGCCTGGTGTTTTTACTTTGTACTTCTTTTACAAACATAATACAGACTATACACCTACCCCAGTTGCAGTACAGGTCTCATTTTAAAAGATATGAGAAGCTGTTTCTGTCACCCTCTATCTCATCTACAGCCCAGGTCTGCCAGGTGATTAGGTAGGTGGCAGGCCAAGAAGCTGGTTGTGGTGGCACATGCCTGTAAACCCAGCGGCTTGGGGAACTGAGACAGGAGGATTGCAAGTTCAAAGCCAGCCTCAAAAGCAAGGCACTAAGCAGCTCAATGAGACCCTGTCTCTAAATAAAATACAAAATAGGGCTGGGCATGTGGTTCAATGGTCAAGTGCCCCTGAGTTCAATCCCTGGTACCATTAAAAAAAAAAAAAAGAAAAAAGAAAAGAAAGTGCCCAGAGGCAGCATGGGGGGGTTTATGGTTTATAGGGGAAACCTTATAAGAGTTCAGCTACTGTTCCAGAAGAGTTCAGTGGTGACAGACTGACAGATAGCACCTCGGTCCTGCATGGTGTTTTGTCCAGAAGTGGCAGGTTGGGTGAGTGACATGTGTCCTCTCCACAGTGCCCTCAGTTCTGCACCTGTCTCCACTCACAGTGGGGTTTTATATGTTAAGGCTGAAGAAGCAGTGACATCATCAACATTAGCTTGCTTAGTTTTCTTGTCCCAAGGAGCATCTGCCTGGTGTACACGTAAGAAAGTAGCTATCTACAGATTGCATTAACTTGCCCTGGTTCCCCTATGCATAAGAGAAAGCCATTCTCCTTTAAGATAATAAGTATATAGACCTTCAGCCTGGGATTGCTTTTATTGTTCCTAGGTTTTAGGGCACAAAAAGGGGGAATTCAGAGACCTAGTGTTTTATTGTCCCCTTTTCTTTAGTGATGACACACCCTCTCTTCACCAGCAGGTTAGGACTTTCTGATTTTCCAATTTTCCCTTTAAAGAACATTACCCTCACAGGTCAGTCATCTGAGAAACACAGGGCAGTATCAACTCAGTATCAGCTCCTGACCAGGGTGGTAAAATGCTGTTTCAGCCTCCTTCCCGAATTCCCAGCTCTGAAAATTCTGCCAAGAATCTTCTCTCTAGCCAGGCACTGTGGTGCACAACTATAATTCCAGTCAGAGGCAGGAGGATTCCAAGTTCAAGGTGAGCCTCAGCAGTTTAGCATGATCCTGTTTAAAATAAAAGACAAAAAGGGGCTTGGTGTAACTCAGTGGTGAAGCACCCTGGGTTCCATTCCCAGCACACAAAAAAACAAGAAGAAGAAGTTAATTTTTAAAATCTCCATGAGAGAGACATTAAGATTTTTAATACTTGATTTTAAAAAGTTGGGGGACAGGTAATTCATCCACATGGAAGTCAATTCAAAAAGTATAAGAGGGTGGGGTGTAGCTTAGTGGTGGAGCACTTGCGTAGTCTGTGTGAGGCACTGGGTTCCATTCTCAGCACCACATAACAATAAATAAATAAATAAAATAAAGGTACTGTGTCCATCTACAACTAAAAAAAAATTTAAAAAGGTATTCCACTATTAGTTTAAAAAGTAAACATTTAATAATACCTAGGAAAGTTAGAAATAGAACATTTACTAAGATCTAATAAAAAAAGTCTAAGGGGTAGAGAGTGAAAAGTAAGTGTCCCTCCCACCCCCATCTCCAGCCTCTTAGTTCTTCCAGAAGTAGCCCCTGCCGCCTTCCAACTAAGCCCTGAAATTGGTTTGTATTGAACACGCACTCCTGAGGCACCCTATTGATACTGGGGGTACATGGAAGAGGAGATAATGGTACCCCTCTCTGGTAGAATGAAACCGGAGTTTGATGGCTATGATGTCACTAGGCAATAAGAATGTTTCAGCTGTTTTATAACCTTGAGGAGGGGGGACCACTATCACATGTGGTCCATCATGGATTGAAATATTATGTTATGCCTGACTATATTCATGTTGGGGTGAGAGTTGTTGGGTTTTAAGCCAGATAAAGGAAGGTTGTAGATATGGATTACAGGTGACAAGGACACTAGGAGACATTGAGGTAATCACCTTTTAAAATTCTAAAAGCATGGGCTGGGGTTGTAGTAGCTCAGTGGAAGAGCACCTGCCCCAGTGTGCAGAAGGCCCTATGTTTAATCCCCAGCACTGAAAAGAAAAAGCATGTTGTGTTATGCATATTATAACATTTTTATTTTGTATTTATCTTATAGGATAGTTAGTGTCTTATAAATTCACTCCCAGGGGTTGTGCAGTACACAGTCCTCACAGCTGTACATATTGGCCCCATATATGCTGGGATAGTAAGGATCATATTTGTGTCCCCTCACTATCTACATAGTAAATATTTTTAGTTGAACTGCTCTGAGGTGAAATGGCAACATCACAAATTGTTATGTATGGGCATAGGGTTGGAATAAAGAAAAAGATTGGAGAAGTAAACACGGAGGAAGAAATGAAGGCCTTGTCAACCTTGCAGGGGAGGAGCCTGGCCCTTGAGCCTGAGGGTCACTGTCGGGCTGTGACAACCTGATTTTCATTTCAGGCCATCTCTCTGGCTGCAGCCCAGAGGGTGGATTGGAAGGAGGTGGACTGATCTGAGAGAGATTTTAGAGGTAGAAAATAGGTCTTGGTGATTATACATGGGGCCAACAGGAGAGGCGTCAAGGATGTGGCTCCTGGCTTGAGGAGGTGACGAGCAAAGTGTTTCACTATCAGAGCGGAAGGAAATTGCCATGACTAATAATTTATTTATTTATTTTTACATGTTTAGAATTTTTGAAAAGCTATAAAGAAATAAGTGAAACTAAATACTTACACAGTTCAAATGCATTTTATATCTTATAAAACATCAAATAAATATACATTTATAAAAATATAAACATTACTTATTATCATTCAGATGTAAATTGCTAGCAGATAAAATTATTGAAAGTATTATTGAAAGACCCTGAAGAACCTGTATCACCAATTCAAAGTGAATAATATTACCATTTCTTTAGATATGGAACACCAGTGGCAAAAGCAGTTGAGAAATATATTTTTTTAAATATTTATTTTTTTAGTTGGACACAATATTATCTCTATTTTATTTATTTTTGTGTGGTGCTGAGGATCGAACCCAGGGCCTCGCACGTGCTAGGCCAGCACTCTACCACTGAGCCACAACCCCAGCCAGAGAAATATTTTTAAATTTAATTAATTTTTTGTTTGTTTGTTTGTGATGCTGGAACCCAGGTCCTGTACATGCTAGGCAATACTCTACTCTGCTGAACTACATTCTCAGCCAGAGAAATCTATTTTACATGTGTGTGTGATATCCTTTTTTTTTTTTTAAGTACTAGGGATTGAACCAGGGCCTCATACACACTAGGCAAGTGCTCTACCAGTGAGCTAAATCCCCAGCTAAATCCAAATTTTTATTTTGAGACTGGCATTCAAATTTACAATCTTCCTATTTTAACCTTCCAGGTACTACTGTGTCCAGCCCTGGAAAACTATATTTCAACTGTTTAGTTTGAGGTTCTCCGTAAGCAGTTAGAGGAAAGGACTTGGAGCTCAAGATTAAGGGCTGAGCTTATGATATAAACTGGGGATCCTGAGTCCCCACAATTGAAACTGTGACGTAGCTGTGTGTAAGAGAGTTGAATGGAACTTTATGAAAGTCTAACTGAACTAGAAGATGTACAGGTAGAAGCTGAAGAAAACAGCAAATCCAAGAGAACTTTGGAGTTAGGAGTAAATGGATCCTGCTGTGTAGTGCTGTTAGATATTTAACAGCTGGCTCCCTGGGGAGGTGAAGGGAAGCCCTGCTTTATTGTGTTTGCTCATTTTCAAGGGGTAAATATTCCTATCATAGTCCATTTCAAGTTCTCATGTCACTGAGCGTGGAGTCTCATCAACCCTTGAGAGTGCGTACAGGTGGACTCCAGCCCACAGCTGCGGTCCTGAGGGAGTCATGGAGGATATGTTTAAAAGGCAAAGTAAATTGTGAGTGTGGCTATAAAGACAGATAAGAAGCTTTGGTGAGGATGCAGAGAAATCGGAACCTCCATATGTTACTGATGGAAATATAAAATGGTGCTGCAGCTAAGGAAAACAGTTGGGAAGTTCCTCAGAAGGTCAAACCCAGAACCACCGTATGACCCAGCATACCCATCTCTAGGTATATTCTCAGGAGAACTGAAAGAATGTGTTCACACAAACATTTGTACATGATTGTTCACAGCAGAATTATTCATAATAGCCAAAAAGTGGAAATAATCCAAATGTCCATTAACTGAAGGATGGATAAGTAAAAGGTGGTATACTTATACAATGTGATGTTACTTAGCTGTGAAAAGGAATTAAGTATCAATAAATTTTGATGAGGCAAAGGGGAGGGAGAGAAGGCGAGGGGACATAGGGACAGGAAAGATGGTGGAATGAGATGGATATAATTACCCTAGGTACATGTATGACTGAACATATGGTGCAACTCTACATTGTGTACAGCCAGAGAAATGAAAAGTTGTGCTCCATTTATGTACAAAGAATCGAAATGCATTCTGCTGTCATGAATAACTAATGAGAACAAATTTTTAAAAGAAGAAAAAAATAGTATTGATACGTGCTATGATATGAACGACTCTTGGAAACATTACACTGAGTAAAAGAAGCCAGATGCAAAAAACCACATATTATAGGATTCCATTTATATGAATATCTACAATATGTAAATCCATCAAGATGGAAAATATTTGTGGTTGCTAAGGGCTGTGGGGAGGGTAAAATGAGAGGAACTGCTAATGGTGCTTCATTTTGGGGGGGGAGAGGGATAAAAATATTATGGAATCAGATAATGATAATGTTTTACAACTTTGTGATTATACTAAAATCCACTAAATTATACAACTTAAAAGGGTGAATTTTGGAGTTTGTGGTTTATGTATCAATTTTTTAAAAAAAATTTTGTAGTTGTAGATGGACAGAATGCCTTTATTTTATTTGTTTATTTTTATGTAGTGCTGAGGATTGAATCCAGTGCCTCACACATGCTAGGCAAGTGCTCTGCCACTGAGCTACAGCCCCAGCCCTATGTCTCAATTTTTTAAAAAGGTAAAGTGAGGTTCAGTTGTCTGTAAAATTGGAATGTAACTTTTTTTTTTTTTTGGTACTGGAGTTTGAACCCAGGGGCACTCTATCACAGCCTTTTTCATTTTTTATTTTGAGACAGGGTCTTGCTAAGTTGCTTAGGACCGTGCTAAGTTGCTAAGGTTGGCTTTGAACTTGCAATCCTCCCGCTTCAGTTTGCAGAGTCACTAGGATTACAGGTGCGCACCATTGCACCTGGCCTGGAATATAATCTTCAGGATTATTGGGAGCCAATATTTTTGGGAGGGAAGATGAATTACCTAAGGTAATGTTTTGAGAAGTGGTGGGTAGATTGAAGATGCTAAAGCACAAACTTTGACTTTTTTGCATTCACTCTTGAATAATTTTCTTGGAAATAGATTTCTAGGATTGGTCTCTCTATATATACTTTGGATGTATTTTCCATGGTCTTCTGAATACCGTTGCATTGTGGAGAAGTTTCCTGTTAGTATACAGTTGCTCCTTGATTTGCAACATGGTTATGTCCCAATAAACCCTTAATAAGTTGAATATTAATATATTGAAAGTTGAAAATGCATTTAATATGCCTAACTTCCCATCATAGTGACACAGCCACTGTAGACTATTAGGTATTCTCCTGTGATAGTGGATGACCAGGAACCATGATTACTGCACCACCTAGCATAGAAGAGGTTATTTTATCCATATTGCTAACCCAGGAAAAGATAAAAATTCAAAGTTTGAAGTGCAGTTTCTACTGAGTGCGTCTGCCTTTCACCGTGTTGTGGAACTGAAAAATCTTAAGTCAAATCTTCATGAAGTCAGGGACTATCTGTAATTTAGTATTTTTATGGGTACTTTGTCTTTTATGGGTACTGCTTGCTTTAAGAATCAATTTCTGGAAAGAAAACATATATATTTGCAATGGTTTGAATGCACTCCCTCCAAAATCCAGTTATTGCCAATGAGATGGTATTAAGAAGTAGGGCTTTTAAGGGGTGATTGGGTCATGAGAGCTCCTCCCTCCTGAATAGATTAGGAAGGGGAGTGATGAAAGTAGTTGGTCCCTTTCTTGCTTTTCCCTCTTCTGCAAAGTTCAGGACAATGAGAAGGCTCTAACCACACACCAAATGCTGGTGTCTTGATCTTGGACTTATCCGCTTCCACATCTGAGAGAAAATAAATTTCTGTTTTCTTTACAACTTACCCCATCTCAGGTATTGTGTTGTAGCAGCAAAATAAACTAAGATGATATTCACTGAAATCTAAAAATCAATATTGAAGTTAATGGCAGTATGTAAAAAAGTGGATGTGTAACCGATGTGAATCTGCAATATGTATACGGGGTAAAAATGGGAGTTCATAATCTGCTTGAATCAAATGTATGAAATATGATATGTCAAGAGCTTTGTAATGTTTTGAACAACTAATAATAAAAAATATTGAAGTTAAATATGCAGATCTGTCAGAGATGAAGAGATAATTACTCAGAATGCTGTGCAGAGATAGAAAATAAGAATTTAAGAGGGCCTGATGTTGTGGCTCAGTGGTAGAGCACTTATCTGGCATGTGTGAGGCCCTGGGTTTGATCCTCAGCACTGAATATAAATAAATAAATAAATAAATAAATAGTCCATTGACAACTAAAAAGAAAAATTTAAAAAGTAAAGAATTTAAGATACCTAGAAAATAGAATTAAATGGTCCAACTTACATCTAAGGAGATTGAGAGAGAGAGAGAGAATATAAGAGAGAGAGAGACTATATAACAAAAGCAGGATAAACAATATTCAGAGAGAGACTGTTTAAGAAAATTTCAGAATTAATTAAAAACATTAATCATTAGATTAAAAAATGAAGCACCTCAGGTGAGACAGAAAATGAATCCATGTTTAGATGCATTTTTGAGTGGAAGCCAAGTGACTCTTTATGATCTAGACTTGGCAGTCACATAGTGTCATTTCCACTATATTTTTCCAAATGGTCTTTGTCACAATCTTGCCCAGATTCAAGAGTGTAAGAGTGGACTCCACTCTTCTATGGGAGGAATGTGAAAGAATTGTGCCACAGTAGGTGAGACAGCAGATGTCAGCACAAAGGCCTGGAATCTCACAGCTGTTCTTGAGGGAAGGTGGTCATCCAGATTACTCAGATATATCCAAACCAATTTTTTAAGTGCTGGGGATGGAACCCAGGGCCTTGTGCATGCTAGGCAGGCACTCTACCACTGAGTTGCACACCCAGTGTTTCATTAATTTTTAAGAATAACATCAAGGATGAATGGATAAAGAAACTGTGAAACATATACACAATGTAATATTACTCAGCATTAAAAGAGAATAAAATTATGGTATTTGCAGGTAAGTGGATGGGGTTGGAGAACATTATGCTAAGTGAAATAAGCCAATCCTCAAAAACCAGGGGCTGAATGTTTTCTCTAATAAGTGGATGCTAATCCATAATGGGGGGGTGGATGGGATGAGTGGAGGAACTTTGGATGAGCTGAAGGAGGGGCAGGGGTAGGAAAGATGGTGGAATGAGATGGACATCATTACCCTAGGTACGTGTATGATTGTATGAATGGTGTGACTCTACTTCATGTACAACCAGAGAAGCAAAAAATTCTGCTCCATTTATGTACAGTGAATCAAAGAGCTTTCTATTGTCATGTAAAACTGATTAGAACTTAAAAAAAAAAAGAATAACATCAATAAGCTGGATGCAGTGGTACACATTTACAATCCTAGCAGCTTGGGAGGCTGAGGCAGGAGGATCATGAGTTCAAAGCCAGCCTCAGCAATTTAGGGAGGCCCTAAGCAACTCAGCAAGACCTTGTGTCTGAATAAAATACAAATAAAGGGCTGGGAATGTGGCTCAGTGTTTAAGTACTTCTGGATTCAATCCCCAGTCCAAAAAAAAAAAAAAAGAATAACATCAATGATAACAGAATATTAAAATTTCAAAATGAGCTATCCAGCCATGAAAAGATGTGGGGCGGGGAGGAACTTGAATATGTACTACCAAATGAAAGAAGACAATTTGAAAAGGCAATATACTATATGTTTCCAACTGTATGATATTCTGGAAACCCATGGAGACAGGAAAAGAATCAGTGGTTGCCAGTGGATAGGTGGAGCACATAGGATTTTTAGGGCAGCTAAACCACTCTGTAGGATACTACAATGGTGGGTTCATGTCATTATATATCTGCCTAAATCCATAGGGTACACAGTGCCAAGAGTGGTAAATAGTGAACACTGGGTGATATGATCCATCTGTGTAGGTTCATCAAGTGTGTCTCTCTTGGGGGAATGCCAATGTTGGGGAGGCTCTTTGTTGGGGAGGGGATACATGGGAATTCTCTGTACTGTCTGCTGAGTTTTGTGGTGCTCTTAAGACTGCTCCAAAAAATAAAGTCTTTTTTTTTTTTTTTTTTAATTTAGAGAACTTGAGGACTCTTAAGAGCACATATGGGAACTCTCAAGGGTCTAGGGACTCTAGTGTGAGAAACCATATTCTAGGAGATTGTGGTGTTGCAGCTGCTCAGATATATTTGCTCCAGCAGAGTTAAAGAATCCCCTCTGTTGCCCTGGTTGACAGTGTGGAAGTCCATTCTCCAGGCTCATGTTCTCCATCCTAAGCAACTGACACATCTAGGCAAACCGTGTCCTTGGAGAGGTCTGCACTGGCCAGGCCCTTGTTGGCCTCATTCTGACTGGTCTGATTAAAAACTCAGGTGAAAACAATTTAATGGAACATTTTGATCTCATTAAAAAGCAAGAGAAGCACATCTCTGAAATACACTCTCATAAAGCCCAGCCTTGTGGACAGACGTGTGTACCCTGCTTCCACCTATCAGGAAGGGATTGGGATTTATAAAGGGGCATTTCGTTTCTTAGTGACAAAGCCTTTTCAGTCCTAGGGATATTACAATACTGAAAAACCCTCTGCACCCGATGGTCTAGCTGCAGTTACTGAAGGCCATAAATGTCAGCGACCAGCCTTTGTCTTGAAGAGATTAGCTTTGGGGAGTTGCTGGGAGAGAAGAAATGGAAAAAGAACAGATGTTGTTCCATATGTATGAGAAGACACAGATTGGAGAAGAGGGAGAATCAGGGCAGGCTGGAACGTCAAGCAGAAAATCGAGGAGGGTCTTGCTGCAGAGGGTTGTCTCTGTTAGGCCAGGAATGCCAGTGGGGCTCCTTTCAGTCCGGGTCTCTCGCCCAGAAACAGGAGAGTATGCCGGGGTTCCTCTTCAGGCGGTTCTTAGCAGTAGCTGGGTTTTTTTTGTTGTTGTTGTTGTTTGTTTGTTTGTTTTGTTTTAAACCACTTCACGAAGAGCTTTCCTAATTATCCTGAGAGATTGGTGTTGCTTACTTGTGGGGGTGGGTGGGGTCTGTCTCAGCATTTTAACAGGGCATTGCATCTCTGATTTATGGAGAGGGGAGGTCTATGACTGACCCATGATCATGTAGTGCTGGTAGAAGGACAAGAAAGGGTCCAGACTTTTGGCTCTAATCCCTGCACCTTGCACAGCTCCAGAGCTGCTCTAGGGCCACGTCCTCTTCCACCATTCAGTCTTTCAGCAAATACTCATGCACAGCAATGGTGTCAGGCACTGTTCTGCCATTTGGGTTACATCCATGAATAAAAACAAAGGTCTGTGTTCGTATAGAGCTTACGGTGCCAGGTGCCTGTAGAGCCATGTTCATATAGATTTGGGATGGGGATGGGGCAGAAATAGACAATAAATATGGTAAACAACTAAGTAATAAAGTGTGTTTGAAGGTGGGAAGTGCTGTGGGAGAAAAGTCATTCTGGATTTGAGGGGTCATAATTTAGTGGGACGAAGGAGAGCAGATTGTGGCTGTGTACAGAGAGGTCAAGGCAATGGAGATAGTATCAGCAAGACTTTAGGGGGTCTTGTGAAGGCTGAAGGAAGAGATGCACATAGTACCATCCCAGAGCCTGGCTTGTGGGCGTTCAAAGCTGCTTACTGTGGTGGCTTTGGTTATCACACCAGAGCTGTCTCCCTCACTAGACTGCCCAGTGTCTTCCTAGAGCCTCTGGGCCAATGCTCTGGCCCTAATGGACAGGCAGTTTAAGTTACAGACAGGTTAGACATCAGGGACAGGGTCTGGCCTGGCCTAGAGTGTGGTGGTGCTACTCATCCAAGCTCTGTGCAGCCCCCATATCTGCTTTGTGTGATGTGTCCACAGGGTGACTGGGAGCTATGTCTGCTGGGTGATGGTCAAAATGGAAGTTGGAATAGAATACGCTGAGAGAAGAGTCAATGTAGACTCCTTAAGTCTGGGAGCCCTAGTTTTCCTGGTACCATATTGCTAGGCAAAGTGGAAAACAGAGGACAGTCATCCAGGGCTGGGCCACTGCTGGGTCTGTTGCCTGTTTTGCAGAAGAGGTCTTACTTGTAGGTAGAAGAAATGACTCTGTGTGGATTGCTTAAAGGAAAGTCCATAAGGCATCCTTGCCCCTGTCTCAATGCCTGCAGTTCCACCTTTAGCATCTCCTGCATTCAAAACTCTGGCATTTTAACTTTTTTGGTGTGTGAAACTTTTGGTGTGGTCCAAAAAAAAAAAAAATTAACTTAGAAACATAAACATGTAAAAGAGATTTGAATTTTTTTAATTTGTTCTTTTTAGATATACTGACAGGAGAGTATATTTTGACATACATATGTAAAAGAAATTTGAAAATAAATGTTACTCCATTAAAAGGATAACTCTCTATTCCCATTCTTTGGGGGCAGTCTTTCTAAACCCTTGGAGCATAATTTGAAAATCACTGCTTTAACAAGTATTTCAGTTACCTTGTTAAAATGTGAACACTCTTGATTTTGTAAAATATTAGGCTATTTTAAAATTACTAATCCACTATGGCACATTTTGCTCTGTGTGTGTGTGTGTGTGTGTGTGTGTATAGGGAAGAGGGAGATAACAGACTTCTTAGAGGATATAATGAAAACTATGGACCTGCTGTCCAAAAATATATACATGCCTAAAACTCTGCATCCTGTTGTATGGGGGAAGTGGTTTGTGGACCATAAGTTAAGAATCTGGTTTTATAAGAAGTTTGTCTATTGGATTTACTTCCAAATGGAATATAAGCTTGAGCCATATAAAACTGAGTTTCAGTGAGGGAGTAAGGGAAGAAGATGTAGAGGAGAATCAGAGTTTTGAGGGTAGAGCCAAGGAATGTGTGCTTTTAACATGATCTCCAGGCAGTTCTGATGATCAGACAGATCATCAGTCAACATCATCAGAGGGCTGGAGTTGGTATGTCAGGCCGTAGGACCCAGGAGACATAGCTCTAGGCCAGCAGTTCTCAGAGGGTGAGGAGGAGGGAGGGAGACTGCAGGGAGCTGGCTGCCCACAGGCTGGGCTGTGGTCTGACCAGCTGAAGAACAATAGGAAAGGTCTTCCTCCTGCCCCTTCCCTTCACAATGGACAAGTCAGGTCAGGTCGCTGTGCCTCAGAGTGTGTACCCAATCCCAAGTTGGGACCTACTAATGCAAAAAAGAACAAAGAACAGGAGTTTGGGAAACTCTTATAGGAGTGTTTGGATTGTTTGAAAGTCTTACCTGGGGGACTGATGTTTCATACTCTGACATTTCTCTGCAATTTTCATGTTCCCAGTGCCAAGTGGATCGCATTCCTACTTTGCAACAAAGGCTGGTCTCTCCCCGGCAGTGGGGGGACTCTGGGGAGAATGCCAAAAATAACAAAGAAGCACTTGCTACTGAGTCAGCTACTACCTATTGACCTGCTGTCCCCAGCTCAGTGGCATTTGCCCCTACCTCCATATTCTTCCAGAAGGATCTTCTGGCAAGGGACTGTGAGAGAAGAAGGGAGATGAGACTGAGGATAGGAGCTGGAGGTGCCTTCCCCAGCTCCCCAGGCCTCTAGTCACAGTTGGCTCTTGTCAAAACCTGGGTTTATTTAAGAACCTGTTTCTTGAACACCCAGCCAAGACAAACCCAAGCCAGTGTCGACCTGCTTCTCTAGGTGGTTGTGACTGTATGCAGCCATGGTTCTGTGGTTTGAAGACTCAGAGTGGGTGACACCTGTCTGGCTCTGGATTCTCCCTGGGGGATAGTAGAAACAGAATCACCCCTCCTTTGCCAAGTCTCTGGGTGGCTACTCTGAGCCCTGTTAATGTTTTAAAAGCATTTCCATCCTTTTCGGGTCATGAGCAAGATGACCAGGTGCTCACACTGTTGTGTGGGATGCGCTTCCCTCTGAGCCTTGTTACCACATGGCATATTACCTGCCTGACGTGAAAAAAAGTGTTTCCATTCCTTAAAATTGTATGTTAAGATTTGTGCATTTCAATGTATCTCAACTTTACCTGAGAAGAAAAATGAGAACTACTTAAGATAATATTAAATTATATTGTATTTTAAATAATAATTATTTAAAATACTTTCAAGGGAGGAGAGTGAGTATGAATTAATGGGGAGTCTGTAAAGTGGATGAAATAAGAACAGAAATGGGTAAGTATTAATGCTGGGTGATGTGTCCGTGGGGCTTATTATGCTATTTTGTTTTTTAAAAAATATGTATTTGAAATTCACCATAATAAAAAGTTATATCCCTAAAGACTTAGGGATGTCTGTTTTCTCTTATAAATCCCCCTTCCTGACCAAGAGTCTTAAAGAAACTCATACTTTAAAACCCAGTAATTCCATTTCTGGGATTCTATCCAAAGGAAACAATCACAGACACAGAGGGAGTGTCACTGGAGTACAATTTAAAATAAGGAAAACTGAGTGTTCATCAATAGGAGAATGGTTTAAAAAAGAAAAGAAAAAAAAAAAAAACTATGGCGCAACCACTAAAGACATGGGAAAGTGTATTGTGGGTTTTTGTTTTGTTTGGTTGGTACTGGGGATTGAACCTAGGGGTGCTTTACCACTGAGCCACATCCCCAGCCCTGTTAATTTTTTTATTTTGAGACAGGGTCTTTCTAAGTTCTCGAACTGGCCTTGAACTTGCAATCCTCCTGCCTTGGCCTCCTGACTAACTTGGATTACAGGTGTGCACCACCTCTCTGAGCTCTCATTTAATTTTAAACCTAAAAATAAATGAGAAAGAATCAGAATAAAAAAACTATATGCCATATGATCTTTACTTTGTATTTATTTATTTATTTATGATGGTAGAGATCAAACCCAGGGTCTTGTACATGCCAATCACATGCTCTACCACTGAGCTACATCCCCAGCCTTTCAATTTGTTTTTAAGGAGGCACATGCAAGGTTGGAGTGGTAGCTCAGTGGTAGAACACTTGCCTAGCACATGCAGGGCCCTGGGTTCCATCCCCAGCACTGCAAAAAAATATATATATATTAAAATGCATCTGTACAGAGAAATAATCAAGATCTTAAAAGTAGTTATCTGAGGCAGTCCCTCACCCAGCACACAATACACATTTATGGGGAACCTGGCATTAAAACATTGGAAAAGCCGGGCACAGTGGCGCATGCCTGTAATCCCAGTGGCTTTGGAGGCTGAGGCAGGAGGATTGCGGGTTCAAACCAGCCTCAGCAACAGCAAGGCACTAAGCAACTCAGTGAGACCCTGTCTCTAAATAAAATACAAAAAAGGGCTGGGGATGTGCCTCAGTGGTTAAGNTATATATATATATATATATATATATATATATATATATACACACACACACACACACACACACACACACACACACATGCTTGGCTTTCCTTGTAATATTTCTAGCAGTTTGAGAGCCAGAATTTAATCCCAGACACACTCTGTGAGAGTAAAACAGGCCTATGCTGGCTGTTTTCAAATACCAGCACACTTGAACAAAGACCCTGATGACTTGGGTCCAATAACCTGGGTCCAATCCTGGCTTGGCAATCCCATGACTATGTGACCTTGAGCAAGTGATTTCATTTCTCAAGGTCTCAGCTTTCTTATCTATAAAATTGTAAAATAAGGAGCTGGAGTGTAACCCAGAGTAGAGTGCTTGCCTAGTACATGTGAGGCCCTGGATTCAATGCCCAGCAAAACACACACACACACACACACACACACACAGTACAATAATAGTATTTATCTCATTGATTTGTTTTGAAAATTAAAAAACCTGTTGTGCTAAGTGCTTGACCTATCTCATCTTAATTATGCTTACAGCTAATCTAGTGCACATGGAGAAAAAGACAACCCTGTCTAGGCAGGTGCAATCCCACAGTGAGGCACACCACAACCTGGACTTATGCCCTGAGCTAGGAAACCTTGGGAATAGCCCTTACAACTGTGTACAGCAGTTCTGCCTATGGAGCAGGTATTTGTATATTTCTTTTTTCCCAAGAAGCAACTGTGGCTTAGAGAAGTTGAGCACATGTAATGGTAATAGGGTAGCGGGGTCACTTCTAACTTTCCTGTTTACTTAGGACACACCAAAAAGGCATCCCCAGTCCTTATGGCCATCCACCACCTCTATTGTGGACCATAAGACTTTGTCACCAGCTCACTAGTTTAAACCTCATCCATCCACAGTGATGGCAATCAAATCCTCTCTAGCATCTAACTCTTATAGATTACTGTCAATCTCTACTCTCTTCTCTGTTACTCTGATAATCATTTTTTTTTAAACTAAGGCATGTTATTTTGAAATAATTGGGGTGGTAGAAAGAAGGACAGAATTCCATTTACGTATCATCCTGACTTGGCAGTTTTATTTTTCCATGGTCCATTTAATACCTAGATAGGAAGGATTAAAAATATTGTGGGTCTGAATAATTCTTCTGAAGCTGTAAGATCAGTGTTACCAACAGATAGCTCAGTATTAGGCAGAGCAGATTCCAACTTCAGGATCTTTTCCTCCTCTTTATTAGGTGCCCATGAGTTTTACGTGGCTAGATGATGCTAGAGGAGTATGGATTAACTAAAGGTTCCCACCTTTCATTTTTAAATCCTTCTATTATTTCTCTGATGAACAGGCAGCACCCACTGCCTGCTGTGTCTCACACTGTGATTTGGACATGTGTCATTCTACTTGTGCACAGTGGGGAAGAAGTTACTGTGTGCTATATATGCACACTGAATGTGTTTGTGTATCTCCTGCATGAATCTGTGCAGTATGCTGATTGTTTTCTTTCAAAGGTGGATCACTGGGTAAATTGAGGTACTGTCAAGGAATTGATTTGTTCATAGAACACTGAATATAACTGCAGAAGCTTTCCAGTTATTCCCTGATTGAATGTAAGTTTCTGTTTTAAATGGTACGATTTCAAAGCATAGTTCAGGTTTGAAACAGCTGCAGCAAGCCAGCAACCTTGGATGGTGTGCACATCCCCAAGTGGCATAAAAAAATTAGCACACATTGAAATGGAAATTTTCTAAGTCTCAGAACCACCATTTCCCCAGCAAACCTCCCACCCAAGTGGCACCCAAATGACACCAAATGAAAGCCAATGAAAAGGAATGAACTTGGCCCATGCACCTTCAGAGGCCTAACTCAGTGCAGTTAGAGTGAACTAAAATTATTAGTTCAAGGTTAGATATTCTAACACCAATTCTCAGGTCTCAGAAGCCAGCCTAGCCTTGCTGCTGGCAGATAACCAACAGAGTCATATTTAATGTTTTAGACATGACTGTTAAATTTGGCCCAGTGTGAGTTTGTGTTTGATCAGACCTGTGAAAGTGGAGAAGGATTCCTGTTGGGAGGTCTGGGTTCTAGCCCAGGGACTTATAGGCTGTGTGACGCTGGACAAGCTAATCACCCATCAAGAGCCGTTTTTCTCGAAGGAGTCAAACCCTGTTCTGCTTGCCTTTTGGGAGGTGTGAAGATCAGATAGGATGGTGTTTGGGAACTATGAAAGCACTATAAACAACCAGGACAATTATGTTCTCGGACAGAACACCAAATTCTTTCTGCCTTCACTTAATTGTCCATTCAACTTACATACTGTGAGTTTTACCTATTCCTCATTCTTGCAGCAAGACCCTTTGAAAGTATTGTTAGAACTAGAATCAATATCTGTTTAGTTCCCCCTTTTAACCTTCACATCCTCTGAGATGAGGAACATACAGAAATTAAGAGGAAAAAGGAGTTGGGAGCCCAAAGGTACAAAGCATTCCCATCCTGATGTCCTGTCTTTCTTCTGTTACAGCAACATCTAAATCCAAAGCCAGCTGGGTATGGTGGTACACCACTGTAATCCCAGAGATTTGGGAGTTTGAGGCAAGAGGATCACAAGTTCAAGTTCAGCCTCAACAGTTTAGCGAGACCTATCTTGAAATTAAAAATGTAAAGGGCTTGGGATGTGGCTCAGTGGTAAAGTGCACCTGGGTTCAATCCTCAGTACCAAAATATACATGCATACATATATAAATACATACATAAATTCAAAACCAAAGATTCTGGTTGAATGTTAGGCCCCAGTTCTTCCTGTACCCCTCCTCTGGTCCCCAATCTCCTGAGTTCACCTCAAAGGTCAATTAGTTCATGTGTTGCTGTCCCAAGCCACTGAACACAGCTCAGAATTCTACATATTAGCCATACAGTATGTATTTGGTGAATATTTATAAGACAGGAAAATAAAAATGGAGGCTGAAATTGTTTTCTCCTCATCCTAAGGTTCTGCCAACACAAAATGAGAAACAAAACATCTGAGATGCCACTGCTTATGAGGCAAACCACTTTTTATGTATCAAAAAAAAAAAAAAAGGAAAGACTCTATCCATTAAAATATGACAGTGCTTCCTTGCTGTATCTATTATAAGACACACTTTGATTTCATAGATGTAAAATGTGAAAAAAAAATGTTAATCGTAGAACAGAAGAAATGCAATATTTCTTCTGTTTGGACCTGATACAATAGATTAGAAAACTTCAAACCATCTCTCTTTTTTTAATATTTATTTTTTATATGTAGATGGACACAACACAATGCCTTTATTTTTATGTGGCGCTGAGGATCGAACCCGGGTCCCGCCCGTGCTGGGTGAGAGCTCTACCACTGAGCCACAATCCCAGCCCAAACCATCTCAATTTTTGTCTCAGTTTCTTACATCTATGCATGTTATACAATCATGCTTTCATGTGGGTGGAAAGAGGTCATTCATTCTATTTTTCTCATGGGTACAGTAGTACAAAGTATGGCTTTGTGGGGTTGGGGCTGGGGCTCAGTGGTAGAGTGCCTGCCTTGTACGTGTGAGGCACTGGGTTCAATCCTGAGCGCCACATAAATAAATAAATAAAGATATTGTGTCCAAGGCTGGGGCTGAGGCTCAGTGGTAGCATACTTGCCTGGCACATGTGAGGCACTGGGTTCGATTCTCAGCACTGTGTATAAATAAATAAAATAAAGGTCTATCAACAACTAAAAAAAAAATTAAAAATTGTGTCTATCTACAACTAAAAAAATGTAAAAACAAAACAAAACCAAGTATGGCTGTGAGTATAGTTTGGGGTAAGGTAAGTGCAGACTATAAAATACTTATCTGAACAAAAGTCATCATTAATTCTGTGGACCATTGTTTGTTTCTTTGCAAGATTTTTAAAAAGTAAGAAATGTTCAATGGCATTTGGCACGTTGATTATATGCTTTTTGTTGTTTTATTTTGATGCTTGGTTTGACTGTTTTGTTATTACTATTGAGTTAATTCTACTTCAGGTAAAGCAACCAAACAGGGAGTTCCTCTTACACAGAGAAATTAAGCATGAAGAGGCTCACATGCTGAAAGCACATCACCTGCCTGGGCCAAATGTGACATTTTCGTTATGCAAGTGGGAATTCATAGTCTTTCTAGGCTGGGGTGGGGGGAGAGAGAAACACAGGGAACTAGAAATACAGCTTGTGTAACAATCCCTTGTAAATTTTTTGTGGACCAGCCCTTGCATTTAGAATGTCCTTGCTCATAAATTCTACAGTTTGGGATGAGAAAAAACCCACCTGTTTCTAGCCTGTTCTGTTACCTTGTTCCTCTGCTCCATCAGGATATTTTATACACAATAGCAAAGAAAGTGCAAATAAACACACAAAAAAATGTATTTTTAGGACCAGATCATGTCCGGGTGGAAAGAAATGATCCCACATTATTGTAGTTCTCTTAGGAGCTTCGTCAACATTTGGGCACCACAGTGCCTTGGCTCCTGCCAGCAATTCCCAGGCTGTTGCTGTGATGGTGAGTGTCAGCAACCCTCATGCTGGGCAGAAAATTGTTAATGTTTGATTACTGCTAATGCACTTTTGCCCACTGTTCTCTCCCCTGCAGTCGGAGTACCACTATGAGTACACCGCATGTGACAGCACAGGTTCCAGGTGGAGGGTCGCCGTGCCGCACACCCCAGGCCTGTGCACCAGTCTCCCTGACCCCGTCAAGGGCACCGAGTGCTGTAAGCAACCTTCCTGTTTCAGGGCCTCCCTCCTGCTCAGCTGTAACCTTCTTGTCCCAAGCCTCCTGTATCCAAGCTAGGCTCCTCCTGATAGTGCAATTGCCTTAAGGAATCAGATCTGTCCCCTAGTTAGTCCCCGTCCTTAACGCTGTTGAAATTGGTACAGAACTGTTATTTCATGGATGCAAACTGGGCATCTGAATCTTTTATTATTATTTTTTAAATCAGTCCCAGCTCCTCGAGAGGCTGAGGTAGGAGGATCTCAAGTTCAAGACCAGCCTGGGAAACTTAGGTAGACCCTATACAAAATATAGAAAGGGGGCTGGGTTGTGGCTCAGTGGTAGAGCACTCGCCTAGTATATGTGAATAAAAATAAGTAATTAAAGGTATTGTGTCCATCTACAACTAAAAAAAAAAAAGCTATTTAAAAAAATATAGAGAAAGGGCTGGAAATGTAGCTCAGTGGTAGAGTGTCCCTGGGTTCAATTCCCAGAATCATAAATAAATAGATACATAAATAGAATACCATCTGTGGACACAGCATGAGCAATTCCAGCCATGTGCCACCCAGATACTTGGTTTTTGTCAGCATTCATTTTCTTTTTGCCTGTGCATTTCTCTTCAATCTATACTCACCAGCCAAAATCGGGCATTTAGGGAACATTGATTGCTTTCATTCTTGAAAAGGAAGCCAGAGACAATAAATTTCTGCAGAGACAGACCTTAAAAATGCACTGGGCATCACTTCTGGGAAAAAGACTCTTCCTGACTGTGGATCTGACTATGTAATCAGGAAGGCAGTGGCTTGCCGCAACTCCTGGCCCTGCCTCTGTAGTGACAACTTCCCTACAATTGGTTGCTGTTTCTCCTCAACTGTTCTTTTAGGAATACCAGGGAAATAACAATAAAAATTAAGAAATTTTTAGAACTAAGGAATTATTCAAAGAGTTGGAAAGGAGACTTAAAAAGTCAATTTAGCTCATTGGCTGGTTCAGCAGGTAAACAACTTGTTAAATTTATGAAGGGATATTGCTGAGATCTGAGCAAAAGTGTGGTGTAATTAACAGAAACAAGTGAACCATCTTCAGTTAACTCAGGTTACCTCAGTGAGCTCCTACTATGTGTAAGCCCTACGACATTCCAGTGTTGTGTGAACCACAAAGATGAATAAGGCACTGTCCCTGCAGTCGGAGTACCACTATGAGTACACCACATGTGACAGCACAGGTTCCAGCAGACAGTCAGACAGTCATTCATCCATTCATTGTTTGGGCAAACCTTCATGAAGCTCCTGCGATGTCTGTGCCAATACTGAGCCAGCCAACCCCCATCAGCCCAGAGCCCAGTGGCTGGCAGAAAAATGCAATGAGTTAATACAGTGTGAGGAAGAATGGGGATTATGGATGCTTAGTGATGAGGAACAGCTGGGACGACCATTGAAGCAAAAGTTTGGAGGTGGAATCAGCAATATGCTCAAGGTAGAGCCTGGGACCCAGGGTGGAGTGGAGAAAGGTCTGTAGTGAGAGATCAGGCTGGAACAATAGATTTTGGGGAAACTGGAGGAGAAGATTCTGAGTGCCAGGCTGAGAGCTTAATTCTGTAATCAGTGTAGGAAGAGTACCTGATTATTTTAAAAAAGAAAACAGGCCAGGCACAGTGGCACACACCTCTCATCTCAGCAATTCCTAAGGCTGAGACAGGAGGACCCCAAGTTTGAGGCCAGCCTCAGGAACTTAGTGAGACCCTGTCTCAAAATAAATAAAAAGGGCTGAGGATGTAGTTCAGTGGTCAAACACCCCTGGGTTCAATCCCCAGTACAAAAGAGAGAGAGAGAGAGAGAGAAAACAAAGTACAAAAACAACATTTTAGGAAGATACCCTTGACCCCAGAATAAGCAAAAATATGAAACAGGGGCCTAGTCATGAGGGAATTGCAATGACTGAGTTAACAGGTCTCAAGAATCTTAATTAACATGGGAGCAGGAGAACCAGAAAGGAAAAGACAGAGGACAGAGGCTGAAGGGGGAAATTCAAGGCTGAAGGACCATGTATTACCATCAGGGGCCGGCATCCTCCTCCCTGAAGCATGCTCAGAATGGCTGAGGTGTCTCTCCAGAGGAATCAAGATTATCAGGAATGAGCCCAAAGTCCTGCAGCAAGTCAGAGCCTGCCCAACCCTAAATCTTTTTTATTTTTAAAATAACATCTTTATTGAGATACAATTCACACACCATAAAATTTATCCCTTACAGGGTAAATTTCGGTGGCTTTTAGAATACTTGTGACAACCATCCCCACCCTAATTTTGGAACATTTTAATCATGAAAAGAAAACTCATCTCATGGACAATCTCTCCTCAGGCCCCTTCTCCTTCCCCCACCCCCAAACAACCATAAGTCCATTTTCTGTCTCTATTACTTTGCCTCTTCTGGGTTGCATATAAATAGTATCACATAGTATGTGCCATGTCCCTAAATCTTAAGTGAGCCAAACTCCAGGATCCCAACCTTGCGCTGCTCCCTTTAGAATATCCTCAGCCCATCCACCCCTCCAGGGGCCACAGTGACCTCACCACCCCTCCTTTGCCCCTGCCCTGCTTTCCAGCCTTCTCTTGCAATGCCGGGGAGTTTCTGGATATGAAGGACCAGTCCTGCAAGCCGTGCGCTGAGGGCCGCTACTCCCTTGGCACGGGCATCCGGTTCGACGAGTGGGATGAGCTGCCCCATGGCTTTGCCAGCCTCTCAGCCAACATGGAGATGGATGAGAGCAGCGCAGAGTCCACTGAGAACTGCACTTTGTGAGTTTGCACACACCCCATGCCCTTTGGTGAAGAGGCTGCTGGGCACCCTCGGCCCAGCAGGGAGGAAGGAGGTGAGAAGGAAGCCAGGCTGCCAGGGGGAAGGCAGCAGTAGGTCCCCACAGGACTGTTGGAGGTGACTGCCACCTCAGTCTACTCTTAAGCTTACCTGTGACTGGCAGGCATTTGTGACAATGAGAAACATGAAGAAATAAAGGGGATAGTAAGGGGACAGGGTCAAATGGTTCAGTCTATTTAAAACAAAAACCTAATCAGATTTCCACTATGGAAGTTTGGATCAGCCAGTAAACTTCCTTGACTTGACTGGAACACAATGTGCAGCATATTGGATACCTTCCTGGCTTTTATGCTAACTTCTAAAACTGGTTCTGCCTAATCTGAGTTAATGAATTTGGGGGGAATAGAGTAGGACTAGAGCTTTGGTTCATGGTGGCTGAGACTTCCAAACCACTGGAGAGACCCCAATGACCAGAAAATTTTCTAACTCAGATGATGCTATTGACCAGTAGTTGAAGAGTCAGCTCAGGATACTTGGACAGCTAGATTTTTATTTCATATGGGCCTTTAATGTTCCAGACACTGTGCTGGATGCTTCACATACATTATTTTCTATAATCCTCACAGGTACCCCATGAAAATAGGTATTATGGTTCCCATTACAGAGATGAGAAACTGGAGGCTCAATGAGGTTAAGTGATCCACCTGTGTTATCTAGCTCACAACTGGCAAAACTGGAACTCAAGCCCATTCCCAAATTGTTGACTACCCCGTCCTGCCAACTCCAAGTAATATTTATGATGTGCAAGTGGGTACTAGGGAGTAAAAGGAGCAGGTGTTGCAAAGATGCAAAAAGCAATCATACGTTGTTTTTTAAAAAATATTGACAAGGACAGCTGCATGTGGTGGTACATGTGTGTAATCCCAGAGACTTGGGAGGCTGAAGCAAGAGGATTGCAAGTTCAGGGCCAGGCTAGGCAATTTAGTGAGGCCCTGCTTCAAAATAAAAAAAAAAATAAAAAGGGATGTAGCTCAGAGATAAAGTGCCCCCCGGGTTCAATTCCCAGTACCAAAATAATTAAATAAATAAATAAATAATAAATAAAATTTTAATAATATATTGACAATAAATGTGGGAGGAAAGAAAAGGGAAGTTTCTTGTACCCAGGAAATGAATAAAAGGGACTGAAGAACTGTGTTGCAGTTAAGTTTCTAAAACTGGGAGCAATGCTTCCCATGCCTGTATTTAAATATCCCAGAAGAAATAAGCCACAGGGTGGACATTCAAAAATCCAATTTTGGTTATTTTAGAGTTCAGTTTTATGTGTTAAAATTATAAGCATGATAATAAGAGCCAGAGCCAGAGAGGATACAAGCCAGAAAAAGAGAGAGAACGTGTGGGATTCAGAAGACCAATGCCTATCTGAATCCCAAGACTGAATGTCATTTGATCCTGGACAAGGTACAAACCTGGCTCAGTCAGTTCCTACCCATGCAAAGGAAGCGTTTCTCCTCTCTCTGGGGCCTGTGCTGAGAATCCAGAAATCATTACCTCCTAGCAAGGCAGAATGTGGGCCGGTCAATACCAACTTGTGGTTGCAGGGTTCAGAGCCAGGATCTTAAGGCATCCCACAACATCCCTGGAAGGGAGGGAAAGGTTGTTTCTCCTCTGGATAAATGGAGAGGAAATGGCCACCTGGAGAGGTTTTGAAAGGCAACAATTGAGCTGGTAGCAAAAACCCTAGTGGCTGTCCTGTTCAACCTGAATCCGGTCCCCTTGCCTCCAGCCTAACCCAAGCCAGCATCACCTCCTGCCCCACTGCCTCCTCCATCCTAACCCAAGCCAGCGTTAGTCACCTCCTGCCCCACTGCCTCCTCCATCCTAAACCAAGCCAGCGTCACCTCCTGCTCCACTGCCTCCAGCCTAACCCAAGCCAGAGTTAGTCACCTCCTGCCTGCTCTGCCTCAACACCTCACAGCTAGTCTCCTGCTTCCACTCCTTGCCTTCTCCAGGCCACATCCATCCAGCAGCCAGATTGATTTTAACACACAAATCTAACTACAGCATTTTCCTGCTCAAAACCCTGGTGCCTCTGTAACCATTGCTCTTGGGGCGCTGTCCATCTGGCTTCTGCCCTCTGCCTTCTGCCTTCTGCCCATTTCCCCAGCCTCTCTCAAGTACTCTCTCTCTCTCTTTTGCAAACTGGCAGCCTGGCTCCTCCCCTCCTCTGGGCCTTTGAACAGCTTCTCCACCTCCTGTCCCTTAGCTGACTCCTCCTTACCCCTCATGTCTCTGCCTAAAACTCACTTTCCTCAAAGAACCAATCCCTTCATATTACATATTCTTGCATCACCTTGTAATTCTTCTTATGACATCTAGCACAGTATGATTAGTTAAGTTTCTCTCCTCAACTTGGAAGAGAATATAAGTTTCAAGTGGGAGAGGATGTGGTCTGCTTGGTTGTTGCTGTGTCTCTTCAGCATCTAACCCTGTCTGGCACAAAGTGGACCCAAAATAAATCATTGGGAACAAAAGAGACCAACTGAACAGGGTCTCCGTGGCAGGCCTGAGATTTGTGGGGAGGCTACAGGGTTCCTGGGTAGATGTCTCCTGGCTGCAATGCTGGGAACAGCCTGACATCAGCAGCCAGGAAGGCAAGAGGGAGCAGGAGTTAGGGGGAGTAATAAAAAGGGTGTTATATGTGGTTAAGAAGGAGACAGAAGACCAAATACTGAGGGAAAGATAGATGTAGACATTAAAAAGATAGCTGGGGTTGTAGCTCAGTGGTAGAGCACTGACCTCACGCACGTGAGGTCCTGGGTTCGATCCTCAGCACCACATAAACATAAATAAATAAAAATAAAGATATGTGTCCATCTACAACTAAAAAAATATTTTAAAAAAAGGTAAACAAATTGGACATGCTAGTGCATACCTATTATCCCAGCTACTCAGGAGGCTGAGGCAGGAAAATTACAAGTTCAAAGTCAGTCTCAGTAACTTAGAGAGACCCTGTCTCAAAACGAAAAATATAAAGAGCTGAGATGTAGCTCAGCACCCCTGGGTTCAATCCCCAGTACCAAAAACAAACAAACAAACAAACAAAACCCCATAAACATTAAAAATGAAAAACATGTGCAGATGGCAGCTAAATGACCTAAGGCAAGTTTCCTGATCACCTCTGCCCTCAGTTTTCTCTTCCTAAAAACTATGATAAAAATAGTACTCTTCTTAAAGAATATGGTAAGAATGAAATGATACATGTAAAAGAATTTAGAGCAATGCCTCTGGCTCTAGAAATCAATCAAAACATGTTGTTATTATTGAATGTGAGATATCTTCACCAGGGACCACTCAGACAAAAATCAGAATTGTGATGCATTTTGCAAATGTAACCCACTTATGGCATCCTTTTAATTATTCATTAAACCTCAGGAGTTATTTATAGCTGATGTTGTGGAACACATTAAATGTCTCTTTCAACAAGGAGAATCAATGCCATTTGGTTAGCTGGGGCATTTTGAATGAGCTCAGTTTCTGTTTCTGTTTTGAGAGTAATACTGATCACGGAAGAGCCTGATATGCCCTGTTATTATGGCAGACACAAGGGAACCCTGTGGATTAGTTTAAGTTTCCTTTAACTGGCCATTATTAAGCAGTTGGAGACTTGGGCTGGTCTCAGACAAAGCAGTGAAACAGTGGGATTGTCTTTGATCACCCTTCCCTCATATCCTCTGTTTAATCCCCCCTAGTCCTCCCTAGGTGCCAGGCCCAGCGCTTGATGCTGGGGATACATTAGTGCACAGGTAAGTTTGGTCACTGCCCTCAGAGAATCTACAGGCCAACTAGGAAGACAGACAATTGAAGAGGAATTAAAGTATGAGCAGAAGAGGAAATGTGGATTGCAAATAAACTTCAGAAAAGATGCTCAACTTCATTAGTAATCAAGGAAGTAAGAGATAAAGCCCAGTTAGGCGCTCATTTCCTACGACATCATATTGGCAACAATTTTAGTCTGACAGGTCCAAATTGGAGAGGATGTGAAGCAGCAGGGACTCTTTTACACTTCTGGTGGGTGTAAATTGATCAACCATTTTGGAGAACAATGTGGCAGTAGCTGGGAAAGTTGGAGGCTCTACCCTCAAGCATCCCACTCAGACATGTGTCTAAGGACACAGAAAAAAGAATGTTCATAGTAGAGTGTGCACAAGAACAAAAGATTGGAAACAATCTAAATGTCCATTAGCCAGTAATAAATATGGTAAGGAAATAAATAAATATGGTAGAATCATATAAGGGATTATTGTATGGTAATGAAAATGAAAAGAAGGGCCAGGAGCATAGCTCAGTGGTAGAATGCATGCTAGGGAAGGCTGGGGTTGTGGCTCAGTGGTAGAGCACTTGCCCTATTACATGTCAGGCACTGGGTTTAATCCTCAGCACCACATTAAATAAATGAATTAAATTAAGTTATTATAAAAATTATTTTTTAAAAGAATGCATGCTTAGGATGTACAAGGTCCCGAGATCAATTTCCAACACACACACACACACACAAAGTGGGGGAGAGTTTCACTTTAAAACTCTCCCCTCAAAAAGTACATTTCAGAGCATAGAGGTATGATGCTATTTATGTGAAGTTTAAAACCAAGCCAAATACTATCATATGATATATCGTGTAGAGACACATATAAAGAACTCCATGGGATGTTAAGTACCACATTCAGGAGAGTGGTCCCTTGGCAGTGGGGAAGGGATATGTTAGAGGAAAAGGGATGAGACTGGCCAGGGGTGCCCGGAGGCTTCTGCTGTGTGTATTACTTAAGCAAGGTGCTGAACTTGTGTGCTTATTATACCTTTATATAGGCCTTAAATAGTTGATAATATATTATAGATAACTGAAGTGGAATGGGATTATGGCTATGGAGAAGGGAAATAGAAAATTAAGACACGTGTAGCAGAAACAGAATCAAGAAAGACTTCTTAGACTAAGTGGCATTTATTCTAAATCAGCAGGAGAAATTAAGTAGAGGGAGGGAGGGAGGAAGGAGGGAGGAGGAAGTTCGTTTCAGGAAGAGGGCAAGAGAAAATTTGGCAAAGGAATTGAGAGAAATTCTGTGAGCTGAAATATAAGGAGTGGGGCAGGAATGTACACCCTGTCCTAAGGGCAACGAGGAGTCAGTCAGAGGGGAGTGTTTGAGCAATGGTGTGGTCATATTCTCATTTTAGGGAATGTCTCCTGCCATGGTGTGGAGAGGGATTGGAGAGGCAGGACAGGATGTGGATGAGTTTGGAGGCTGGCTCAGAGAGGGTATGGTGGGAAGCAGGAGGGTTAAGACAGATTTAGGAGACAAAAACAGACCTGACAAGACTAATTTTCTCCGGGGTTCTCTGCCTTCCCCTTCCAATAAAAACCATTCACATGTAGCATCTTAAAGTGGATGTTTCCAGAACAACAGCTGGACTAGACTGGATGAACTTCTGGGTTCCGAAGACTATACGCGTCTACTGACTTACCTTGACAGATTCAGGGTTAGGCCAACCTGGGTTTGAATCCCAGCCTTCCCACTTGATGGCTTTGTGATATTGGGCAAAATACTCACCAAGCCTCAGTTTCCCCATCTGATAAATGGGAAAAAACAGCTCTTCCTCTTATTGACAAAAAGAAATCATGACTATAGAGCATGTCGTTCCCAGACCTGGGTGATAGTAAGCAACTAATAAACGTTTCCCATCCCTCACCTCACCTGCCATCCACCTTTGCATAGTACTGCATACTGTGCAGTCTCACCTGTCTGTCTTCCTCTTGGTTGTACGCCAGGCTCCTCGATCTACCTCAGAGTTCCTTTTATCACTCTCCAATGAGCATTTTCAGATCTAAGCTTTGGCTTGTGAAGCACAAGTCTGGAATTCCCCAGAGACCCAGCAGAATGTGATACCTGTACATGGCCAGAAGTCTGGTGGGTTGTGCTTCTGCCAGTGAACTTGATTCCTGTTCCCTCTTAGGTCCAAGTGGGTTCCACGGGGTGATTACATCGCCTCCAACACCGACGAGTGCACAGCCACACTGATGTACGCTGTCAACCTGAAGCAGTCCGGCACTGTTAACTTTGAGTACTACTACCCAGACTCCAGCATCATCTTTGAGTTTTTTGTAAGCCCCTGGCCAAGAGTGGGGGTGGGGTGGTGAGGGTGAGGGGATGGGGGGAGGTGCTGGGAGGGAGGGAGGTAAAGCCTCTGAGGCTCAGAGTCATTTGCAGGAATCAGTCACAAGTGTTGTCATGCTTGGGAAATCACAATTATTTCCCCTCTGGAGAGGACTGTGGGCAAATGAGTGGAGGCCTCAGGAGGCAAGGAGAAAAGGCAAAAGTCAAAGGACTCTGAGGGGAAAGAATGGAATCTGTGAATTTCCTAGGTGCTTCGCCCTGCCCAGACATGAAAACAGCATACAAATGGCTGAGCTGCAAATTATTTTTCTGGTGTAATGTTCTGATGTTCT
Source organism: Marmota marmota marmota (assembly GCF_001458135.2). Taxonomy (NCBI): domain Eukaryota; kingdom Metazoa; phylum Chordata; class Mammalia; order Rodentia; family Sciuridae; genus Marmota; species Marmota marmota. The sequence continues at coordinate 2,068,360 of NW_026000081.1, forward strand.
CTTTGTGTAGCTAGACCCCACCCCACTTCAAGGCTCATGTCCCTAACACAGTCCTAAAGAAAACTGGCAACTTTTCTTCCATCAGAAAGGGCCCTCTGAAGGGCTCTGCAGCACGGGGCAAGGCCCTTCATTCCTTAGAAAGCTGAACTCTGACCCCAAACTCCTGCTGCTTCAGGTCCAGAATGACCAGTGCCAGCCCAATGCAGATGACTCCAGGTGGATGAAAACCACGGAGAAAGGATGGGAATTCCACAGCGTGAGTACCTCACCAGCCTTCTCCTGGAGAGCCCAGAGGAGGGAGCAAGGCCTTTCCTAAAGGAGGACTTCCCCCACACTGAGCCTCCACTCTTGTGTCCCTGGAGGGAGTGGTCTGATGATGCCTGGTTGCTTTCCTCTTGAGTGGTGGAATATGCATGTGGGCTGGCTTGTTGCTTCTATGGCTTCACCTCAAGGACCAGCAGCTTTCCAGCTTTGATACTGAAGAACCAGAGAAGAATGAAGGGATGTCAGTCACCCTCCCACCAAGACCCTTGGGTCCCTTTATTGGCCTTGCCATAGGTGATGCTCATGGCATATGCAATGCAAGGAACAGTGGGAGAGGGCACAAGAGGTTGTAAGGGGAGGCTTACGAAAGGGGAGCTGAGCCAAGCTGAGAAGAGGTGCAAAGCTGGGGGAGGACAGGGTCAGAACAGGAACTGCCTATCAGGTGAGAGGCTAAACCAGCAAGTTGGCAATGCTTGTCTCTGCGATGAACTAAGGCCTCCTTTTGGTCATTTTTAGGTCGAGCTAAATCGGGGTAATAATGTCCTCTATTGGAGAACCACAGCCTTCTCAGTGTGGTCCAAAGTTTCCAAGCCCGTGCTTGTGAGAAATATTGCCATAACAGGTACTGAGACCAGGGTTGGAAATGGGTCTGTTGCTGACTTCCTGGGGGGGTGGGAGTCGGTCTCCAGGATCTCAGTGCCCAGGCTCAATTCTTGCTTTTCTGTTCCATCCTTCCTCCCTAGGGGTAGCCTACACTTCAGAATGCTTCCCCTGCAAACCTGGCACATATGCAGCTAAGCAGGGCTCCTCTTTCTGCAAACTTTGCCCAGCCAATTCTTACTCAAATAAAGGAGAAACCTCTTGCCACCCATGTGATCCTGACAAATACTCAGGTAACGTTTCTGAGGGTGGGAAGAATTGGGATGGGGATACCCACAAACACACAGGGAGAAGAGCCATCCTTCTGGCCAAGCGGAAGATGATAATTATCAAGCCCTTCCTTTCTGGAACCTGGATGATTCTTGACAATCCATATCTCCTCCAACTGCACCATAGGGAAAGATATTGCAATCCTTTCTTTGTAAGCAGTAAAATCTCTTTTATTTAATGAAGATTATATAAGATTATGATTATAAACCATCAGAATTGGAGATGTAGCTCAGTGGAAGGGTGTTTACCTAACATGTGTGAGGCCCTGGGTTCAATTCCCAGCACAACACCCCCCAAAAAAATTATAATTATGAACTACAGATACAGTAGATAAAAGGGGCATATAAATTTATGTCTTTTAATGTCTAACAATTATCATCAAAGTTAATTTATAGGAACCATGAGGCTATATTGATGAGCATAAACTTTAAGTTGTATTTTACTTTTAGATGACTAATAAGAATTGTATATATTTATGAGATATAATGTGATAGTACATGCATGCTTTATGGATCAAATCAGGCTAAGAGCACAACCACTTTAATAACAAGGTCTAAAGATGGAAGTTAAGGATATTTTGTCAAACTAAATCTCCGTTGAATTCAAAACAGACTTTTTTTTTTTCTTTGAGTTGGGATATTGCTATTGTTGTCCAGGCTGGCCTTGAACTCTTGGGCTCAAGTGATCTTCTTGCTTAGCCTCCTGAGTAGCTGGGACTATAAGTGTGCACTACCATATTGATTTTTATCCAAATTAGGCACTTTGGAGAAATGCAGTCCTTGGAACACAGTTTGGAAACCACTGGTCTAAGGGATATTGAGGGACAGCTGGAAGCAGCCTATTTTTACAGTTACTGGATAGCTTCCTAAAACACCCAATATGAGAAACAGGGCCTGGTCATTTGAGGTGCCAGGGAGCATCAAAGCACTGATGTGCAGTGCCACCAGAGGGCTCTCTGCCCAGGCAGCCAGTGATGGTATTGGAGGTCCAATCTGCAAGGCAGGTCCTGAAACAAGAAGGGAGAGAGAAAGAATCCCCTTTTTGCCCCTGAAAATATTCATCACAATTCTTTTCCCTTTTTTACGCAAAACTATGTGCAAACCCAGCACAAGGCCCTCTCTTGAGCAGACCCCTATATTCCTACAGAGAAATACCCACACTTGGCACAGGCATTATGGTGTGTTTGCTTGGGCAAGACTAGCCACTGACCTTGTGAATTACTTCTTTCTATACTATTCCTAAAACAATAGTCCTATTTATTGACACAGGTCTTGCCAAATAAGTGTAGTTTTCAGTGAGAACAGGAAAGTTTAGATCTTGGGGGAAGTTTTTAACTCTAAGTCTAAATTCCTGTTTTTCCACTTGAATTTCTTATTCCTCTTCATTGCTCTGCATCTATCAATGGTGGCCTTTGTTAGTATGTCTCCGGTTCCTTTTTAAGCTCAGCAATTGTGCAAGGGTTTGAATGGCAAGGTGGTTTTAGAAAACCTGCCCAGAAGTGTTTTAATAAACTCTACATAAACTGATTTTTATAGAGAGCTATTATGAAAGTGTTAAGTTTGGAACCTGAATTCTTGGAGTCTATTCTTCTGCCACCAGTTTTTCAATCTGCACCTTTGACTGGGAAGTAAGTTTTTACTCTGAAGAATGTGGTCACATTCTGGTCACCTCACCAGCTTGTGGTGCAAAAAGAGTCACATTTCTTTGAGACCCAACTCTTCCAAAGGGTCAGTGAAAGGCTGGGAAAAATGCAGAGAGTCTGATAAGAGCCTGTGATGGAACATTCATGAAGAGCTTGACAGAAGACTCATCCGAATACAAGTGCATTCTGAGTGCCTGCAAGGACTGGCTTGGTGCTACAGTTGGAGATGGTGTCTGCCCTCCAACCTGTCAAAAAGCAGAAACATGGTTATAAAACATCTAAGTATAGTAACTTTTGATAGTGCAGTAGGGGTTGGGATAGGAATGCTGGGTTTAGTGTGCAGGGGAGGCAGAAAAGGAGGGGTGTTTAGGTCTCTCTGAGAAAGAGAGGCTGCACTGGCTAAGATCTTGAAAGATGAATTGGTGATACAATGGGAGCAGGATATTTGGAATAGGAAGAGTGTAAGCCAGGGCCACAGGCTTGGGGAACAAACCAGCATGGCTGGTGACTGAGTAGAGGGAAGCAGCATTCAAGGCTAAGAGGCAGGTGAGAGACAAATTAAGAAAAATTGGGGCTAGGGATGTGGCTCAATAATTAAGCATGCCTAGGCTCAATTCCTGGTGCAAAAAATAAAATAAAATTAGGATTTGCTAAAAAAAGTTGTTTTTAAAAAGTCTATCTGAGAGGGTTGGGGATGTAGATCAATTGGTAGAGTGCTTCCCTTGCATGCACAAGGCCCTGCGTTCAATCCCCAGCACCACCAAAAAAAAAAAAAAAAAAAAAAGTTTACTTGAATGTAGAATAGTGATTACTAGAGATTGAGAAGAGTGAGGCAGAGGGATTGGGGATGTGGCAGAGAGATTGGGGAAGGTTGAATAACAGGTATTAAAACACACTTAGATAGGAGGAATGAGGTCTACCCTACAGCAGGGTGAGATAACTATAGTTCCCAATAACCTATTATGTATTTTGTGAAGAATGTAGATGAGAGGTTCTCAGATGTTCCAAAAACAAAGAAATGATAAGGAGATGGAAGTGCTGATTATCCTGATTTGATGGATACACATGGTATATGTATTAAAATATCGCACTGTGCTCTATAGTAGTGCAATTAGTCCATGGTAGTCAATTAAAAAAAAATAGGATTTGATCCTATCAGCAGTGGAGACTATTAAAGGACTTTAAGCCAGGGGTGGGGGGGCTTGACCTGACCCATGCTTTTGAAAGACCACTCAGGCTGCCATGTGGAGGAGGAAGAGAATGGCTGGAGGCAGAGGCCACCATTTGGAGCTTCTGCAGCAGCTGCAGTTGCTGGTATCCAGAACATAAACTAAGGTGGAGCTTACAGGGCTGAAGACTGGAGAACTCACAGGAGAGATGTTAAGGGCAAAAGTTTGACTTGAAGCATCTTTCTCATCTAAACCTAAGAGTTGACCATTAGGATTAATTCCTCTGTGCCATGTTTAATGTCAGCAATCCATTTCCTAATAAGAATGTGGAGCTGATGAGTATGGACTCCAGAGCTAAGTGGCTAGGTTCAACCCCTGCTCCACCCCTTACTGTCTATGACAGCTTGGGCATAATACTTGTCTGTGTCCCAGTTGATCTTACCCTTGATCTTAACCAAAAAGGCCAAGAAGTGATTGTGCCTCAATTTCTTTTTCTCTAAAATGGGAACAAAAATAATTATATCTATCTCATAGAGTTATTATGGGGATTGATTAATGCAGATAAAGCATTTAGAAAGGGGCCTGGAATGTAGTAAGCACTGATTTTTATTAATTCCTTTTCATTAAGGCTTATTTGGGTATTCCACTTTTAATATGAAAATACTCTTAGTATAGGTTACAATAGTAAGTCATATGTATAGAACTTTACAATTGACACATTATCTAATTTATTATTCAGGGCATAGTGAGGGAGTAAAGAAAAGTTCAGAGAGGTTAAGGGGGTTGCCAAGTCTGAGGGCCTTGTGTCATCAGGTCCTTGAATCCTTAGTTTTTCCTTTGATAAAATGGGTCCAAGTGAGAGCATCGTACTTGTGGAGATGGGGAGAAGATACTGAAAGGAGGAAGGATATTGAGAAGAGCTGGGGCCCTCTGAGATAAACTTTGTCTTCTTATAGTTTTGCCCAGGGCCAACTTTACCCAAATCACATTGCTCCCTTAGCCAAAAAGCATCTAGGCTGATCTTTTAAACTTGATGAGTGTACTCCTTAAACACCTTGAATGAAACCTGAGCTGGCAAAGTGAGGCTTATCTCAGCATTTGGGTTAATAATTTATGAAAACCATTTTAACAGTGGCTAGTATGTAAACAGCTGGGCCATTTTTGTTAAAGCCCAGAGTTAGGGCGTCAGGTTAAGCAAATATTTGACAAGCAGAGCAGGGTCTTTGTGCAGAATACATTTCCTAACACACACCTTGTACTTTGCTAGACCCAATACACAAGATCCTGGGAACTGGCACGTTTTCAGCGTCTCCCCTCAAACCTCTTCTGGCAGTCCCTGGATCCCTTATGCTAAATTGGGCCTCTTGCTTGTTAACCAAATAAATGAGCTGAGAAGACTCCAGCTGTCTCCACCAGTGGTTCCCTTCTGCCCCCCGCCCCCCGTAATAAGACAGGGACTGAAGAGACCAGGAAATGCGCAGTTGAGGAAACTTCCCAGTGCAGGGCAACCAGTCTGCAATTAGGAGGGTCTCTGATCTAGGAAGTCATTTGGCAAAAAGAAGGGATCAGTGGAGAAATAAGCCCTTATCTGAAAGGGAGGGAAAGAGATTTTTAATCCTTATTAAATCTCCTGTGACAGTTTCCAAATAAAAAATAATTTGCAAACATGCAGGTAATAATTGTTACTGCCATCTAATGAGTACCTACTTCCAAAGTGCCAGGCACATGCTGGCTCCAGCAAGGAAGACAGTGTTCTTCGGATGAGAGGGCTGAGGTTCAGAGAGATGAAGTAACTTGCCTAAAGTCACACAGCTACTAAATAATGAAACAGGATCCAAATCTAGATCTTTCTAACTTAAAATCTCATTCCACTATACCATGCCACCTGTCAAGTAATGTAAAGAGTGAAAGAAATGACACCATCATTAAGTGTTCACCTGCAGGGGACATAATATTCATATTAGAAGTAGTGGTAACAGCTAGGAGTATTATAATATATACTTTAAAAAAATATTTATTTTTTAGTTGCAGATGAACACAATACCTTTATTTTATTTATTTTTATGTGATGGTGAGGATCGAACCCAGTGCCTCACACATGCTAGGCAAATGTTCTACTACTGAGCCACAACCCCAGCTCCTATAATGTGTACTTTATAAAGCAGTGTTTTTTATTCTAGAGAAAGCAAATTCACTGGAAAAAAAATTTAATTTTCATTTGCATGAATTATGCATATTTTTCTAGATAGAAAAAGCTGTTCTTTTTTCTCATATTTCCAAAAAAAAGTTTTTTAAGTTCAAAAGAGGTGAAATAGATTGCTTTAAGTAAAGAAAGATTCATAAAATAGTTGTTCATTTCCAGGGGTTCACAGGGCTGGAGCAGAACTAACAAGACAGATGGAAAATGTACAGAATAGGGTAAAGCTGGTAGCTTTTCTCACTGGGTGGGGGTCAAGATTAAGGACAGTACTAGGATGCCTGGGTTGAGGAAAGTGGAAGGAACCTTCTGTTTTAAGTGGAATCCAAGGAAATTGCAACCTTGTTTTTGAAGGACAGTTGCACTGAGAGGGGAGATTTCAAAGGTGAAAGGCCTTCATGTTAGGCAAATGTTAAGAGAATATTCAGGGGAAGATTTTAAATAGAAGTCTAAAAGCACTGCCCTAAGCTTTACCACGTTTTACTTCAATCCTTCAGGAGTAGAAAAACAACAAACAGTCGGGACACTAAGGCACCTGGATTGTAGCGGGTTTCAGGGAACTTGGTTAACCTGCAGGATGCCATTTCCAGCTACTTCCCTCCTTGCTGGCCTGTAACCCAGTCACTTGACCCACTGCTCCACAGTGTGGGGCCAGAGGCTTCTCATAACACCCAGGAGAAGTGCAAAGGGTATCCAAGCAGGGCTTGGGAAATTGGAAACAATGCTATTGAGGCAAAGGGAAGGGTGGGCGTGCAGGATTTTCAACTTTGCACAACGTCTGTGTGGTAACATATCCCAGGGGCTTGAGAGTTGCAGGGTCATGAACAAGTGGTGGAAGGGCTTTGCTTTCTTATGCAACTTCAAATATTTTTCTTATTTCGGCAAATTAGAAAAAGGATCCTCTTCCTGCAAGGTACGCCCGGCCTGCACAGACAAAGATTATTTCTACACACACACCGCCTGTGATGCCAATGGAGAGGTGGGTTGCACAGCCTTGGAGCCCCTTAGCCCCAGGTAGACTACCTGCTGCTCCCTAGGCTTTATCAGTGTTTGAAGTTCCCATGGTCAGTGAAGCTGGTACCAGCTGAAACTCTGCAGACCTGTGCAGTGACCCCAGGGACAATCAGGGGGCAAAGCAAGACGGCTTTATTCACTTTCAGGCCAGAAACTGTTTTCGCTTCATTCATTTCATGGTTTATTCCCATATGCTCTGTTTCACAAACCATTTCATTTCCTTTTGCTTGGTTTCTCCCATTTGCTTCACCCCTCTGGGCATGCCTGCCTGTCAATGCCCGCTTACTTCCTCATGGATCGTGTCAGGCTGACTCCCCAGCGCTGCTCTTGTAGGTTGGCACTGGGAATTGGTTCTCACTCCCAGACTTGCTGGAGAATGGTTTGACTGGTTCCGTCTCTGTTGTTTCTCTTTCTCCCAGGCCTTCTGTCTCGAAAAATTCCTTTGTGCTCTGGTTGGCACTGAATCAACAAACACTTGTTGCATGCTAACTGATGTGCAGGTGGGGAATCACAGAGGACTGAGAACGGGCTCCTGCTCTCACAGAACTCATAGTCTTGTGTGGGAGGCTGAAGAGAGGAAAAAGAGAGCCTAGACAAAGGCACTGGGGGAGCCCAGAAGTGGGGCAACCAGGCCTGAAGGGCCAGATAAGCCACCCTCATGGAGGAGGCTGTTTGTTCATTTCAACAGCCAACAAATATTTATTGAGCAGCTACTGTGTGCTGGGACGTTGTGCTAGGCATTAGGTACAACAAAACCAAGGCAATATCTGTCTCTTATAGGGCTTAATTCCTGTTGAAGAAGGAGACAACTGGTAGACTACAATGGGTATATAATACATCAAATGGGAATAAGTGGTAGAAAGAAATAAAACTGAATTAGGAGACAGAGAATGAGAGGGTTGAGATGCTATTTCAGAAGAGGTAAGGATGGCCTAGGAGTGACTGAGCAGAGCTGAATGAGATGAGGGAGGACCCTTGGAGCTTTGCAGGCAGAGGGCGCAGTCTGTGTGGAGAAGGCTGCTTGTGCTTGGTGAATCTGAGGACCAGCATCAGTGAGGAGGGATGGACTGGAAGATGAAACTGGGTCTATCTTAGACTAGACATTCTAGATAAATTGTCTGTATCCCTAAGCCAGAGCCCCTTAAGGAGACAGAATTAGGAGTCAGGAATTCTGCAGGCAGCACGAAGCATAATGCTTAGCTATTAGAATGCATCAATGTTTGCTGGCTGAAAGACAACTCTCTCTGCTAATTAAGCATGAAATAGTCTGGTCCTTAACTGAGACTGTTTTCCCGCAGTCATCTCTTACCACAAACCCTCCTCCCCATATTTGGAACACTATTCCCTTCCCCAGAAGCCAAAAGAGAATGTCAGTCTTTGTCAGTTGAACTCTGTTCTGCTATGTCTGGTGTTCTGCATGGCTGTATAAAAACCACTTTCATATTCTTGGTACCAGCCTGGCACAGTGGTACATACCTATAATCTTAGCAGCCTGGAAGGCTGAGGCAGGAGGATCATAAGTTCAAAGCCGGTCTCAGCAACTTAGCAAGGCCCTAAGCTTTAGTGAGACCCTGCTTCTGAATAAAATATAAAAAAAGGCTGGGGATGTGGCTCAGTGGTAAGCACCCCTGGGTTCAATTCCTAATCCTCCCACCCAATAAAGGACATTTTCTTAGTATCAATTGATTCACTTATAAAATGAGCACAATTAATCCTGATCCTCTTCTCCCCACTAGGCGTAACAAGTGACTATGTGGCTGTCCTTTTTTTCCTCCTGCTCCATGCTTGCCTCTCCTGGGCTCAGACCAAGGCCTTCCAGATCTATAGCACACGTGTGCTGCCTGGAGCCTGGTGTCTACCCTTGCCTGACCACCACTGGACCTCTAGGTGCTGGGGTCAGGCCAAAGTCTGTGCTCCTGTCGCATAGCACAGCCCAAGCGTGGCATCAAGGGATTGCAGAGGCATGAGCTTTAAGGAGTGCACATGAATATAGTGCACATCAACACAACACATGAATATTCATTCACCAGAGCGCCTTACAGAAGTCTCCTGCATGCCTCACACCCACATTGATTCTGCTCTGTCTGGTGATTTTAGTTTGTCCTCTAAATTATATTTTAAAATCCAGGGACATACCTCAAGCTGGTGCCTATGATTGCCCTGGTGATTTTTTGCTGTGCTTCAGTGGTTTCTCAGGGACCAGGATGGCCAATCCCTTTGGGCCACTAAATGTGCTGCTCCAAGAGATAACCCAAGTCAGTTCTCCTGCCCAAACCCACTTCTCCCTGAAACTCACAGGAGAAGTGTGGGGAAGGGTAAGGTTAAGACACAGCCTGGGGTTCAAGCTGCTCTTCACAGGGAGGAGGCCTGAGCTGAGCCCAGGAAAGAAGGAGGAGTCCCAGGGGTCTGCACCAATGAAGACACCGGAAGCTCCTCCCTAAGACCTTGTATTTTTTTATTTTTTGGTACTGGGGATTGAACCCAGGGCTTAGTGCACGCTAAGCAAGCACTCTACGCTGAGCTACACCCACAGCCCAAGACTTTGTCCCTTCTTATCTTGAACAAAAGGGACAGAGGCCTTATTTGCCCACCTTTTCACAGAGATGGTCATTTTCATCATCCCCCAGTACCATCCATCAGGGCACTATTTTGTCTGACTCTATCTGAGGGCCATGGGAAGAATGGAGCTGCCCACTCCCCACTAACTCACCAGAAGTCTCCTGCACCCAATGCTTCTGTGAAAAGACAAGGGATGGCCTTAGTGGGTGGCAGAACACGGCTTCTTGGTCCACTGACCTGTTGGCTGGCTGTTCCTTTTGCTTTGACAACCCATCAACACAATGTCCATCCTTCCCTCCTGGATTGTTATGTCATCACTACCCTTGCTACACAGTAAGCTTGTGGAGGCCAGGAGCCATGTTTCATGCATCATGGAGACACCAGGTCTGGCACATACATAGATGTCTCAGACTTTCTACAGGTGTTTACTGAATAAGTGAAAGAGCAAAGGTGGCCAGTGGTGCATGTGCGTATTCTCAGCGACTTGGGAGGCTGAAGCAGGAGGAGGCCAGCCTTGGCACCACAGTGAGATCCTATCTCAAAATAAAAACTAAAAAGGGACAGGGTTGTAGCTCAGTGGCAGAGCACCCCGGGGTTCTATCCGATATTGCACACACACACACACAAAAGCAAAGAATGTACCACTTGGAAAACAAATTGGGACATCTCAACCACCCCCTTTTTACCTAGACCTTATGTAAGTCCCTGTACTCCATGTGCCTTTGTGTTCTGGGATTTTTACCAGCTGTTTTTCCTGTGGCTAGGGTAGTAGTGAGATTCTGCAGTGGAATCAGAGTTTTTTAAAAAGACAACTGGTCCCCCATTCCTTCTGTCACAAAATCCTCATTAGACGCAACCCACTTCATCCAGTCAACATTCTTCTAGCAGTTATTGAACACAAACCTGCGTCAGGCTCGGAGCTAGGTGCTTAGGATAAATCGGTGACCCAACCAACTTTCCCCATCCTGGTGGAACATTAGTTCTCACCCAGAATCCCACCCTCTCACCCTCACCCCCACTCCTGCATCCTCAAGTTGAAGTCCTAAACACCTGCTAAATCTCACACATGCTGAACCATTCTTAATCCATCTCTGCAGACACAGCTCATGTACAAATGGGCCAAGCCGAAAATCTGTGGCGAGGACCTGGAGGGAGCGGTAAAACTCCCTGCATCTGGTGTGAAGACCCGCTGCCCACCCTGCAATCCAGGCTTCTTCAAAACCAACAACAGCACCTGCGAGCCCTGTCCTTATGGCTCCTACTCCAACGGCTCTGGTAACCTCTTTACTGCCCTGTGTCCTATCCATTCTTATGTCCTCTGTGTGGGTGCGCTGCGTGGATGCTCAGAGTAGCCAAACGCAGACTCTGCTCTTCCAAGAGAGGGAGTGAGGAATAGGTTGCCTCTGCAGACTACGTTCAGAAAAAGAGAGGTCAGGGCTGGCCCTGTCTGTAGGTCAGAGTCAGAATTAACATTGTATCTGTGAATCTGACTCACGCCTGCAGGGACCCAATTCTCATGACAGAAGCTTCCAGCATGTGGCAGAGATGCTAACTAGAAGGCTTGGTGCGCTGAGATGAACTTATATGCCACAGTGAAAAAAAGGAATTGTGGGGATTTGTGTATCAATTGTGAATGTATTTCGAAGTAGTAATGTGACAGTAATGTATGTGAACTATCTGCATCAGACTGAAAGGTGCATATGCATTTTTGTGCATATGAGTTTTTTTGAAATGAAAATTTTGGTGCACAAGGAAGATGGCTGGGATGTTGGAGGTATCAGAGTGAAGGGTCAGCATTTACATCTGAAGCTTGTTAAAGGTGTTGTCAATATGTGGTTGAGTCAGTTTGAATTAACTTTGTGCAACAGCACTTAGCAGCTGCCCTTGTCCGGCTGCCACTTGTCTGTGTGGCAGCAGCTCAGGCAGGGTGGCTGCAGTCTTCTGATGAGTGATGGATCTTGTGGCTCCCCCAGATTGTGTCCACTGCCCAGCTGGGACTGAACCTGCTGTGGGATTTGAATACAAATGGTGGAACACGCTGCCCGCAAACATGGAAACAACTGTTCTCAGTGGGATCAACTTTGAGTATAAGGGCCTGACAGGTAATTAACTCTCTCCTCACTATGAGCTGTCACTTCCTGCTCTCCCACAGGGTTTTTTCTAAGTTCATATTTCATCATAATAGTGAGGTCTGAGAAAAATAAGCCAATCAGGACAAGTATTCCCTTCAAAGTTCCACTCCTTGTGGGCATATATTCCATCCAAACTTAGGTTTCAGAGGCAGAAACAGCATGTACATATCCCAAAGATCTTGATGTGAGGGCATCAGAGTCTTTACCAAAGTATCTGTATAAGCACTTTGGTTCTGGGTGCCTCAAAGGACAGTGCCATTTCTCCCTTCCCCTGTCACCTGGTGCATATTTGCCCTGCACCTGAGAGCGCAGGGCGTTAACTCTCTCCTCTCATTTTCCAGGCTGGGAGGTAGCTGGTGATCACATATATACAGCTGTTGGCGCTTCAGACAATGACTTCATGATTCTCACTCTGGTTGTGCCAGGATTTAGGTGAGGACCACAAAGCCAAGAGGAAGCACCAGCCAACATGGCCACATCCGGAACCACATTCCTCAGAATGTTGTAGCTGAGAGGGCTTCTGAAGTTGAACTTCATTTCATCTTAGACATCAGTCCAGGACAGAGGGGGCAGATGCCAACACAATTTCTTAGTTACCACCTATGCTGACTTATCTACTACTCTCTCATCTCACCTGGCTTCTCCCACCGATTGGCCACATGCTACTTGAAAATTTCTCCTCCTCACATCAGAGAGGACTTTAAAAGTCTTTTTTTTTTTTTAATGGGGCCAGAAGTTCTCATATACAATTCATCTTTATTTGGGGCAAGAAGATTGAGAGGGATTTTTTTCTTGTTGTTGTATTACCCTACATCCCAAAAGGAATTAGGACAATGAGCAATGTGTTTGCCATTAAGGAACAGAACCAAAAGCTCGGCAGTGTGGTATGGTAGAAAGAGCACTGAACTGGAAGATAGGGCACTTGAACCCTTGAACTGTGTCAGTTGGTAGCTTTGTGAACTTGGGAAAGTCACTTTGCCTCTCCAGGCTTTAGGCTTCTGGTCTATAACATAGGCCTGTGATGCAGGACTCACTCAGGCTGCACTGATTCTTCCAGTCCATTAGTCAACACAACTGTGTAGAAGGAGCTGGAAACCAGAGTTGCTTAGAATCCAGGCCAATGGCTGAAGCCTAAAGAAAAGTCATAAATGGGTTTTCAAAGCCAAAGTGAACTCTTCTGCCCATGAGTGCTTCAAAGTTGAGGTGGAATCATTGAATGGACCCCCTATTGCCAATTTGACTTCTCCATCCCTCCTTGGAAGCCTCTGCTTTCCATTCCTGGGATGAAGTTAAGCCAATGGCAATTGCTCAAAGGGTATTAGTTTCACTTCTTTTAACCCACAGTATCCAGATATATCTTGTGTTTGTAAGATGAGCAAACTTAAAGCTTGGTGGGATAACATTCTAAAAAGTATTTTCCAATTTGAAACTCCAATTATAATGTGTTAATAAACTTTGTTACTATAACAAAATACCTGACATAATAAACTTCAAAAAAAGGAAGGATCTATTTTGGCTCACAATGTCAGAGGTTCTAGTCTATGAATCAGTTGGTCCTGTTGTTTTGGATTTGTGAAAAGGCAGCATATCATGTTGGGGATTGTGTGGTGGAGCAACCTGCTCACCTCATGGTGGCTGTGAAGAAAAAAGAAAGAGAAAAGGGGGCTAGGATCCCAATATCCCTATCAAGGGCATGTCCCCAGTGATATAACTCCTTCCCACTAGACCCTACCTCTTAAAGGGTCTCCCAGTAGCACCATGGGGAAGGAACCTAGTCTTTGGAGATGTGTATCATAGTATCATAGTAGGTGCTTCCTCACCTTCAACCCCAGACCACTTGAGCATGGCTCTTGCTTTCCCCAAAGAAGAACGAGCTTGAGAACTTTACTGAAGAGCTCAAATTCTGCTCCTCTAAGCCAGGCAAAGCTGAGTAAATGTAGACAGCTTACACCTTATGATAGTGGCACTTCTCGAACTTTAACATGCTTTTAAACCATCTGGGAATCCTGTTAACATGCTGATTCTGATTAAGTGGGCCCAGGGAGGGGCCTGATGAGGTTCTGTTATTGATTCTAATGAACTCTCTGAGCTGGTGATGCTCCTGGTCTACAGATCACCTCTGCATTTCATAAGGCACATCCGCATTTGTTATGCCTTTGGAAGTCACTACAATGATGAGAGGTAGATAAGAAAGATATTATCACTCCACTTTACAGTGGAGGAAATGACAATTTGGCTAAGTCAAGGTCACAAAGCTTGGGTGGCAAAACAGTTCAAGCTCTTTCCAACACACTCAGAAACTAATCCTGTCCCTTGGTTGATCCCTTGCTGCTTCCTGAGCCTTCAATAAGTACTGCCTGGCCTCTGGAACTGACCTTTGATTTCTGTCCCCACAGATCTCCACAGTCGGTAATGGCAGACACAGAGAATAAAGAGGTGGCCAGGATCACATTTATCTTTGAGACCATCTGTTCCGTGAACTGTGAGCTCTACTTTATGGTGGTACGTTTTCCTTTCTGTGGGGCTTCCAGGGCAGGGTTGACCCCCATCTGTCCCAGTTAACATAATGGACACGTGCTCAGAGTGATCCCACAAGAGGAAGGGCCCAGAATGACCATCAGGGTTTGACCAACTGTGATTGGCTCTGGGGTGGCAGTGGTAGGAGCACCCTCTTCTGCTCTAGCCAGCACGTCCTCCTCACTTTTATGTCCTGGGCTCAGGGCATGAATTCTAGAACCAACACTCCTGTGGAAACGTGGAAAGGCTCCAAAGGCAAACAGTCCTACACCTACACCATCGAGGAGAATGCCACCATGAGCTTCACCTGGGCCTTCCAGAGGACCACTCTCCATGAGACTGTGAGTCCCACCCCTTCCACCTACCCCTGCATCCCAGAAGAGACCTCTGAACCCAGGGGGATTCCTGGCATGTGCTCCATATGAATCTGAGGTTCAGAATCCAAGGCTGATGGCCTAGTGCAGGCCTCTGAGGATCGTGTGGCCTATGTAAATGATTTTTCAGAGAAAATGACCAGTGAGCACCTTCAATCACCTATCTGTCCTCCAGCCCCTGCCCAGGGTAGAGCCAGGGTGGTGTTTTTAATAATAACAACTTTGGTTTATTTTCTTAATTAAAAGTAATATAGTGGGGCTGGATTGTAGCTCAGTGGTAGAGTGCTTGCCTCACACACATAAGGCCCTGGGTTTGTTCCTCAGCACCACATAAAAATAAACAAATCAAAATAAAGATATTGTGTCCATTTATAACTAAAAATTTTTTTTAAAGTAATACAGTAATGCAGAAAACTTAGAAAATAGAAATCAGCATGAAGAAGAAATAAGATCAATCAAAATCCTACTACTCAGAGATAACTCAGTTAACATCTAAAATATCTCCTATAATCTTTTTTTCAGATTTAAATTTTTTATTTCTATCATCTAAAGTTTTCAAATTACCAAAGAAAACTTTAATTTTCTAAGTCAAGAAAGTCTGCTAATAGGGGCCAGGGCTGTGGCTCAGTTAGCATGCGTGAGGCACTGGATTTGATCTCTGGCACTACATATAATAAACAAATAAAATAAAGGTATTGTGTCCATCTACAACTACAAAAATATTTTTAGAAAATAAGAAGAAAGTCTGCTAATATATTTTAAAAGCATTTTCAACCATGCTTTGTTTATCAGAAAACCATATTTCCAATGTTGCCTGATTAGTAAACATATTAATAGAATACTTTTTTATACCAAAGCTTTTTACTTAGAAACACATTCAGATGTAATTTCCATTGCTTTTACAAAACCAAATTAGGTTCTTTTTTTTTTTTTTTTTTTGGCACTAGGGATTGAACTCAGGGGCACTCAACTGGTGAGCCACATCCCCAGCCCTATTTTGTATTTTCATTAGAGACAGGGTCTCACTGAATTGCTTAGCATCTCGCCTTTACTGAGGCTGGCTTTGAACTCACCATCCTCCTGCCTCAGCCTCCTGAGCTGCTGGGATTATAGGCGTGTGCCACCATGCCTGGCTTGAGTTTTTTAATTGGTTCTTTTTAGATATACATGACAGTAGATTGCTATATAGTATTTATTTCTCTACAACATTTTTTATAAAGAACAGCCATTTTCATATAACAATATCTATTGTGTATTTCCCCAATGGTATTCAGTATTCTTTCACATAACTTAAAATGGGTCAGTCTTGTTTTAAAATGACACAAAATTATTAAGCACCACAACCAAGTGAATGAAAAGAACAGATTGCTTCTAAGAGTTTTCCCAAGCATTATAGGATAAGACATCAAGAAATACTTGGCTATCCATTGTTGCTACTGTCTTCATCCTTCACCCTTTCCCCTCTTATTTCCTTGTCTCCAGGGCAGACAGTACACCAATGACGTTGCCAAGATCTACTCCGTCAATATCACCAATGTCATGGATGGGGTGGCCTCCTACTGCCGCCCCTGTGCCCTAGAAGCCTCTGACATAGGCTCCTCCTGCACCTCTTGTCCTGCTGGTTACTATATTAACCGAGATTCTGGAACCTGCCATTCCTGCCCCACAAACACAATCCTGAAAGTCCACCAGCCTTATGGTGCCCAGGCCTGCATGTCCTGTGGTCCAGGGACCAAGAGCAATCAGGTGCATGCAGTCCTCCATGCATTCTAATCTTGGGCCTCTGGTTAGATGACCTCAGAGGGTGCTGGGTCCTGGATGGGGTTCTAGTGGGTCTAATACCCAAGTGCTCCTCTTAACACATTCCCAGGTTGGAGTCCTGGTTGTGGCTGTAGGTGGTAAGTTCTTGGTAGTAGGGCTGATTTCCCTCAGTCATGGACAAGTTTTGTCTTCAGTTGATGGGTAAAGAAGATGGGTGACTATCTCATTCAGAAAGTTATTTCATATGTGCAGAGACCAGAAGGGAGAGCAATAGTAGGGCCTGGAGCCTAGTCCAATCTAGCCTGTTTTCATGGGAGGTTGTCCCCTCTCTCCTGGGAAGGTAACCCAACCTTTCCTGGGACAAATAGTTAATTGGCTTTATTAACTCCTATCCCAGTGGCTTCTCAGCTTTACAAGTGTAAAGATTCCTCTCAAACATATCAAAACAGTGCTATTGCCTATATGTACTTTCTGCATCCAAGAAAGTAATACAACTAAAAGTTCTTAGATAATCATTAATGCTTTTAAATGAATTTTTGTATTTTACTAATCACAACCTCACAGACATACATCCATAAGATGTTATTTATCTGTTCTGTAAACATCACTTGATTTAGTTGCAAAGTAAGTACAAAGAGTCTAAGGGCCCTCGTGACATCTTTTTGTACCCAGGACTTTTATCATAACTTTCTTTCCTTGGAGTTTCCTCTGTGGCTGTGAGAGGGAATGACAGTGTGTAAGGCCGTGACTGAATGGAAGCAAGGAATGGGAAGTAATTCCCTCTTCTGAGTTTAATTTCCTACAGAGGAATAGGAAGCGGGTTCAGTGAGTTTTAAATGTATAGGAGGGTGTTATGTATCAGGGGAAGAATTGTAGTTTCTTTCTTGCCATCCTAAACACCCTATTCTAGTTAGTACTGCATTGCAGGGCTGGAGCTATAGCTCAGAGGTAGATTGCTTGCCCAGCACGTGTGATGTCCTGGATTCAACCCCCAGTGTTGAAAAAAAAAAACAAACAGAGAGATTGTCCAAGAAATACTAATATTTGTTTGAGAATAGCAGAGAATCATAACGGGGATATGTTACAATAAACTATGGGTATAGACAAAGAATTTGAGACAAAGCGAAAATTTTAAAGACAAAAATGAGAAGGATTACATCATATTTTTTGGAACAGTAATCTTTGACTATAATGATGAGTAACAACAGTGGCATTAGTCCAAGGTTGAACAGACAGTTGCAGGACAGATGTCCTTGTACATTTTGGATAGTTTGTGGTGCAAGCTGGTGGTTCTGGCAGAGTGCTTTGTGAAAACTAATATCAGGCAATCATGCATAAGAACCTTCCTTCAGGCTTATATCATCGTATATGATTGAGTAGAAAGATGTATGTAAATCTCACGAGTATCAGTTTTGTTTGCCTCTTTTAATATCTGTCCCAAATCCTTTCTTCCTTCTCTTTCACCCTATTTGAGCTGGACCAGTCTGGGGGAAAGTCTGCTCTTCCCCACTGGGGCCCCTCAAAGGGGTGATACTGCATGACCAACCAGCCTGACCCATTCCTTCTCCCCACCAGATCCATTCTCTCTGCTACAATGATTGCACCTTCTCACGCACCACTCCATCCAGGATTTTCAACTACAACTTCTCAGATTTGGCAAACACCCTCTCCTTGTTTGGAGGGCCAAGCTTCACTTCAAAGGGGTTGAAATATTTTCATCACTTTACCCTGAGTATCTGTGGAAACCAGGTATGGTATGCAAGTTGACAGTGTGAGAATTGAAAAAGGGAAACTAGTGATAGGAGGCCAGAGACAGGACACAGGAGAAAAGCTAGAAAACCTTCAGGCAGCAAGAGATTGAGGAGGTAAAAAGGGTCTAAATAATTATAACTCTCCCTTTTCTCCCTGAAATTAAATAATCTGGATGATAAACATTTAGGAAAATTAAAAAAATGTTTTAAGTAAGGTGTTTTATTGACTGACCTGATCTTGTTTTTCCCTCAGAGTGAGTACAAGTTGAACATTCCTAAACATTCCTAAAGTATTAAGATTCTGGAACATTTTAGATGCTGGATTTTCAGATTAGGGATGCTCAACTGATAAAGTCTATGAAAATATTCTAAAATCTGAAAAACTCTAGAAACAGAAACAGTTCTGGCCTCAAACCCAAGGTAGGCTGAGGTGGGAGGATCACTTGAGCCCAGGAGTTCAAGGTTAGACTGGGTAACATAG
>NW_026000081.1:2087175-2130622 GCF_001458135.2 Marmota marmota marmota
GGGAAGGAAGGAGAGAGAGGAAGGGAGGGGAGGAGAGAGGGGAAGGCAGGGAGAGAAGGAAAAGAAAGAAGGAAAAAAGAAAGAGAAAAGGGGGCTGGGGATATGACTTAATGGTAGAGTGCATGCCAGCTTACTCAAAGCCCTGGATTCAATCCCCAGCATCATCAGGAAAAAAAAACAGTCTTTGATCCCCAGAATCAAAAAGAAAAAGAAAAATCTTCATTAATTATTGCATTTGTCACTTGTTTTCTAGAGACTGGAAAATAAACTGTCCCTAGTTCATCTATATATATCTTTGCTGACAGTACAAAAGAAAATAACATGAAAGCTTTTATAAATAAAGAATGGGACCTTCAGTCATTTCATGCTGCTGCAAATATTTTGGATCCAAAATCCAAAGTCAGAAAGAAATGTAAAGGGAGAGCCCACCACTACTGCCCTTGACTAATTACATACAAGCCATGATTAGCAGTGGGAAGTTCAGAAAGCTCATTCCAATATCATAAAATAGAAAGCATCCAGGGCACTGAGGCTGCGACTGTGGTGGGGAGGCCTTTGCATCTCACAGCTGATACTCTTTCTGTGCACCATGCAGAAGAGCATGTGTGTGTCTGCAAAGGGCATGTCAAAATAAAGGAATCTATGAAAGATTAGAGATGGGTATCTGTCCCGGTTTTAGAAATCTTTGAAGAATTAAAGTGAAGCCTCAGAAATAACAGGTAGTAGAAACTCAGCAAATGAGACTGATGAAAGCAAACCCCATGTAGCAAAAGTTTCAGTCCACGGGGTGGGGGAGTGGGGAATTTGAAGAAGTATGTCTTTTTTTCTTCCTTGACTCCTTTGTTCTTTTCAAAAATGCTATGTACAGTGACACTATAGATCTTCACTTCAAGGAAAAAGTAACTCTGTTTTATTATAATGTAAAGGTTGCTTTCTGTTTTAAAGCCTTCATCTACTTCTTATAATTGAGAAAACAAAAGATGCCAGATTTAGCTCTATTTGTAATAAAACTTACAACATTGAAAATGTTATGTTCTGAATATTTAGTCCACTTAATTTAAAACACTGAGTAAATGATTTCACATTAGCAAATAGGTTATCTGTTGATATTCCATAAACTTAATATCCTCAGAAGAATATTAATTATTTCCTCTAAAATCCCAATAACAGAATCTCAACTCCTATCCTCTTTCAGATTTCTACAGAGGGAGGTGTTTTTTGTTCGTTTGTTTGTTTGTTTTAGTCACCGATGGACCTTTTATTTTTATTTATTTATATGTGGTGCTAAGAATTGAACCTAGTACCTTGTACATGCTAGACAAGTGCTCTTCCACTGAGCTACAACCCCAGCCCCAGAATGAGGTTCTTAAAGACTGAAAGTAAAGCAAACTTCCTTCTCTTGGGACATGTTTTCTTGGAAAAATGGAAGGGGTTCTGCCTAGCAGGGTGTCAGGCACAGTGGCACACACCTGTAATCTCAGGGAATTGGGTGGCAGAGGCAGAAGGATTACAAGTTTGAGACCAACCTGGTCAACTTAGTGAGACCCTGTTGATAAATCAATAAATAGGACTGGGGATGTAGCTCAGTTGTAGAGAGCCCATGGGTTCGATTCCCAGTACCAGCGCAGAAGGGAGAGGCGAAGGAAGGGATACTAACTGTCCTCAGATACTCTGCCTCAAGGTAGGAAGGGAGCTGGTTGTGGAGTTTGATTTAATACCTGGGAGACTCTGGAAAGTGCTTCTGAGACAAACATGAGACAAACCACAGCAGCATAGGAGAGCTAGAAGGAATGTGAACCAGAAAAAACAGTCAAATAAATTTCTCTGGCTTTCCCCAGGACCCGTTATATATTTCGGTTTCTGTCTAGAAAATGGATAAGGAAGACCGACCCTTCATTAATGGGCTGGTAGGTTAGAACTCCAAATCATCCTGTCTTGCTCAGGTAGTTCCTCCCTATAGTGACTCCAAGGAAATAAAAAGCTGGGGACCCCCTGGGCCAGAGTTCAAAAAATGGGACACAAAGGCCCTATTTTTAGCTTTTTTTTTTCTTTCTTCTTAGTCTATCTTGTTATTAGACCTGGGATGAATCATCCACAGCAACGTACCAT
Organism: Marmota marmota marmota; assembly: GCF_001458135.2. Taxonomy (NCBI): domain Eukaryota; kingdom Metazoa; phylum Chordata; class Mammalia; order Rodentia; family Sciuridae; genus Marmota; species Marmota marmota. The sequence goes on from NW_026000081.1 coordinate 2,089,285, forward strand.
TGGAAGCCTGAACTTTTAGATGTCAAAAACTGTTCCCTGTTCTTTTTTGGGAATTTCTCTGTGACCATTATCTTTTTCCCATCTTACTCCCTATATCCCACACACCAGGGTAAGAAAATGTCTGTGTGCACTGACAATGTCACTGACCTCCGAATTCCTGAGGGCGAGTCAGGTTTCTCCAAATCCATCACAGCCTACATCTGCCAAGCAGTCATCATTCCTCCAGAGGTGACAGGTTATAAGGCCGGGGTGTCCTCACAGCCTGTCAGTCTTGCTGATCGACTTGTTGGTGAGTAATTCAGCTGCTCCAGGCTTCCTTGAGTGTGTATGTGTGTGCACGCACAATTGCATGCATGTTTGAAGTTGCCAAGCTAGAAGATAAATGTCCCCATGCGAAGAGCCCAACTTCCTGACCTCTCTATTCCATCCTGTGTGCCAAGTGCCACTGGGAACTCTGATAAACCTTTAGGTCACTTTTTCATGAGCCGCTTGGGGATGCTATGAGAATGGAGTAAATTTGGATGTTGACAGGTATTGAAAGTGAAGTGTTTGCTAGCTAATGCTACTAGTGAGAACTAATTAGGAACTCTAATCTGGCAGGAGTGTCAACAGATACGACAATGGATGGAATCACCTCCCCAGCTGAACTTTTCCACCCGGAAACTTCAGGAATACCGGATGTGATCTTCTTTTTTAGGTGAAGATGAAAGACCAGACTAATACAAGTGAACCTAGGAGTTGTCCACAATTCCTGTTGTATCCCTCTAGCTACCTCCTACTTATCAAACCAGAAATTGTCTGAGATCTAGCAGATCTGCATAGTCATGGAATAAAGGCTGGTTGTTCTCTGGTCCCAGCTTCTTGGGTATTATTAGGGGATCTGCCCTAGAGGCAGGGAAAAATACTGGAAGATTCACAGTAAACTTCTCTTCTAGCCTAAGGAGGCCCCAGTGACTGCTAGCCTTCCCTCTCTTAGCTGGTGCATTTCCACATAGACTAGATCCTCCTGGTTCCCCTTTTCACCATATATAGCCCAATGCCTATGCACTCCCTTTGTGTTAGGCCTGAGCCCAAGTCATGACTTGCCCAGCCAGGGACTCATTCCCTGTTGATTTCACTTAATGGCTCTCTAATAACACGGTGGAGTGACTCTTTCCCCTATGGGGGCTGGCTTTCTCTGCAGGTCCAATGATGTCACCCAGTCTTGCAGTTCTGGAAGATCAACCACTATCCGCATCAGATGCAATCCATCGAAACCTTCCTCTGGAAGCCTGTTACTGCCAAGGTAATCCCAACAAAGGGATGTAACAAAGGCTACAGCCTCCCTTCCTTGGACTCATTCCATCTCAAGAGCCAGAGACTACTGAAAAAGGAGAAAATAGTTTGAGACCCATTAATGGACTTTGGGGGGGCATAAGCATAGGCCCTACTCCTCAATCTTTAAATCACAAGAATGGGGCAGAAGGAAGAGTCAAAACTACCCTCACATTCCCAGACCATTATGGTGGCAGCTACATATATAGTACAGCAGCTAACACCTCTTTGAGAACTAGATTTGAATGAGTAACTCTACTTACTAGTTATATAACATAAATGAATACATTTCTTATCATCTCTAGGCCTGTTTTTCCTTATCTGTAAAATGGACATACTGAGTTCCCTCAGGGAGTTGAGGATTAATTGAAGCAATGAGACTTTAGGACTTCTCTTAAAGTCTGGTCATGATTAAGAATAGTAAAAGTTTAGCTCAGTTGTAGAGTCCACCATGCGGCCTGTGCATTGGTTTCATTAATGAGGTTCTTGGCATAAAAGTTAGCTAGCAGAGATCGAAATAAAACACACAGACTCAGTTACCTTTTTCTATGACCAGGTCCGAGATGGCTCCCCTCTCTGGTTCCAACCTCGAACCACCCATAGGGCAGCAAGGATTACTCAGGACTAGCAGGAGAGAGAGAGAGAGAGAGAGAGCACGCCAGGGAGTAGCCTTTTATTGGGGAACAAGAAATTCAGGGGAGAATTCCATCCAATGAAGGTTGAGGGGGGGCCGCATTCCAAGGTCAGGGTCAGTGATTGGGCCCCCGGGGTCAGTGGTCAGTAACACCCCCACACGGATGGGTTCTCTCATCAGGAGAGGGCCGGGAAAGTTCCCACACAGCCAGAACGCCTCAGACCCAAACCGGGAGTCGCCCAGTCACGTGTGAGAATGGCTCTCCACAGTAGAGTGCTTGCCTAGCACATGTGAGGCCCTGGGTTCAATCCTCAGAAGCACATAAAGATAAATAAATAAAAAATAAAGTATTGTGTCCATCTACAACTATAAAAATAAAAAATAAGAAGTTTAGGAATCCTAGGAATCTCTCAACCAAAAGACACAATTCTGAGTTTAATAGCTGAATACACTGGATGATGAACTTCCAAACTAATATGACCACAGGATACCACTCCCTCCTTTTATTCCCCTACATATTGCCAACTAATGTTTTGGGTGGGTATTGGTGTCTTGAGGAGCACAGTGGGGAAATGTTGCTCCAAAATCACTGATCATGTAGCTGAAGAGCAAAGCAGGACAGCTTGATCCACCAATGGTGTTAGAGTGTGAAATCACTGTTCTTGCCATTGTAGACATCATTGTAAAGTACAAAGCAGATATCCATTCCCAAACTCCACCCCAACTCTGACCCCCAGCCCCCAGGAAGCTGCATCAAAGTGGCTATTGCAAAATTTCACCTGTTCATAGGGAAGACAGGAGCCATGGAGAAATTGATGGGGCAACCATGCTAGAGCTCAGACAAGTTAAATTATATCTGATGTCAGCAGAAACATGAATGGGCAGAGAATGGGGAGCCCAGTGGAGGCCTGGGAGGCCTCTTATTATCAGGGAAATTGAAGATCAAAACCTTAGTTAAGGTTGGGTGTGGTGGTGCATGCCTGTAATCCCAAGGACTCTGGAGGCTGAGGCAGGAAGATCACAAGTTTGATCCTTAGCAACTTAGTGAGGCCCTCAGTAACTTAATGAGACCCCGTCTCAAAATAAAAAATAAAAAGGGGTGGGGATGTAGCTCAGTGGTAAAGCACCCCTGGGTTCAATCTCTGTAACATACAAACAAACAAACAAAAAATCTGAGTTAAGAACCAGGGGAGGGGGCTGGGGTTGTGGCTCAGTAGAGGGCACTTGCCTCACATGTATGATCCTCAGCACCATATAAAAATAAACAAACAAAATGAAGATAGTGTGTCCATCTATAACAAAAAACCAAAACAACAACAACAACAACAACAAAAACAATGGGGAGGATTCTGGAGGCAGTCTGGGCAGAGAGGATAAGAATTGGGCAAATGACAGAACAGGCCACCAGTGCAGCAAGCAAGAGCTCAGGTCTCCTTTCTGCTTTGCTAGCATGTGCTCTGATGGGACCTGCGATGGCTGTAACTTCCACTTCCTGTGGGAGAGTGTGGCTGCTTGTCCACTGTGCTCGGCTGCCGACTACCACACTTTCGTCAGCAGCTGTGTCGCTGGGATCCAGGTAGGTTGCCCTCTGACTGGGAACTTCCCAGGAGTGAAAGGAATGTGGGATCTGAGGGCCTTGCCTTGCTTTTCTCCCCAACAGAAGACTACTTACATGTGGCGAGAACCAAAGTTATGCTTCCGTGGCATCTCCCTGCCTGAGCAGAGAGTCACCATCTGCAAAACAATAGATTTCTGGCTGAAAGTGGGCATCTCTGCAGGCACTTGTACTGCCATCCTACTGACTGTCTTAACTTGCTACTTTTGGAAAAAGAATCAAAAGTAAGTGATGGGGTATTAGAGCTTGAGACTGGGCAGGGTCGGATCACTGAGCAGAGCATAAGTTAATTGGGGCTTTCTTTGAAGTTGGCCATAGACCCTGTGACTCTATCCAGACATTATCAAGCCACCTATCCAGTGTATTCCTTGCTTATCTTCACTTCTAAATAGGGACAGTACCATCTGGCAGTCTATAAATGACTGCAGGATTCTCAAAAAAAAAAAAAAAAAGCAAAGAGTGTCCCTTGGGCTGGGGGTGTTAGCTCAATGGTAGAGCAGTTGCCGAACCTACAAGAGAACCTGGGTTTGATCCCCAGCACGAGAGAGAGAGAGAGAGAGAGAGAGAGTCTTAAATTTGTTTTTATTAAAAATAATACACATAATGACTTCATGGCTTCAATATACCCATTAAGCTTTGAGATCCAAAGAATAGCCACCCTTAAAGAAAAAAGGTCACTGAACTAATGAGCCAAGACTCCTTCCGTACACCCAGCCCTGACACTATTTTGCCATGTTTCCATCTACATGTCATGGGGAGTAACTGTTTACAGCCAAGCCTCTCTCCTTTCTTCCCCCTTATTCACACATTCTGGTATCTTGCCTCCCCAACCCCCGTTTCATAGGCTAGAATACAAGTACTCCAAACTGGTGATGAACACTACCCTCAAGGACTGTGACCTGCCAGCAGCTGACAGCTGTGCCATCATGGAAGGCGAGGATGTAGAAGATGACCTTATCTTTACCAGCAAGAAGTCACTCTTTGGGAAGATCAAATCGTTTACCTCCAAGGTAGGGGACCAGTGCACTAAGGCCAGCCTGAAGGGCTGGAGAAGACGCCACTCTTATTGACCCTGCAGGGACTACTACTCTGCTCCCAGCTCCCCTTACCATTCTATTCCCCACTCAAAAACCCTGCCTCCTGCCTCCTGTGTTTGATACCAGTACTCTTTTTCCTGGTGCCCAAGTCTACTGTTGACCAGGCTCCTTCTCCCACAACATGTACTCCAGTTGGTGAACTGTTTGGGCCTTTTAACTTCCAGAAGGAGTACTGAACCATCCATATTTTAAGAATCATCCCCCAACCATGTTTTTTGGAGGGGAGAAGAGTCCATCTCTAGAACTAGCTTCTGACAGAAGCGAGGCTCTCCTCTAACCAGTGGAGGGTGCTGTCCCCCAGGTGTCTGGGCCCAGTCCTGTAGGGGCTGAGTCATAGCTAAGTCTAAGGTGTTCACCACCCAGCAGTTCTGAGCTGGGAGGGTTGACACTATGTGGGCGGGTGAGTGAGTGTGGAGCTCATAAATGCAATACAGACACCACTGTCGCTGGGCGTGGGGCCAGCAGAAAGCATCCAAGCAACTCCTCCAGGGAGTGCTACTACAGCCCCACTCTGCGAGAAAGCACACCTGAACACTGCCCAGAACCAGTTCATCCAAACATGTGTGGGCGGGGAGAGTGGTAATGGGGAGGAGAGGACAGGCAGGATGGTGAAGAAAGATGGCAAGTGTTTAGATTGCTGAATCCTGATCCCATTGTGCTGACCTGCCATAGTGACGCCCTTGGTCTCCTTAGACCTTGATTTTTTTTTTTTTTAAACCAATGGGAGAACAGTTCCATCAAGATTCCTTGAGTCAATCTGAGACTACTAGAATTCAGCAAAGATGTAAAGTGGGGAGCCATGTAATTCCAGCAAGGTGGGAAGCAGAGGCAAGAGGATCGCAAGTTCAAGGCCAGCCCAGGCAACTTGGCAAGACCCTGTCTCAAAAATAAAAAATGGAAAGGGCTGGGGATATAGTCAGTGGTAGAGCCCCACTGGGTTCAATCCCCAATATAGGGCTGAGTGGGTAGTGCAAAGCAGGGGATTTTAAAGGTTTTTCTTATTCGCTGAGCCTGATTGGAGCAAAAACAGGGGGTATCTCATCTCTATATTTCCACAAAATCACCGAAAACAGGAGTTCCATAAGGGTTCCTTCTGTCGCTTATTTTCCATTTCTCTTCTTTGTCCTCTAAACTTGCCCCCAACCTATGCAGCAGCCAGCTCCTGTCACCATCTCTCTTTCAGAGGACTCCTGACGGATTTGACTCAGTGCCATTGAAGACATCCTCAGGAGGCCCAGACATGGACCTGTGAGGGGTGTCACCCTGCCTCACCTGCCTCCTCACTTTGGCACATCACCTAGCAAGCCTGAGGCAATTTGGGTGCCAGCATCCTGCAATATCCACTGCTGGAAATCTCTTCATTGTGGCCTTATCAGAAGAAGTTTGAATTTCAGATCTTTGGTTGTTTTTTTTTTTTTTTTTTTAATAGAGTACCCAAACCTTCCTTTCTGCTTGCCTCAAACCTGCCAAATATACCCACACTTTGTTTGTATATTATTCCCTTGCTTGCATCTTGTTTCCTAAACCGGCACAGCCAAGGAAGCTGTCATAGCCTCATCTGCCCATCATTCTTGTAACTCTAGAGTGAAAAGATTTCTCCTCTTCTTAAGTATGACTCCTTCTGTCCTCTTAAGGGCAGAAACAGCTGGGAGTCTTCCTGATCATATGCCCTCAGCTCATGATCTCTTTAGGGGAGAGGCTGAGTAGGGGGGGTGTCTAGGTTCTCTGGTGGATGATCTTCATGGTAGCCTGAATCCATTTTTTCCTAAATAATCAGCTCAGGATGAGGGTAATGGATAGTCCTAGGCCAAGGTGAGTAAGGCCTGCATAAGAAGAGGTTTGAGAAGCACAAAGAGAGGCAGTAAGGAAGGGTTTTGTTTTGTTTTGTTTTATAACCAGGTACCTCATTTTCTTTAGTAATAAATATTCTCACAGAAGCCAAAGGAAAAAAGTTTATCAAGTAAATACCCAGAGCCCTCGTGGATCTAGTCTCTGCCCTCCCTCCTTTTTTTCTTTTTTTCTTTATACACACACACACACACACACACATACATCCCACCATCTCTTTATGACACTAAAGAGAACCAGGTAAGCCCCAAACCCCTATGTCTAGCCTTATCCTCTATTGGCTTTTATCGACATAGCAAACTATTGCCAGTGAGGACAGTTTCATCCTTGGGCACCCTATCCTTGGGACCATATTCCAGGACAGGTAAAAGAACATAGGAGGCCAAGGTGTTAATGTGGCATCCCGGGGATTACATCCCACAATGGCATGGACGTGAGGTGGCCATAATGTGTGCTTCTGACTTATCTGCTCAGCCACAAAATCCAGTAACTCCTAGGCTAGCCAGAAAGGGAATCAGAACCCCCACAATAGAACCAGACTGGTCTTCAAGGAGGGAAGACTAGGGGAGTCTAAAAAAAGATGTGCACCAAACTGGAATGCTTCTCATTTCTTTTATGCAATAAAAAGCTAAAAGGACTTTTGGCAACACACCCTTTGACCAGTTAATAGAGTGGATGAACTCTGCCCAGATCCCACTTTTACACAACTATAATCAATGAACTTGAATGGTAAAACCAGAGCAAAACTTTCAATTATCTTTTTCTTTCTACAACATTCCTTCTGGCAATTCTCCCTCCCTTACAATCAGGCCTGCACAACCATCCCAAGCCCCAGTTGCCCATGATTTGTACCTGTGCCCTTTCTGCAGTGGTCATATGGTGAACAGATAGTATTAGAATGGAGTGGTTTGTGTGCTACTAAGTTGTTTGCTCATTTTATTAGCCACAATAGTCTAATGAGAGTCTGTGATAAGTGGAGCTAGGCCATTGATAGCATCTGTGGTGGCAGGGAGTCCCTTTGACTCAATATATCTAGCTTTTATTGGGCAGAGCCACAGTCTCCCTCCTGTTGTGGGAGTCAGGCTTTCAGAACCTGAAGCCATACTAGAAGTCCCCCATGGATGCACATAGACTCCAGTCTTCTGCAGCCTCAGCATCAGCAACTGGGCATCTCTGCTCCCCACTGAATAACTGCCTCTTGTAACAGGGGCCACAGTTGGTCCTCCAGCTGTTCTGTAAGGACTGCAAAAAAGTACACCCCTTTGACTTCTTTATTGTGGCCTACTGACACCGGATGCCCTCAGAGTAACCTCAAACTCCACTCATTTAGTTTATAGCACTTTAAGGATCTCCTTTTTACTTCCCATTACTGGGCTGATTTCCACTGGAAGGGGTCACCTTTTGATCCCCTGGCAACATAGATACTCCAGATATTTTAAATACAGATTTATTGAGATTTAATCTACATATCATATAATTTGCCCATTTAAAATATACAATTCTGTGGCTTTTTGTATATTCATAGAATTGCATGTATTTTTTTTTCCTGCAGTGCTGGGATGGAACCCAGGGCCTCTCACATGTGGGGCAAGTGAGTTACACCCCAGCCCTGTACATTCATTTCAGAACAGACACATAGTAGATCTGTTATGGGGGGAAAGACTTTAGTCCTTGACCCAGAGTGGTTTTCACAAGCTATTGGGGGAGAGTGTGTGGCTCAGGAGATAAAATATTTAGATCCTGTTTGGTCACCTAGAGTCCTGGCACCCATAACTAACTTTCATCCTGTAGCTATCACCTGTATTTATTTAGCTGGGAATACCAATGAAGATTGTGGTGTATCCAAGGACCAGGGGATTTCTTATGCCAACAAAAGAAAAAAAATTTTTTAGTCTGACTCTACATTAAAGATAAGACTGACTATATTTATACAGCAGAGACTTTGTAACAGATTTTTCAGATTTGTGAAATCAAATTTTTGTCTCATCAGGAATGGTTGGATTTCCTTTTTATTCTGTATTCTAAGCATTTATAGTTTGTTAGGGGATGGGTAATGCATGTTACATTTTTTTTTTTTTTTGTGAAATAAAAACATGCCTTTTGAGTTGTTTTTCTAGAACATAGATGGGGTGGTTGGATGGTTGAAGGGGAAGTGGTAAGTGTCCTTGAAGCCTAAACAGAAGAGGAGAAGGAGACAGAAATGAGCACAGACTTCAGAGCACCACAGACCCAATTTAGAAGCCTCTTACTACCTGTTTAGGAATCAGTCAATACGTAAGGCCTCAGTTTCCACAATAATAAAATGTATCTAAATACTAAGAATGGATGAGGGGCAAAATGGATAACAGGTAAAACACTTAGCATGTGAGTTTCCTGCCAGCCCAGTTCAGATTCTCTCAGGTGGCACAAAGCCAACCACATAATAACATATCTACAAAGATAAAATTAGCTTTTGGGGTAGGAGATGGATTATTATAGACTAAATGAGAGGAAAATCCTAGAGGATATCAAGGACCTACCATTTCTAAGAGTAGCTGGATTGTCCTGCTGCTACCTTCCTTCATTCTAATTGAGGGCATTTGACTCCCCAAAAGTATCCTCCTGGCTAAATGAGTTTGGGACTTCACAGACTTTTAAGTCTGAATGACACCAAACACCTGGTGATCTAAATCAGACTCCTTAGGTTAGCCTCCACACAAGCCTCTCCTCCTCCAGTCCCCACTCTCTTCTCTGAGGCCAGAGTCTTTTCTCTAACATATATCTGATGGCAAAGTGCAAGAATCTCTGGTGGTTCCTCATCGCTATCAGGCAGGACTTATCCTTAGTAGGTGCCCTTCTGTATTCCAAGTTTATGGTTTATGACCCACATCTATTTTCACCAGGTAGCACCTGGGTTGCACTACTGGTTAAATATTTTGAATATCACCCCTGCTTATAGGATAAAGTCCAGACTCTAAGAATGAAAGTAGAAAAGGAAGTGCATTAATTTGGCATCTGCATGTGTCAAGTCTGGATGGAGTGCTTTCAAGGCATTACCTCACTCAGTTCTCTGTACATTCCAGAGGTGGGTACCATTTCTCTTACAAGAGAGATAGAAATTCTAGTATGTGCCCTACAGAGTCCCTATAGCCCACCCTGCCCCTTGCCTTGTTGTTTATACACCAACCACACTCCCCACATGGGCACAAGCTATGTGCCTCTGTGCCTTCCTTCCCTTTCACCTGACAGATCTCACCCAGCCTTCGAGGTCTCCTTACTGTGAGACTTTCCCTGGCTCACCCATTGGGTATACTATAGCGAAAAAACAATCACGTGGGAGTCCTGCTGTTAATTTTCATAAATTCAACAATATATTGTACAGCATCCCAGTGTAACAATCAAGCCACAGACATAATTGAGCCTAAAATGAGGGTGTATGTGCAAATATTTTAAAGATCTCCCAATCATTGCTGAAGTATCCAGGCAAGAAGACACAACTTGGTCTAAACCTTAAAGTGTTTAATAAATTGGGAACCACAGAGGAACAATGTCTATTGAACAGATGGAGAAACTGATATAGGGTGACAATACAAAACTTTATGGATAATTTAAGAACTATTAAAGAAGATTTTGGAACATAAACTAATTTCTTCTTATTTTCCGAAGCCAATAATTCCACATAAAATGCAAGTGCCTATAGGAAACAGTGTGGTAGGAAAGGAGAGACACCTCACCCCAATTCCATCTGAGGGAGAGGCTGGATCAAGACTTCCCTCTACCCCAGGTCTGGCAGCTTTCAATCACCCATGCTATTATCTTTAAATTTCTTCTGAGTTGCTCAAGGACAGCAGTATGGTGTCACTCAGAGAGAGAGGAGTGGGCAACCCAGGGCTGGAGTTCCTCCAGAAACAGCATAATAAAAACTAGTGTACTGTGGGAAACCAGAGAGTGCCTAACCCTTCTGGGGGTGGGGGGAAGAGGGTGTCGGAGTAAGTCCAGGAGGAAGGAGGAATTAGCCAGTTAGGAGGAACACAGGAAGGAAAGGGAGTTCAGGTAGAAGATTGTTCAAAGAAAGGCTCCAGGGCAAGGAAAGGGAGTCACAGGTAGTTTGGCTTGGAAAGCGCACTTGTCCTGAGTTAAAGAAAGAACTTGTAGTAGAAGCTGGTAGGGGCAGGTCATGAAGGGCTTTGGGAGCCTGTTTGGACTTTCATTGTGAGGGCAACCGGTTGCCGCCCAAGACTTATAGCAGGGGAGTGACAGGATTGGACTTGCTTGTCAAACACTGAGAAATCTTACTTCAAGACAGTGAAAGGAACACAAAGAGAAGCTGAAGCGAGGCCTCAGAGAACCTTCCCACATTAGCCAGTTCTGAATTGGTAAAAACTGAGGGAAGCAGTTTTGATTGGCTGCCCTCTCTGACTTTTCTTGTTTCCTCCCTGAAGGTGTTCATTCCCCTGGGCTGTCTGTCCCCAGACTGCCCAGGATGCTTAAGGCACTACCTAATCCAGGATTCTGTTCCTGGAACCTGCTATTAGCTTCTATCCTGTCAGCCTCCTCTCTGCAACTCCTTCACCTGGTGAGCACGCACCTAATGTGTAAGGCATTGTGCTAGATTCTACAAGGATGAAAATGCAAATACCCAAGAGCCCCTGCCCTATAAGAAAAGGCCACACATTCCAGGAGAAAAGAAACGGGGAGGGAAGCAAGTCCACACTTAACCTGTGTACTTGTTTTGTCTACCCCTCAATTTTCCCAGACCTCAGTTTTCTTATATAGAAAATAAAGGAGTTGACCTACCTCACTGTTGAGGGTCCTTGAATTCCTGAGTCTTTCCAGGCAGCACCCAAGAGCTATTCTTGGTATAAAGTTCTAACAGAAATGACACATCCAAAAGTGGTATGGCCTCAAACCATCACTACACAAAGCCATAGCTTTATGCCGATTTGTTCCTGTGTTAGCTTCTGGCAGAAATGACTTAGTGTAGTGACATTGGTTATTTTTTTACTGATCAGAATTTCTAGTTAGCAGTCATATTTGATTAATTACATAAAGAAAATGAATTACTATTATTTTTGAAAATCACGTTAGCCTAGTGCAGTAGCACACCATTGTTATCCCAGCTGCTCCGGAAGCTGAGGCCAGAGTATCCCTTGAGTACAGGAGTTCAAAGCCAACCTGGGCAACTTAGGAAGACTTGTCTCAAAAAAATTTTTAAAAATTATGTTCATTGGACACAAAGTGTTCAAAACATAGGGGAAATGTGACAAAAAGATAGGGGATTATTAGGCTAACAAAGAGCTAAATTTCTTCTTCAGCTCTAAAATTCCTGATTCAACAATGATAAATGAAGTATGATATTATATTACTGTGTTATATTATCAAATAACATGAGGATTTTATAAGGGGATGTCTGTAATTTAATAAGACAAATGGTGAAAATGCCCAAGCAAAATTGGAGAGCCAGATTTTTTTTTTTTTGGTACCAGGGATTGAACCCAGGGGTGCTTATCCACTGAGCAACAGACCTTTTTATTTTTTTGGAGGGGTACTGGGGATTGAACGCAGGGGTGCCGATCCACAGAGCCACATCTCTGAAAGAATTCCCCACGCAAAGACACTTCGCCGGGAGAATTCCAATTTTATTGCAAAAAGCTGTGTGCTTATATAGAACTAAGGGGGAGATGGCAGGGCTTAGATAAATGGCAGGCAACCCGTTTATTGGCAAGTTCTTTCAGATATCAGCTCCGGAGCCCAGGAATTAGTTCTCACTGGGGCTAAGGTTCCCCACCAGCGAGATTTGAAATTGGCGCTGGCGGGAGAGTTCACACAGGCGGGAACTTTTCGCGCCACTACAGAAAAGAAGAAGGTAGGAAGAAGAAGTCCTTAGGCGCCATGTTGGGGTTTTTCTCTGGGGTATGGCTGCCGTTTATACTTTTCCCAACAATCTCCAGTCCTATTTTTGTATTTTATTTAGAAACAAGTTCTCCCTGAGTTTCTTAGTGCCTCGCTTTTGCTGAGGCTGGCTTTAAACTCTCGATCCTCCTGTCTCAGCCTCCTGAGCCGCTGGGATTACAGGTGTGCTTGCTAAGTAGTTTAGGGCCTCAATAAATTGCTAAGGCTGGCCTTGAATTTGAGATCCTCCTGCCTCAGCTCCTGAGCCTCTGGAATTATAGGCATGTGCCAACACACCCAGCTCTTTTGTTGTTGTTGTTGTTGAGAGAGACCCATAGAAAAGATTGGCCCTGTGGCCCTCCTCCCCCAGGCCAGAGCCCAGTGCAGCCTTGGGAACATCCACCACTATTTTCAAACCATAGTAGGCAGTACACTTTGATAGTTAATGCCTTTGCTAACCTGAGAGCAGGCAGCACACCATCCCAGAATTTGCCCTCAGAGGGTTTCAGAGATCTCATGTTTTGAAGAGAGTCTTCTTAAATTTTTTCCTCGGAGACTGCAGCTTGTCACCCTTACCTTCTACTAGTTTTATTTAATTTTTAAATATTTATTATTTAAATTTTTCTGGATATCTTTAATTTCCATTTATAAATCTCATGTAGTTACCTCCAACTGAACCTAAATCACATCCAGGACTCTGGCTGCAAGGTATGCTAGAAAATGTAGTTTTTAGCCTTCCATACTCTATGGAACAGGAAGAGACACAAGGTTGGTGTAAATATTAAGTTATTTTATATTATCTACTATACAGGGTGGCAGTTTAAAAGCAAGGTTTTCTCATATTAGGAGTAATATCAATAATGTTTATAGGCAAAGAAAGATACAAAGCAGGTGGAGATTTGACATGAGGGAGGGAGGGAGGGAGGGAGGGAGAGAGAGAGAGAGAGAGAGAGAGAGAGAGAGAGAAATAATCAATAGAGCACAGTATAAAAAGGAAGGAAAAGGATTAGGTCAACAGAGAGACTCAGTCTTGTAAATGAGGAGGGGAACCTGTGCCTCCAAAATAACAAATAAGGAGTCACAGAAGTGTTGAAGTAAAACAAAGTGGAGTTCTGCTGGATGACCCCAACATTTTCAGTGAAACAAGAGGCAAAGGCATCTGCTACCAGTGAGCAGGGAGGTTCTAAGGGCTTCAGTGTAGGAAGGATTAGAAAGATGGAAAATGAATTGAGAGTTTGTGACAGATAAGTGAGAGAAAACAGCCCCAGGGGCTCAGATAATATAGGATGTTAGGTGCAGGACAGGCTGAACTAAGTTGTCTGCAGGGCAGGCTGTTAGCTGCAGGATAACCCACGCACCCCAACCCCCCTCTGTCTGGTCCTTTATCACCTGTTTGTGTCAAGTCTGAACACTCAACCCCACTCAAGGCTGAACACTTGACCCCTACCGGTCTGGTACAACAGAAACCCACATCTGACCCCTGCCCCATCTACCTGAAGGCAGAAGATGACACCCTTAGCAACTATTGTGTGATCCAATCACTGTATGCCAACAAGGCAGCTTGCAGACCCAGAGACCCCATTAGATTTGGGCTATAAAAACTCCCTCCTGAGCTGGGATTGTGGCTCAGCGTTAGAACGCTCCCCTAGCACAGGCGGGACCCGGTTCGATCTTCAGCACCACATAAAAATAAAGGCATTATGTTGTGTCCATCTACACCTAAAAAATAAATATTAAAAAAAAATACTCATTAAAATAAAAAAAAAAAAAACCCTCCTGCCGGGACCCTTGCTCTTGCTCTGTCTCCCTCTCTTGCTTTTGCTCTCTCTTTCTTCTCTCTGTCTCTGTCTCTCTCTCTTTCTCCTCTTTTGCACTGCTGCAATAAAGATCTCTCGGTTGCCCCAAGTGTTGTGGTCATTTTCCTTTCATAGGATATGTGCATTTTTTTGTGTGGATTAAATTATTTAATAAAAAAACTGAAATTTGGGGATTTTTGCCAGTCTCCCATCTAAACTGATAAGGCTGAATGGATGCCTACACCAAAGATGGCTACAGCCTGGAACATTACTGACATTACTTACAGAGATAAACTCAAAATGGATTGAAGACCTACCAGAAAGAGCTAGAAACTTGGTAGAAGAAAAATATAGAAAAATATCTTTGTGACTTTAAAGTGGAAAAGTATTAAATAAAACCCTAAAAGCACAAAGTAAAATTGCAATAAGAAATTTGATTATATCAAATTTTAAAAAAGCACACCAAGTTAAGATAAACTGAGAGGGAAAATGTGTGCTAAAACCAATTAAAGACTAATAGAATATATTATGTACCTTTGTAAGTCAATAGTAACAAAAAGGAAGACTATCAATAGGAAAAAAAGAAATGGGCAAAGGATATAAATGAACAACTTGCAAATAAGGAAATTCAACCAGCTACCAACTGTTGAAAAGGTGTGCAAACTCATTGTCAGGGAAATGCAAATTAAAACAATGAGCAATCACTTCACACCCATTAGACAAGCAAAGTTTAGAAAGCTGGATAATAAACCAGGGCAGAGGCACACGCCTGTAAATTCCAGTGATTCTGAAGGCTGAGGTAAGAGGATAGCAAATTCAAGGTCTGCCTCAGTGATTTAGCTAAGCCCTAAGCAATTTAGCAAGAACCCTGTCTCAAAATAAAAAATAAAATTAAGGGCTGGGAATGTGGCTCAGAGTAAAGTGCCCCGGGGTCCAATCTCCAGTCAAAAAAAAAAAAAAAAAGAGGAAGAGGATAAGGGGAAGAAACTAAAACTAATATAAGGTGTTGGAGAGAATACAGGGACATAAGTCTATGGAATGGGGAACATATAAAGAAATGGAGAACTGTTCTCACCACAAAGCTTCATTTCCAGGTGCACAGTCCTTCCTCGGGTTTTAAATCTAACACCCTAGCAAACTGAACAGAGCAGGGGAACTTCATCAGACTTCCTCAGGCTCTCCGCTTGTCAGTTCCATCACTATCTTTAGCCCTATCCTACATCGCAGGGTTGATTTGGCAGAGATTTGTCAGGGAATAGGATGCTATAAGAGGAAAAAACTTTTTATCCTATTCACATACCCAATACAGAAGAGTTCTCTGACCAATTTTGTGGCGGTTTTCTCCACACCAAGCAATTTGGCAGTGGACACCAGATGGATTTTCCATAATTCAAACCAATTCTAAACCTATTCACATTAGATCCCAGAGGTTAAGGGCTCCATCCTACTGTTGCCAAAATCTTGGTCCTTATTCCCCATTCCAATCAAATAACAAGGACACAGTTTTGAGAAAAAGGAAAAAAGAAGGCTTATTGCTTTGCAGCAAAGGAGAAACACAGGGGACTCAACCACTGAGCCACATCCCCAGCCTCTTTATTTTCTATTTTGAGACAAAGTCTAGCTAACTTGCTTAGTGCCTCACTAAATTGCTGAGGCTGGCCTCCAACCTGGGATCCTCCTGCCTCAGCTTCCTGAGTCGTTGCAATTATAGGCTAATTGATTTTTTTTGGGGGGGGGGGTGGTGGTGGTGATGGTGCTGGGGATTGAATCCATGACCTTGTGCATGCGAGGCACCACTCTAGCAACCGGGAGCTATATCCCCAGCCCACCATACTTTCTTATGTATTTTATCGTTAGGAAGAACTATCCTCATCTCCCAGTTTCAGGATCTGGTCACAAAAGTCTCTCCCTTGGGAGTAACTTGGATTCCTCCTATCAACATTATTTGGGGCCTGCATTATTTCTTCTGCAGTTAACAGGTAGTTTGCTGAAGAAACTGACATACCCTGTCCACTTAGGCTCGGCAGGTAAGTAGCTTCTTGGAAAACAAAGCATGTGGAGCAGGGGTAGCATAGTGGACCCATTTTATAGAATTATTCTCTTAATCCCATGTTCCCAATCATCCTTATCCGTCTGTCCGTCCCCTAGAAGGCCCCTGAAAACCTGTTAAATTATGTAGCCATACTCTTTTTATCAAAATAAAGTGAGCACAGTAGAGGTTCAAGGAAAAGGTCCAGTGAGGGACACACCTCATGGAAGGAAACCGGAGCCTGCAGAGGTTCCGGCTTTCAAATCAGGGATCAAAGAACAATTTCTGCCTACCCTGCGCTATGCCCTTTAACACGTGGAGGAAAGTGACGCATTCACCCTTTCATAGAACATCACAGCCCTCACAGAAAGGGTAGGAGCCTAGAAGAAGCCACAAGAACCAGAAGCACACGCCCATCCACCCCGCGGGCGCCTCTTTGGAGTCCCCGCCCTCCACAAGCGCTTCCGGCCGAGAGGGGGCGCCCTCGTCCCAGCCGCGCCTGCGCAGGGAGGGTGGGTCATAGCGCCGGCGCACTGCGTCGGTCACAGGCTGGCTACTGCGGTGTGGTCCTCGTTTCCCTGAGTGTTTGACCGGGAGACAGGAAAATGGTGCTGGATCTGGATTTGTTTCGGGTGGATAAAGGAGGGGACCCAGCCCTCATCCGAGAGACTCAGGAGAAGCGCTTCAAGGACCCGGGTCTAGTAGATCAGCTGGTGAAGGCAGACAGCGAGTGGCGACGATGTAAGTACCGGGATGCGCAGGGTGTCCCCTTAATCATAAACCTAGTTCATCTCGCGAATCCAGTCCGCTCTGGAGATCACAGCTTCCACCTCTTGTCAGATTTCCTCCTGGGCATAGATGACTCCAGGGCTTTCCTATCCCCAAAACTCAGGCAGGTTTCTGGAGTCGTCCCACTTTCTCCTAGGCTCTGGTGGCGCAAGGTCCCTTCTGCGCGTGCTCAATGCTGACCGCTGCCAAAGCGGCTGGAAAGGAGCGCGGCGCATGCGCATCAAGAGCTGTCAAACCTCCCTGCTTCTCCGGTATCTAGAAGAAAGCTAGCGCGGGAGGTTTAGTGGAGGTTGTCCCTTTCCCTAATAGTTGTCTTTAGTTGCTTCCAGGATTTTTCTCATCTTTAGCAAGGGCAGAGTGGTCTTCTTATTTGATATTGCTCTATTGAGACAGAATCACATCTGCTGCACAATAGATTAGAATCAGAAGGATTGAGGACTTTGAAGGCCTTATGGCTAAAAGCAGTGATCGCAAAGCTTTGGGGAAGGTCATCCTTTAAGAATCATAAATCTTTTCCATGATATATCAGACAGAGGGAAAGGGTACCGTGATGCAAGAAAAAGCTTGTTATTATTGAGATTATGATTTGTGGAATTTTTCAGGAAAAGACATTGGCATAGTTGGGCAAGAATCTGGAACGATCAGGCATCTTTCATTAGAAATAAAACCATCAAATTGTGCTTAACAGTCTTTGCCTGGATTAAGTAGAGTGGTCATTGGTTGCCGGATGTCGTCAAGCACATGTGATTCATTTTGTCTGATGCAATAGGTCTGCAACCATCTGTAAGCCAGGCTTAGGACAACACACTGCAAAGGAAATGGCTATCCAAGAGTGTGATGGATTTCTACTAGGGAAATAGATTTTCATAAATTTATAAAGGTCTTGGGTATAAAACAAAGCATTTGTTTGAGCTGTCTGCTCATTCTGTATATATTAGGTACTATAATATGATAGTTTGAAATTCAACACTTGTATTTGAAGTTCTGAGTTGCAATGGAATTGAAATATGGACATATTTTTGTTTAGGGCTATTGTACTAAATCTGAAGTAAGGATATCAGATTTTTGCATCAGTCTAACCATTAATCAGCTGACTTTGGAATGTAGTAGCTGGTCTTTTGTGTATAACATGTACATCTGTGGGAAGTTTTGTCCATTATCTGACAAATAGATATATGGTAAGTTCTCTGGAGACAAAGATTGATTTTAATACATATAGGACACACTTATTTCAAAGGACGAGATCACAGCATCTTAAAGGCTTAATGGGTTTTATTTTTCAATTTTAGAATTAACAACATATCATTCTGTAACAGAGAGCAAATATCCCCATGAGCTGAGCAGAAGAGGTAGGTTTTATAGAGAAAGGCTGAAGAAAACAAAGAGCAAAGAGCAGATTGGTTATTTCAAAGTCATTTTCCCTGCAAAATGGGACGGAGAAAAATAGAAATTTAAATGATTGGATAACATTAGATTACTTCAGTTTACTTTTGTAAGGATTAAAGAATGTAAGAATTAAAAGCAGGGGAAATTTCATTGTCATGCTGATTGACACTAGGAAATTGGGCTCTTTCCTGATTTCTTGGAAGGTCAGCTAACAACTTAGTTTTAGTTTGTTGATGTGGAATGCTAGCATGGGTGACTACATTTTGATTTTTAGTCTTTCAGTTGGAGCCTGGTGCAGGAACCTAGTCCAATATAGTGACCTCCTGTAATTTTTATTTAACACATATATAAATATACACATAAACAGATAATACATATAATTCTAATACCTAGCTCTGTACCTGGTCCTCAGTAAGGGCTTGATAAAAGTTTGCCAAAAATAGGAAGATCTTCCATGTCCTTCGTACTTCCAACTGTATATGAAAGGCAGTTTATTTTCAGTGTATCTATTAATTTGATTCTTTTCTACTTGGTAGCCCTCTCCAATTTTATATCCAAAGGGAACTCATTATTTTACCAAATCCCTGGTTACCCAAGTTTGACATTGACAGATCTTGTATCAAGGTTCTTTTACATCTTGAACTTCAGATCAGTAGAATGGGTTCTTCTATCACTGGCTGCAGTGAGGACTTATAACCAGAGCCATGTGATGAGCTGAGATCATGCTTCCTGATGAGAACAAAGAAATCTTCCCCAAGCGCTCCATTACAACTATTTGCCTCCCTGTAGGCTTTCAGGTGCCCCTTCAGCTCCATAAACAACACAGGAGTCGGCCATAATTTGGAGTCATAATGCCACCACACTGGAGTTTATCATAACTTTGTAACTCTAGGGATTTGAGCTGTGATTTCTGCTTTTAATTCAGAATAGTATAATGATCCCATGTTTGGGCCAGTTTGTCTTGGCTCTCCTCCCAAAGCCACCAGATTTCCATGTATTTCTTTTGTTGATCTGCGGTGTTAGGGATTGAACGCAAGACCTCTCCTTTTCCCTGTATCTTGAATTCTGCTGCTGACCACAGAATTCTGTCCCCCTCAAATGTGCTATCCTTTCTTTTCGCCATCAGTTGAAGTTGTTATTTCCTCTTAACCCCTACTATACATGCCTTAAGCCAGGCCCCTCTTCATGACTTGTCCCAGCCATTGAAGTAGTTCTGTTTTTACTTTCACCCTATTTCACCCAGTAACAGACCAAGCCCAGGGGCATCTGATCTTTCCAGAGTGCAAATCTACCTCTTCGAATTTGTAGTGGTACTCATACCTTACAGTAGCACTGATGGAATAAGATGTGAGCCACATTGTAATTCTACATGTGCTTGCAGTTTCTCTAAAAAACCAAGCACAGTGTGGTATGCCTGTAATCCCAGCCTGAGGCTGGAGGATTACAAGATCAAGGCCACCCGAGGCAATTTAGTGAAACCCTTTCTCAAAGGGCAAGGGATATAGCTCAGTGGTAGAGCATCCCTGGGTTCAATCCCCAGTATCAAAATATAAATAAGAAAAAAATATAAAGAGGAAAGAATGGAATTAATCTAATAATGCATTTTATTTAATGTAGGATTCCTGAAAATGGTATTTTCAACATGTAATCAATGTTAAAAATTTACAGAGATAGTTTACATTCTTTTTTTGAACACATCTTCAAAATACAATGTGTATTTTACATTTAAAGCACATTTCAGTTTGAGCTAGACACATTATAAATGCTCAAAGAGGGGGCTGCAGTTATAGCTCAGTGATAGAGTACCTCCCTAGCATATGTGAGGCACTGGGTTTGATCCTCACTACCACATAAAAATAAATAAAGTAAAGTTTAAAAAAAAATGCTCGAAGGGCACATGTGGCTAGAGGCTACCATGTTGGAAAATCTAAATATTTATTTTTTAGTACTGGGGATTGAACCTGAGACACTCTGACACTTTACCACAAAACTACATCCCCAGACTTTTTTTTTTTTTTTTTTTTAAGATAAGGTCTTGGGATGGGGATGTGGCTCAAGCGGTAGCGTGCTCGCGGGGCGCTGGGTTCGATCCTCAGCACCACATAAAAATAAAGATGTTGTGTCCGCCGAGAACTAAAGAATAAATATTGAAAAATTCTCTCTCTCAAAAAAAAAAGATAAGGTCTTGCTCAGTTGCTAGGGCTGGCCTCAAACTTGCAATCCTCCTACCTCAGCCTCCAAAGTTGCTCAGATTATAGGTGTGTGTCACTATGTCCAGCTTAAAAATCCAAATTTTTAAAACACAATTTATAAAACCCCCTGTGCCTTGCTAGCCTCATCTTCCATCACTTTCCCACAGATGGCCTCCCATTCTATGCTCTAGCCTGTTTTACTACTGCTGTCCCCTTCCACTCTCTATGACTGTTGCCTCTTCCTGTAATAGTCCTAGCCTTACTTTCATTGCCCTCTTCGCCACCCAACCCTATTTCAATGGCACAACATCATTTATTCAATATTCTCCATATATTATTTTATATCTCCATAGCATTTATAGTATTTTTATATATACCCTTTCTAAACCTTTTTTTTTTTTTTTTGTAGTTTTAGGGATTGAATTTAGGGCATTCTACCATTGAGCTACATCCCCAGTCCTTTTTTGAGTTTTGTTTTGAGATAGGGTTTTGCCAATTTGCCCAGGCTGACCAGAACTTGAGATCCTTCTGCTTCATCTCCCAAGTAGTTAAGATTACCTTTATTTTTTTTCTTTTGATACTGGGGATTGACCCTAGAGTCATTCTATCACTGAGCTATTTTCTTGGCCCTTTTTAATTTTATTTTGAGACAGGATCTCACTAAGTTACCAAGGTTGACCTCCAACTTGCAATCCTGGCTTGGCCTCCCAAGTTACTGGTATTACAGATGTGTGCCACTGCACCTGATTTCTGAACTTACTTTATGGGGATGTAATATATTTAATAAAGTACAGCCTAATAAATTTGGAACTCTGTATGCCCATGCTGCTATCACCCAGATCAAGTTCTAAGACACTTGTAGTACCAGATTAGGCTCCTACATATTCCCTCCCAGTCAATCCTTCTTCCAAAGATAACAGTATTCTGACCTCTATTACCATAAGTACTTTTGCCTGATTTTGAACTTCAGATAACTGGGCTTATATAGATTATGACTTCTTTCCTTCAAAAAACATGTGTAGCACTTGGTGGTTCTTTTTATTGCTGTATAGTAAGTACTCTATTCTATAAACATTTCAGTGTCAATCACCTCAAATACTAACATTTTTTTCTGGTGAGAATATTTATTTATTTATGATCCTGGGGATAAGAACACCAGAGGTTCCATACCATATAATTTGAGGCAAGAAACCAGATTAGGATAGAAGAAATAAAACTACTTTTATTTGCAGATGATTTGTTGTGTATGTACAATATGAAAGGAAAACTATACAATTAAAAACCGTATGTACTATTAAATCAGGCACAGTGGTGCATGCCTGTAATGCCAGCTACTCTGGAGGCTGACGCAGGAAGATTACAAGGTCGAGGCCAGCCAGCAGCTTAGTGAGACTCTGTCTCAAAATAAATAAAAAGGACTGGGGTGTGCCTCTGTGGTAAAGCACCCCTAGATTCAGTTCCCAGTGCTGAAAACAAAAACAAAACCAAGGTGGGGGTGCTGGGAATATAGCACAAGGTAGAGTGCCCTTGGGTTCAATCCCCAGTTCCAGACACTCAAAAAAGAAAGTAAGGGCATTCAAAACTATAAAAATACTGCTGAGAGAAATTAAAGATAGTGAAGGAATATACTATACTCACTGTTTAAAACATTTAGCATTGTTAAAATATCGGTTTTTAATTGTATAGTTTTCCTTTATATTCCCAACACCTAGCATAGTGTTATCTTATTTTCTTTCCTAGTCCTAACACGGAGCATGGTACTTTGGCAAATAGAAAGTAGTAAATAATTGTAAATATTTTATTTCAAAATAATTATAGATTCACAAAAAAATTGCAAAAATAGTACAAAGAAATTCTGTGTACCCTATACCCAGTTTCCCCTAGTGATAAAATTCCTATTACTACTACAGTATCAAAACCAAGAAATTGACATTGCTACATCCACAAACCTTACTCAGTTTACATCACTTGTGTGTGTGCATATGTATATATTTCTGTGTGATTTTATCATGTGTAGATTTGTGTGACCACCACCACACTCAGGCTATAGAACTCTTCTATCACCACAGAGATCTTGTTATCCCTTTCTAGTACATTGCCTTTCTCCTCTTTCTAACCCCTAACAATTACTGACCTGTTCTCCATCTCTGTTTTTCAATGTGAATGAGAAAATACAAGTATCATTTTGTGTAAAGCTTAGTTAAATTTACACCAAAGAGAGATGCTTATTGATAAAGCCTTAAATATATGTGCTATCTCATGTCCAGTCATCAGTTTTTCAAAAGCTTGACTTTTTTTTTTTTTTTTAAAAAAAAACCACATTGCCTCAAATGCTTAGATACAAGACATCCAACATTTACTAATCAGAGTGAGACTGGTGAACCACAATAGCAAGATGTTAATTTTGGCTACTATCTTGGCTGATTAACACACCATCTTCTCCAAAAGAAACCAGATTATAAGAAAGGCTACAAGATGAGCATTATATCAGAGCAAAGGAAATAATATTGACCATTTGTAGAGATATAGTGACCAATTCATGGTAACAGGAATGATTGCCCTCTTTCTAGATTTGAGTGCATAGCAAGCACATAGTTTCTTTAAATGAATTTTAAGATAATTGGGCATGTTGCAGTTATGAGTGCATCTTCCAAGTTTCTCAGTTGTGTTACTTCACTTTGGTATCATATATAATTTGTGATATTTTTAAATTTCAATCTCAAAATGTCTTTTTCCTTGTTACCCAAAGCTGGGAATACACTCTTATAGTTACCAATCTATACCAACTAACTTGGGGCTCAAAAACGGTTTAAAATTTCGCAACTTTTTTTTTTTTTTTTTTTTTTAGGTACCAGCAATTGAACCCAGGGCCTCTTAACTACTGAGTCACACCCCCAGCCCTTTTTTTTTTACATTTGATTTTGAGACAGGGTCTCACTAAGTTGCTTAGGGCCTCACTTAGTTACTGAGGCTAGCTTTGAACTTGTGATCCTTCAGCTTCAGTCTCCAGAACTGCTGGGATTACAGATGTGTGCCACTGTGCCTGGCAAGATTTTGCAACTTTAGGAAGTAGATCCTTCAGTTCTGCTTGCATTTTGATCTTGAGCTGAGATTAATGCTATGTTAGTCAGTTTTCCATTATTGTAAGGAAATACCTGAGTTAAGCAACTTTTAAAGAGGAAAGGTGTATTTTGGTTCACAGTTTTAGAAGTTTCAGTCCATAGTTGGTTGGCCCTTTTGCCTTTGAGTGTGTGGCAAAGCAATATATCATGGTGGGAGCATGTGATTCAGGAAGCCACTCACCTCATGGAAGCCAGGAAGCCAAAAAAGAAAGATGGAAAGACGAATTTCCGCTGTGCCCTTTGAAGGCATGCCCCCAGTTTCCTGTGACCTCCCACTCGGCTCTCTCTCTTCAAGGTTCTACCACCTTCCAGTAGTACAAAGCTTAGGATCAAGCCTTTAACACATTGAGGGAAACTTATTCAAACCATAGCAAGTACCAAGGAACCATAAGTTTGGATATTATTATTATAAGAGAATATCAGAATATTGCTTAGCACTGGGTTCAATTCTCAGTATCACAGATAAATAAATAAAGGTCTATCAACAACTAATAAAATATTTTTAAAAAATTCAGCTCAGCCTTTGCTTTAGCATCCAGAGTAGTTTGTTTTAACTTTAGTTTAGTGTCTTAATTATTATATTTCACTGCATGATCATCACAGATTTTATGCCAATTTTTTTTGCAAAAAAATATGATGCTACCATAAAAATGTGAAACTTTTTTTAAAAATTATGCCAGTATTTAAAATTATTTATTACTAAACTGTCTCTGATGCGAGATTAGGATGGAGTGCTTATGAATATACCTTAATGGGGTGGTTATAAGGTAAAATATAGGATATGTGCATTTCTTTATTATAGTCTTGGCTTCTTTATTATTAGGCAGATTTCGGGCAGACAACTTGAATAAACTGAAGAACTTATGTAGCAAGACAATCGGAGAGAAAATGAAGGTAAGAGGTCTGAGTGACAGTCTTGAGAGCTTAGGCAGAGGTGTTTGGTCTTGTTCTTAGCTAATACTCACTGAAATTCTAACTCAGCATCTAATTCTGTGAGATGCTGAATTTCTTACCAAGGGGGGAAATTATTTTGAAAGAAAGAGAGGGAGACTGGGGTGCAGGTCTGTGGGAGAGCACTTGCTTAGCATACACAAGGCCCTGTGTTGATCCCCAGCATTGGGGAGAAAAGTAGGGGTGGGGGGTGGTAGGGAGAACTAAAAGGCACTTTTGGTAACCTTGAGGAAGTCCATCTTCTGTGTGTTCAGGTAAGATTTTTTCCATGCTAAATTCTCTTATTATTATAAGAGAATATCAGTTTGGCCAAGTCATCCTATCCATTTTTTTCTTGAGCTTAACCTATGGTGCCAGGAAAGTTTCCTTATGGCAAACTTCAGAGTTTGGGGCCCATTGTACTCCTGCTTCTTCATGAAAAGAGCCCAGATACACAGTCTGCATCTTGTCTTGGCCTCTTGTTTGCTATGTGACTTTTAGGCAAGTTTTAATATCTCAGCCTCAGTTTTCTTATCTGCAAAATATCAATAAAACACTCACCTATAGGATGGAATTGTAGAACTAAAAATATAGAAAACTTGACACAAAGCTTAGAACGTTGTAATTGTTCAGCAGTTCCAAGTTACAGTGGATGACAAATAGTTACCAGCCGTCATCTAAAGAATTCTCCTTGAGAAATATAAAATTTCAGTGCTGGGGCTGGGGCTGGGACTCAGTGGTAGAATCCTTGCTTAGCACTGGGTTCAATTCTCAGTATCACATATAAATAAATAAAGGTCTATCAACAACTAATAAAATATTTTAAAAAATTCAGCTCAGCCTTTGCTTTAGCATCCAGAGTAGTTTGTTTTAACTTTAGTTTAAAATTATCCTTTTAACCCCTTAATGTTTTTTTTTTTTTTTTTTGATACTAGGGATTGCACCCAGGGGTGCTTCACCACTGAGCTATATCCCACCTCTTTTTAATTATTTATTTATTTGTTTGTTTATTTGAGGCAGGGTATCACTAAGTTGCTTAAGGCCTCACTTCTCAAATTTAGTAATCCTCCTGCCTCAACCTGGCCTCAACCTCCTGAGTCACTGGGATTATAGGTATGCGCCACCATGCCCATCCCTTAATGACTTTTTAAAAAACATATTAAATGTACTCTACAATTTAGATCATTTTAAAGTTCTAAGCCTTGAAACTAAACCAAAATTATAAAATTTTGGAACTAGAACCAGTAAAGAGAAAGTACAAAGATCACCTTAGGATTTTAGCATCTTACACTTCATGATAGTCTGCAACCTTCTCTTTGGCAGTAGTTTTAATTTCATTTGTGGAAACTGATTATTAGTAACAGTTTTCTTCTTGTGGGATTCATGATGCTTAATCATTTGCAGGCCAGAGGCATCATAACTAACATAAATTCCCATGTATACCCCTGACTGGGTGTTCTTTGGGACATATATACAGGTAGTGCCAGCTGGGTGTTTTATGTAGCAATAGGCTGGGAAGTATTTTCATTTGCAATAACATATGTCTGGATTTACTGCTAGCCTTGCAGGGCATGTTCATTCTTGCTCTCCATTGGAATGGTACAAGCGATCTTTATTTTGTGTTGTACTGGAAAGTATTCAAGTGCTTTTGTAGACATCTCATTTTGGTTTTAATCTTTACTGCAAACCTGGAGTGTAGGTAGTACATTTATCTTTTAGTCCTATTTAAAAGGCAAGGGAATAGGCCTGAGAAATTAAGGAGCTTTCGTAAAATCACAGCCTAAGTCGATTGCAGAGTCAGACCTTGAGTTCAGAACTTGAGTTTGCTGCCCTCAGCAAATATCTTTTTCATCATATTCTCACCTTGTCTTAATACCATTACAAAAATCTTGAAATTTTAGGCCATTTTTTTCTACCTTTTTAGTCTGTGCTTGTTCTTATCAAGGCTTATGCTGATAGTTTTTGACTTCTGTAATTTTTAGGTGATTCTGCAGAGTCACTGAAGGAAATGAGGGGTCATGGTTAGAATCCCAGCTAATAAACTAAAGGATTTCCATGCTTTACCTTTAGAAAATTTTGTCCTTTCTTATAACTCAATTTTGTGCATTGGAATAAAAGGTTGTAGAAACAAATGCCTACTGTTATGTATATAGAAAAAAAACTTTAGGACATTAGATATGGTTTCTAGTCTTCATTTTATTTAAGCTTGCATGGCAGATGTTAAATCTTTTTTTTTTTTTTTTAATTTTTTTTTTTAATATTTATTTTTTAGTTTTCAGCGGACACAACATCTTTGTTTGTATGTGGTGCTGAGGATCGAACCCTGGCCGCACGCATGGCAGGCAAGCGTGCTACAGCTTGAGCCACATCCCCAGCCCCCAGATGTTAAATCTTTTCCAATATTTTTAGGAGTTTGTTGAGGTCTTATATATATTTTTGACTCATTTTCTTTAATTCTTTCTAATTTAAAAAGAATTTGACTCTTAAATTGTTTTCTTCAAATTGCCTGGCTCTGTGTAAGGATTAGAAATGATGATCTGGCAGAAAGAATATTATTATTATTATTTAGAGAGAGAGGAGAGAGAGAGAGAATATTTATTTTTCAGTTTTCGGCAGACACAACATCTTTGTATGTGGTGCTGAGGATCGAACCCAGTGCCCTGCACATGCTAGGCGAGCGCGCTACCGCTTGAGCCACATCTCCAGCCCCCAGAAAGAATATTATTAAAAAGAACAAGGAGAGAGGAGAGAAAACAGGAGAGAGGAAACCAGCCCTGACTCTGCTCCTACTGTTTGGTCAAATTGCATTGACTGCTCTAAGCCTAGTTCTAGATTCTGTTATTTATTTATTTTTTGGTTAGACACAGATACCTTTATTTTGTTTACTTATTTTTATGTGGTGTTGAGGATTGAACCCAGGGCCTCGCACATGCTAGGCGAGCGCTCTACCTCTGAGCCACAACCCCAGCCCCAGATTCTGTTATTTTTTGTTTGTTTTCTTTGGCTCTCTCATAATTTCATCATTCCATCCATTTTCCCCCTTGCCTCAGTGTTGGGAATTGTTCTTACTACATAGATAAGAATTTACCCTCTGGGCTTGCTTTGGACTACCACACGTATAATTCTTGAGTATTTCAACTATGTTCTCTCTTTGATTTCCAGAACTGTTCTATGTCTAGATGTTAACTCTCTTGCCCTGCAGTAGGTTAATTGGCTTGTCCAGGATCAAAAAGGACATAGTAGAATAAGAACTTGAAACTTTGACATCTGGCTTTTGATTTACTAATTTTTCTACTGTGTGTTACAATTTAATGTAGAATATTCTGTTATTAGTTCATATGATATTTTAATTTGGCATGCACGTTACTGAAATGTCAAAGATTTTCTTTTATTTGAGTTGGGTATTTTTTTCTTTCTGCAGAAAAAAGAGCCAGTGGGAGATGATGAGTCTGTTCCAGAGAATGTGTTAAATTTTGATGACCTCACTGCAGACACTTTAGCTGTAAGTTATAGTATTTCTCTAAGCTGGGAGCTCTGTTCTTTAGTTTTAACTTCGTTCCTAGATAGCAAATGCTAATAGTCTATTACACACAGCATTGAAGCAACCTTCAATTCCTAACAATGGGCAAGGTCTCTATTCATTCTTGTTATACTTTATGCTTGAGTACTTATTAGACAGCAGAGGTAGACACAGATATAGTAGGAAAGTCAAGGGTAGAAAGGGTAAAAAAATGAACTATGTTTGATTTAGGTAACTCTATTTTACAAAGTTAAGGGATTTCTCAATTTACTGCAATTCAGTAAATATTTACTACATGAGTCCTAGAGCACTAATTTTCAAATGTTTTGGTCACTGAATCCTTTCTTGAAAGCTTTAACACAAAACAATTGTGTAATAACGCACAGTTGCAGTAAATGGATAGAACTGGAGAATATCATGCTAAGTGAAATAAATAAGCCAATCCCAAAAAACCAAAGGCCAAAATGTTTTCTCTGATATGCAGATGCTAACTCACAATAAGCAGGGGAGGGGAGGGAAGAATGGAAATACTTTGGATTAGACAAAAGGGAATGAAGGGAAAGGAGGGGGAATGGGAATAAGAAAAATGATAGAATGAATCAGACATTACTATCCTATGTGCATATGTGATTACACAACCAATGTCATTCTACATCATGTACAACCAGAAGAATGAGAAGTTTTACTCTATGTATAATATGTCAAAATACATTCTACTATCATATATAACTAATAAGAACAAATAAAAATAAATAAATAAATAAAGCACAGTTGCCTGCAACCTGGGGAGGATTTCGTGTTCAAGGCCAACTTGGACAGTATGGTGAGACCACATCTTAAAAATAATAACAAATATATATATATATAAAGTTGCTGTGCTTAAAGTAGTGGGTTAGGAGCCTATTTTTGCATAGCCCAGCCTGCTAAACACTCCCCTCAAGAAATGAGCACAGCTTGAAGCATCTGCAATAAGGAATGCAAAATAAGCTTAAGACAAGGTCTCTTGCTCCTAATAAAGTTATAATCTTCCTGGAGAACACTTCAATGCATGTACATAATGGAGTGCTAAATTGGTTCAATCAGGAAAATCAAAAATACAACTAAAGGGAAAGTTGTCTTAGGAGAGCCATAGTATTAAAACTCCTAATATGGTGAAATGAGATGGACATCATTACCCTAGGTACATATATAATTGCACAAATGGTGCGTGTCTACACCGTACACAATGAGAGAATTGAATTGTTGCGCTCCATGTGTGTACAATGAACTGAAATGCATTCTGCTGTCATGTACAACTGAGTAGAACAACAACAATAAAAACTCCTGGGATGTGTAGGAACCACAAGAGTGGCCCAAATCTCTCCATCTCTACCTTAGACACTCCCAAAGGAAAATGCCAGGGGATTTGTAGGGCAGGATTGTATATATCCCTCTGTGAAATTTTCAATTTTTAAAAATGCTACCACATCTTCGTGTGTAGAAGATGTGGTAGAGGGCTTGCCTAGGTTGCGAGAGACAGTGCATTTAATCCGCATCATTGCAAACAAACTAAACAAGTGCTGCCACAAGAACTGTCATGGCTAGAGGACAGCACAGTGAGGATGCCAGCGTCTTATTCCTATGCGTGGTGTCCTGGATGTAAGTGTGGCCTATTCTTCTACAGAACCTGAAAGTCTCACAGATCAAAAAAGTCCGACTCCTCATTGACGAAGCCATCCTGAAGTGTGATGCAGAGAGAATAAAACTGGAAGCAGAGAGGTTTGAGAACCTCAGAGAGATTGGGAACCTTCTGCACCCTTCTGTGCCCATCAGTAACGATGAGGTAGGCTTGGAGGCTTTCTTCCTGTGCTGTCTGCAGGGATGGGGCCGGAGGAAAGCTGTGCAACACTAGCTCTCTGTGTCAGACTCTTTGTATATTCTTTCTGCCCACCAATTGAACATTGCAGGAGTCAGATCCTTGCCTGATTGGGAAGTAGCAGAGACAGCAGGTAGGAGGAGACTCCTGGCACAGAAATCTCTTCTAAATAGGGTTGCTGTCCTCCAGTGCGTGTTGCCCCTGGTAGCAGCAAGTCCTGTGGGAGGGATCTGCTAAATCAACCTAACCCCCTCACCCACACCCTGCTGAGAAGCTGCAGGTTGAAGGGAAATCTGCATGATAAAAGTTTCCTGCTGAGCGGGAGCTTCCCCAGCACAAAGCTGCTCTGAGCCCAGCCTTTGTTCCCAGACACCCCGGCCATGGCAGGGCCCATCTGTGCCTCTTTCATTCATTCCCTGGTGAACGTTAAACTGGCTGCAGGCTGGGGTGTGTGGGAGGCCTGGCGCTTGAGCAGACTTTGGAGGTCAGGGCCCTGAGCCCGCCCTCATGTGGCCCTGAGACCAATGAGAGCCAGGAAAGAAAGTCTACATTCTCCTCTGTGCCCTGGGCAAAGCTGATTGTCTGGGGTGGCTTGTTGTGCAGGATTTTCAAGGATTCATCTAAAAGAGTAAAAATAAATAAACTCAGAGAATATTTTAAATCTCTTAGATAATAGTGATTCCCAATTGCTTGGCTAAACTCTTACACTTTCTGAGTAGAAAATTTCCTTCTTTATTCATTGTGCATAATGACCGAAACCCAATGTTTCATTTAAGTGATGGCCTCAAAAAGCTCAGTTGTTCTTGGAGAGGGTTTGGAAAAATGGGTTTGTAGAATTAAGAAATCATGTATCTCTCCTGGTCTTGTTCTCTTAGGATGCAGACAATAAAGTAGAGAGAATTTGGGGTGATTGTACCGTCAGGAAGAAATACTCTCATGTGGACCTGGTGGTGATGGTAGATGGCTTTGAAGGAGAAAAGGGAGCCGTGGTGGCTGGGAGTCGAGGATACTTCCTGAAGGTAAGAGTTGGGAACCAGTGGGGATGAAGAAGGAACTTAAAAAAAATTGTAGAAAATCATAATCATACTTAAAGAGGCTCACAAATCCACCACTTGTACTTGCTGCTGTCTGCAAATGTGTAGCAATTAGATGCAATTCTCCTTCTAAGGCAAGAGAGTGCTTATCCAGATTCCATAGAACAAAAGCCACTCAGTGATCCTCCATAATGAATATGTTTTGCTGACTGAATCAGAACAGTCTCTCTCTTTGAGGAGCTCGGTGTAATTGGACAGTCAGACAAGTAACAAAGGATCAAAACCCAGTGTGATAAGGCTGTGGTTTGAGTCAGCCCATAGTGCTTTGAGAATGGGTAGGTGGAGGCAATAGACCCTGATTAACTGGGGCAGAGGGCAGATGAATTCAGGGAAGGCTTCCAAAAGGATATGGCCAAATAACTTGAAAATACTGTACACTTAATTGTGCTTTACATTTACAAATCCCATTTGCCCCTGAGTGTCAGTTAGCAGACGAACAGGGTAATGACAGGCCCCTCTCACACAGTACTGTGTCTCTGCTTCTGTAGGGGGTCCTGGTGTTCCTGGAACAGGCACTTATCCAGTATGCCCTCCGCACCCTGAGAAATCGGGGATACACTCCCATTTACACCCCGTTTTTCATGAGGAAGGAGGTCATGCAGGAGGTGGCACAGCTCAGCCAGTTTGACGAAGAACTTTATAAGGTGAGTAGCCTGGGGCAGCGTGGTAGGATAATTTAACTCTATGATACTGAAGTGATGCTATCCAGTCCAACTTCTGTCGTGATGGAAATGCTCTATTTCTGTGGCTCTTAAGCATTTAAAATGTGCCTAGCACAACTAAGGAAGCAAATTTTTAATTTAAAAAAAATTTTTTTTTAATTGTTGATGGACTTTTATTTGTTTATTTATATGCTGTGCTAAGAATCAAACCCAGTTCCTCACACATACTAGGCAAGCGCTCTACCACTGAGCCACAACCCCAGCCCAATTTTAATTAATTTTAATGTAAACAGCCACATGTGGCTGGTGGCTGCCCGTTCTTTCATCTTTTCCCTAGTAATTTGTGAATGTATCTAAATTGAGCACACTGTATCACCAGAAGCTTAGAAAAGAAACACAAGGAAATGATAGAAGCAGCACTGGTCTCCCAGCCCACTTCCCATGTCTTCCCACTCTTCACTGTAGACTGGAGGCTTGAATAGGGCAAGATGTATTTGCCTTGGGATGGATGTGACTGCCAGTTCATGGCTCCTCTCAATCATGGACCATCTTAGGTAGAGCCCAAGATTCAAGTTGAGTTTCAAATGTCATTCTGATCAACAGACTCTGGCAACTATAGCATTGAAATCTGTGAAGCACTCAGAATTTCTAGAATGTTTCTTCTGTTCATCATGGAAAGTCTACTTTTCACTTGTTTTTCTCCTTCAAGATTCATCTGTCAGAAGTGGGACACTGCTCTTATTGGCAAGTGTGGTTATGATTATCTGATTTATAAATTGTTTTGCCAGTCTGGGAATTGAACCCAGGGCCTTGTGCACTCCAGGCAAGCACTCTACCACTGAGCTACATTCATTTGCCCATATTTATCATAGAAGGAGATGTTTATTTATTTTTATTTTATGTAGTTAACTTATTTATTTGAGACAGGGTTTCTCTATGTTATCCAGGCTGGTCTCAAACTCCTAGACTCAAGAAATCCTCCCATCTCAAGTTTCCTGAGTAGCTGGGATTATCGGCACTCATCACCGTGCCCAGCTAATAATTAGAAGTGTATTCCACTGGTCCTGCTAATGAGGTCAAAGTTATATTTTCCTTCAAGATTCACTGGGAAAAAAAGTTCCCCCTAAACTCTGAGCATTAGTATAGCCTTGGTATCCTCCCCTTCTTTCTTTTTCAATGGAGAGGAATGTGTCCATGTATCAGCTAGAACCTGTTTAACCTTTTTGCTTTTTCTCTAATCTCAACCCTCAAGATTGAATCATCAATAACAGAACTTTAGAAATTCCATTGCCGGGAAAACTAGAAAGAAATGTATCTGAAGGATTATAAGATATGTAGCAGGAGCTCCCCGTTTCTCCTCCATCTCTTACCCACGTGGTTCTTCAATCCACAGGCAGAAGGAATCCCAGGTCTTGATAATGAGGAATTTTGGGTCAGACTTCTTGCCTGATAGAAATCTTGGTTTACTCATTCTCTGAAGCAGTACTGTCCAGTAGGCTTTTTTATTTTATTTTATTTATTTTTGAGACAGGGTCTCACTACTTTATTGAGGCTGGCCTTGAACTTGTGATCCTTCTGCCTTAGCCTCCCTAGTAACTGGGATTTATAGGTATGTGTGACCATGCTGAACACCAATTAACATTTTAAAATATTTTCTTTGGGACTTTTTTTATACTTGTTATTTTCACATACTTATAGTCACACTGTACATAGCTTTTTTTTTTTTTTTTAACTTAGCCTTATATCAAAAACATTTTTCTTTATTACTACATCATTTCCATAATCATTTTAGTGGTTCCATAATGTTATGTAAACTGAATGTAGCTATGGATTATTAACTCTTCCCCTGTTGAATATTTAAGGTGCTTCCTTTTTGCTACCAATACAAAAATGTTACAATGAACTTTATTGGTCTTTAGCCCCCTGACCATGCTGGGGATTGAACCTAGGGCCTCTCAAGCACTCTACCACTGAGCTATATCCCAGCCCACTGAGCTACATCCCAGCCCTGTGGCTTTTTTTTTTTTTTTCCTCCCATTATTTTCTTCAGCTGAATCCTCAAGTGCATTTTTTAGGATTACTACTGCTAGACTAACTCTAAGCACCAAGAAAGCAGAGACTATGTCTCTTTTTGTACAGCATTGGCAGAAAAACTTGGCACTGGGTGAATGCCTCACAAACATTTGTTGACTGGATTAATTTATATTGCCACCAACATAGGTTTATTACACATCTGCCATCATTGACCACTTATCATTTGTAAATGTCTTCTTTGTTAAATAAGTGACAGTGCCTCCTTTGGACAGACTTAGTCCCTCCCCAGTCCTGGACTGGGATTGAAGACAATTTTTCATGTCCCCATCACTCCTATCTTTCCTGTGGTTTCTTGCACAGGCTTAGGTCCTCTCTCAGTCTTAATTGGCACAGGTCCCTGCTTCAACAGGTGATTGGCAAAGGCAGTGAGAAGTCTGATGACAACTCCTATGATGAGAAATACCTGATTGCCACCTCAGAGCAGCCCATCGCTGCTCTCCACCGAGACGAATGGCTGCGGCCAGAGGATCTGCCCATCAAGTATGCTGGCCTGTCTACCTGCTTTCGCCAGGAGGTTGGCTCCCATGGTCGTGACACCCGTGGCATCTTTAGAGTCCATCAATTTGAGAAGGTGAGTAGGAGGTGAGAGTGAAGAGTGGGAGCCTTCTTCCTACCTGTCCAGAGGGTCATAGAAGAGACGGCCTCTGGCTGCAGCTTTTCCTCTGTTGCCAGTATCTTTGTGGGGAAAAGCCTGGAAAGCACATGGTAGAGTGGCTTTGAACACTGGAACCAGACTGCCTGACTGATGCCAGCTCCACCACTTACCAGCTGTGCAACCATGGGAAGTTGCTTTATCTCCCTGTGCTTAGTTTCTACCTCTGTGAAAAGAGCACAGTGATAATGGGCCCCACCTCACTAGGCAGACTGTGAGGATTAAATTGGTCAGCGTGTGAGGCACTTAGCCGACAAGGTCCACGATTCCTGTCCATCAATGCTGTTGTTTTTGTTGTGGTCCTGTCTAGATTAGCACCCATCCCTCTTGCTGGGGACTAACCTGGCCTGTTTCCCAGTGGTGTGGGACTGGGTCTTCACTGCCAGGATAGATCCACCCCAGTCTTTCCGTTTAATCACCATGTACTTCTGTCCGTCTCTACAGATTGAGCAGTTTGTATACTCATCACCCCATGACAACAAGTCATGGGAGATGTTTGAAGAGATGATTGCTACCGCCGAAGAGTTCTATCAGTCTTTGGGGATCCCTTACCACATAGTGAATATTGTCTCAGGTAGGGGACCCCTCAACTTCTCAGCCTCCCTTTCCCACATCCCACAGATGCCACCCTCACCAGCTGAGCTGCTACACAGCCTTGTAATCCAGTTCATTACCCACATTCATTAAAATATCACACCCCTCTCACTTGGGAGAGTCTGGTGAGGAGAGTGTCAGGGCGTGATTTCACTTCTGGGGATGGGATGTGAAGTAAAGAATTCCTCGGGCTCACTGGAGCTTGGCCTCCTGAAATACCATCCCTCCTTCCTGAATTCTAGGGGTTTTTCCTTACAGGTTCTTTGAATCATGCTGCCAGTAAGAAGCTCGACTTGGAGGCCTGGTTTCCAGGCTCAGGAGCCTTCCGAGAGTTAGTTTCCTGTTCTAATTGCACAGATTATCAGGCCCGCCGGCTCCGAATTAGATACGGGCAGACCAAGAAGATGATGGACAAGGTAGATGGCTCCCAGGGAAGT
Source organism: Marmota marmota marmota (assembly GCF_001458135.2). Taxonomy (NCBI): domain Eukaryota; kingdom Metazoa; phylum Chordata; class Mammalia; order Rodentia; family Sciuridae; genus Marmota; species Marmota marmota. The sequence goes on from NW_026000081.1 coordinate 2,124,816, forward strand.
GGGCAGTGAGTGGCACCATCAGCACAGGGTAGACCTACTCTCTTTCTCAGACCTGGGAGTATTAGTTTCCAGCATCATGAAAAAATCTGAGTTTCTCAATCTAGACCCAAAAGGCAATCAGAAATGTCTTCCACTGAGTCAGGATTGGGTTCTTTTAGGTAGATACCTGAGTCTACCTCTATTCTACAACGTAATTCTAGCTTTTTTTCTTTTTGGCTTTGTTTTCTGTAATTTCAGAGAAAAAAATCATCCCTGTTTATCTATACAGAACAAGCTGGACTCACCATCTTCCCTCTTTTCGTCCAAGAAAGTCAGGTTATCAGCTCATCTCAAACCCAGTCTTCAGGCCTTGATCTCTTTGAGGGGGGGTTTGTCATGTACCAAAAAGAGGGGCCACAGTGGTATACACCAGTTCTCCTCAAAATAGTGGGACCTGCCCCTTGTCGCTCTTGTAGATGTGAGGAATCTTCTCAGAGTTATCTAATAGGCAGTAAATACTAAACAGAATAATAAAAAGTTGAAAATAGAAGGATTATTTTGAATTCGGTAGGTGTAGTTGGGGGTTCTGGCATGGTGGATAGTTTCTCAAGCTGAAGTTTGAGTTTAACTTTCTCTTCCGGGACCCTCTTCTCCCAGGTGGAGTTTGTCCACATGCTCAATGCTACAATGTGTGCCACTACCCGTACCATCTGCGCCATCCTGGAGAACTACCAGACAGAGAAGGGCATTGTTGTGCCCGAAAAATTGAAGGAATTCATGCCACCAGGTAAAGCCCTCCATGCAGCTCCTTTGCTCTCTCTTTTCTGTCTTTATACTCTTATGCATAGCAGTCCCTCACAGTCCCCAGAACTCTGCCTGCCCTCTGGTGCTAGACAGTGCAGGGGGCCTGGGTAAGGAAGTAACCAATGTAAGTGTGATGTTCAAATACTGCTGAAATTCAGACTGCGGAAAAAAAGATAGGTTAAACCAGGGCCTATTGTGGGTGCTCCTTGGTTCAAAGAGATCATTGTCTTGTTGACTTTTCCCCTGAGGTCCTTGGCTTTGACTCTGAGAAACAACATGTCATTTGGTTGACTCTTCCCTCCCAGGACTCCAAGAACTGATCCCCTTTGTGAAGGCTGCACCCATTGACCAGGAGCCTTCAAAGAAGCAGAAGAAGCAACACGAGGGCAGCAAAAAGAAAGCGGCAGCCAGAGATGTTGCCCTGGAAAGCCGGCTGCAGAACCTGGAGGTCACCGATGCCTGAACATTCATTCCTTCTTCCTGGTTTGCTGGGCTTCATTTCTGTCAGCTGGGATCTCAGAGCCTGCCAGAGCAGGAGCTGAGCACCCTCTCATCACCCTGTCCCATCTGACTGCACAGCTGCAAGGGGAACTGTCTGCCATGTACAGTGCAGGCGCCTTGTCTCCTTGCATGGGCACAGGGTCTACCACTGACTGGTAAAACCATATAATAAAGCATCACTGGGGAGGGCTTCAGACTTTTCCTCGGTCTTCTCCCAGGCTGGTTCTCCAGGGACCAGCCCCTGCTCCCCCTTCCAAATAAGGCTCTTTTTAGCAAGGCAGAGATGTTTTCAGCAGGTAGATGAGGGTGGGGATAGATTTAGTAAAGGCTCAAGGGGGAAGTGAAAACCTAGAGTCTTAGACATAGAGGCTTATAGGACGAGGGCCAGGCACCTCTGAAAATTCACTCCTGCTTAAAAGCAGTGAGATAGAAAAGCTTAGAGATCAGAATTAATGTAAAGGTCTCCTGGCACCTTGTGTTCTCTAGGAAGGGCTTCATGGAAGGGCAGGGAGGCTGGGAGGCATCAGGGTAGAGACATATCTAAGAGTCTGTCCCTAGCTTCAAGAGTGTGGGTTGGGGGCTTATTAACAGCAGCTTCTCTTTATTGCCATCCCCTAAAAGGGAGACCTACTGCAGAGCAGCTTGTTGCTGCAGCTCCAAAGGCCCCAGAGAGCTGGCAGGACAGAAGGATGTAGGAAGAATGTTTTGTCCTTCCCAGGAGCTCCCCCCATTACCTAATAGGCAGGCACCCTTCCCCTAGGGTAGGAGTATTCAGGCTCTTTCCTACCCTGCTGCCTTTCATCTGCAATCTGCATCCCTGGACTTTAATAACACCTTAGGTTAGTCTAGCGCTTCTGTCCTAGGAGGTTAAAATACTTCCTCTGGATGATCCCTTTTATCTTTGTGATGGTCCCAGAAGGTAGGGTGGGGACATGATTATACCTGTTGTATGTGGAAGGCAGAAGTACGCCAAGGGAGGGGAGACAGACAGGTGTCCAGGTGGAAGTCCTGGCTCCTCAGCAGGGCTTTGCACTTGGGTTTCTTTGGGAGGTAAAAGCTGGCGTGTGACCCGATTTATCACTTGGGAGCCTTCAGTTCATCTCAGCTTCCTTAATCCCCAAGTAGTGACTTTCCTGGGTCTGCTGGAGCTTGGTATCCAGGACAGAGCATGTGCTGTTTCCCACTGGGGCTGATCCTATCAATCTTGCTTCTGGAAACGCTGTCAAGACTGGGGCGCCTGAAAGGGTAGCCACAGTGGCTCTCTCGACTAGCCTGCTATGCCAGCCGGGGGCCCACAGGCAGACACTGTATGTAGCCCATTGCCCTCTGCTCTGGGATAACAAAGCCAGGGCAAGAGGACAAAAGAGCAGGCTGCTCCCATTTGTAATTCAGAAGACCAGAAATTCACATTCCTGTAGCCAACACTATTTGGTTTGAAGAAAGACAGCTTACACAGTGAGCAGGGGGCTATTTCTGCTCCACTCCCATCCAGTGTACAAGCCCAGAAGACCCTTTTGGGTGGATTGGGCACCCCCATCTCTGTCTTAGTCCTAGTCTAGGAGGCTTGTCATAGCCTTTCTCCCATGCCTGTGCTCTTTGGCTCCTACCAGCAGGAAGCTGTGCTTTTTTCCTTGGCCCTGAAAGCTGTGGGAAGGTAGAAACTGGGGTTCTGAGCCCCTGGGCGACTGGGCCTGGGTCTTACCTCCCCCACCCCTCCTTACTCCTTACCCAGCTAGTGTTCTGGAGATGGCTGCACTTGGAGCTTGAATGCCCTGCACTTTACTCAAAGACAGCCCAGACCTTAAACAGCCATACTCCCCATGCAAACCCTCCCCTGTCTACCCTGTGCAGACTCCTGGTGTGATCAATTGGGGAGCTGGGCTAGGAAGATTGCTGAGTGGACCAACATGTCTGTTAGAACACACACATACACACCTGGCTTCCTGAAGCCAGAGGAGAGAATGGTCGATAGTAGGACTGTGGCCGAGGTTCCTCCAGTTCATCTGCAAAAATATGTTGGCAGGTGGTCATACAGACATTTACAGTGTTGACCCTGGGCCAGACACTGGGAACAGTGCTTATGAAAAGAAGGGGCACAGTCCCTGCTTGCAAAGACCTCAATCTATTGGGAAAGGTGTGGCTTCCCTTCCCCCAGAGTGAAATGACAGCCAGACTCCTCTCCCTGAAGCAGTGGCTTGTGGCTAATGCAAGCCTTGTTTAGGATGGGCTGACCCACCTGGAAGGTGAGCAATTGGGAACAGGCCCAGATAACCTTGACTCCACCCTAATAGTTGCCTTCACAACCCACGGCTGATGCCCTCATCCCTGGCAACTTGACCTGCCCCATCTCCAACCTTGGCTACCAGGTTACCTCAGCAAACAAACCCCCAGAAGCCAGTGGAGTGAGTCAGAGCCTTGGGTCCCTCACCAATCCTTGGTTCCCACACCCAGGAATTCAGTGCCCAAGATGCATGTCTGGATGCTTCAGGCAAGAGGAGACACTGGGACCTGGTCTGGCTTCTACCAGGAAAGAGTCAACTAGATGCCAGGTTTCCAGACACATATGAGAGAGCCAGGAAACTGTGGGGTGGGGACTAGGGGGGGTCAGCATGAATCTTGGGGGTCTACCTGAGCTGGCCAACCATTGGCTTCTCCTAGACTGAAACCTCATTTCTAGGAACTGACACTTGCCTGCCCTGTTTTTCCTTTCCTGAAGCTTTTCCGGTTTACCCTGGGTCCTAAGAACACCTCTTCCCCAACCCCCATACCTCCCACAGGGGTCCCTGGGCGGCCCTGGCTGCACTCCCAGGATGAGTCTGACAGGCAGAGCTGGGATGGGCCCCAGAGAAATGTGCTGCATGTCAGAGCCTGTGCCAGGATGAGGGGCCTGCTCCACTCCCCCAGTCATCTCCCTGCATGGGGTTCCCCGATAGCTCCTCCCAAATAGGCGCAAAAGGAGGGGGGGGTGCGTTCTTGCAGCCCTAACTGTGCCAGGCCCAGATGGGGCTGACGCCTCCATCACTAACATCGCCCTTTTAAGAGCACCCCCCCACGGGGAGGGGGGTGCTGCAGGCAGGTTCTTGTTGCAGAAACCCAGCAATGTGCTGCTCCCCCAATGACCTGCTAGGTAAGAAGACCCAGATGCCTGCTCTCAACCTCCGGTTCAGAGGTAGGGGTCCCAGCGACCTCTGCAGAAGCCCCATTTTCTGGAGTGAAGGTCCTGTAGCTGCTCTAATTGTCTGGTTCACATGCCCTGCATTTTGGAGGGCGTCCCCTGTCCCTTCACATAGGAATGGGGCTCCCTTCATCCATGAGGACCTCTCAAATATGGTCTGAGAAATTATTTTTATGGCATCATAAATTGCTGATGCAAAGGTATGGCCCTTCAGGAAGATTTGTTTGTTTAAGTCCTAAAATGAAGAATCAAGTTCTATTTAGAACAGTGTTCATCCTTCCCTTCCATCTTAGAGGAAAAAAAAAATTTTTTTAATTCTTTTTGGCAGAACCAGCCCTTGTCATCTTGTGCCCTAGGTCTCACTGACTGCCACTTGCCTTTCTATGTCTCCTTGTTCTTCAGTTAGGTCTCTCCTGAAGCTCCCCTCTCCCTCGCGTCCCTTCCTTTACCATCCCTTCCCCTCGGTACCAACCTGCTCACACATTTCCCAACTTCAGGCAGCTTCTTGCCTCTCCTGTCAAATTACCATCCCATCTGGCTCCTTTCCCCCAAAGACTAATCAAGGGCGGACACTTGCAGGCTCTGCTACCTCATCAGCATTTCTGTCTCCACCCCCCTCAGAATGTGGAATGTTCCAGACTGAGAGAGCACATGAGGGAGCAGGAAGAAGGTCTGAATGGCTGGAGTGCAGACTGAGGGAGGTTTGGGGTTGAGGCTGGAGAAGTAGGCAGGGGAAAGAGAGGGCACCTGACCCTTAATGCTGGTTTCCAGCTGTCAGGCCTCCCACGCACTTTCTCCACGTGCTCTATCACCACTGCAGGGCCCCCAAACACAGTTTTTCTTATCTGAGCATCTCCATCAATCACTCCCAATCTGATCATCTGACACTCCCAATCTCAGTTTCACCCCAAAGGAAACCCCTAGAGTCACCTGGACCACTCCACAGGCAGATTTCCTGCACAGTCCATTGAGTCCTCATCACTGCCCCCTTGACAGCAGCCTCAGCCTCCTTACTGGTCTGTAAGCTCCCAGTTCCTCCTGCAGGTGCACCTTCCTCTTGGAGCCAGAATAGTCTACCAAATGATTCAGCCATAATTGTCCTTTCCCTGCCTGCCCCAAAAACCCAACTTCAGATGTTTCCCTAAACTTACAAAGTCCAGACTTCTCAACCAGAATCCATGTTCATCAAAATGTGGCCCTTGGGCTGGGAATGTGGCTCAAGCGGTAGCGTGCTCGCCTGGCATGCGTGCGGCCCGGGTTCGATCCTCAGCACCACATAGATGTTGTGTCCGCCGAAAACTACAAAATAAATATTAAAAAATTCTCTCTCTCTCTCTCTCTCTCTCTC
>NW_026000081.1:2131138-2134167 GCF_001458135.2 Marmota marmota marmota
CTCTCTCTCTCTCTCTCTCTCTCTCTCTCTCTCTCTCTCTCTCTTTAAAAAAGAAAAAAAAAATGTGGCCCTCGTTCAGATTAGCAGGCTGTCTGCTCTGCAGTTGCCCACCACAGGTTCTGTGTCTGCCCTGGACTCTTCCTGTCTCATCTCCCAGCACTGGTAACACATTTCTCCATTTTAGTTCATGCCATTCACTCTGCCTTTTCCTTGTGCCTATGTGGAATTCCTCCTCCTTTTTCAAGGTGGTCCAAATGCCAGCTCCTTGAAAAAGCCTTTCCTTATTAAAGTAGTCCGCCCCTGTAATCCCAACAATTTAGGAGGCTGAGGCAGGAGAATCACGAGTTTAAGGACAGTTGCAGTCACTTAACAAGACACTGTCTCAAAATTAAAAAAGAAGAAGAAGAAGAAGAAAAGAAAAGAAAAAAGAAAAAGGGCTGAGGGTGTAACTCAGAGGTAGAACACTCCTGGTCCAATCCCCAATACTGCATAAATAAATAAATAAATAAATAAACAAACAAACAAATAAATAAATGGGCCTTTCCTAAGACTGGGTTTGTAGCTCTTAGGTAGAGTGCTTGCCTTGCATGTGCAAGGCCCTGGGTTCAATCCCTATAGCATGTACAAGGCCCTGAGTTTAATCCCTAGCACCACCACAACAAAAAACCGTTCCTAACTCCTCCACCCCTCCACAAAAATATTAATGAATATAGCCCTGCAACAGCAATTATCTCTGCATTAGACTGGCTGCCCCTTAAGGCCAAAACGAGAATTTTGTTATCAGTATACCTCTCACACAGCCACCTAGCCCTGTGGCTGGGCAGAGCTCCCTCCTTGGTCTGCTCTGATAACTTCCACAACTAAGTTATTGCAGGCTTTGCTTTTGGATTTGCTGCTTGCAGCTCAAAGCAGACTCCACCTCTTTCCCTCTGTGCTCAGGGCTGAAAATGATCTCAGCTGGATCTTGGACTCTACACCACTATGGATGCTAGGCCTTTTGAGATTTTTTTTTTTTTTTTTTTGGTACTGGGGATTGAACTCAGGGCACTCAACTACTGAGACATAACCCCAGCCCCATTTTCTATTTTATTTAAAGACAGAATCTCACTGAGTTGCTTAGTGCCTCGACTTTGCTGAGGCTGGCTTTGAACTCTCGATCCTCCTGCCTCAGCCTCCCAAGCCACTGGGATTACAGGCATGCACCACCACGCCCAGTCTTGAGCTACTCTCAACAAAATAGCACCGGCACTGTGAGTTGAACCTATCACTAGGATAAGTCTCTAATGTCATCTTTAATTAAGCCCCCCCAAAAATCTAACATTTAGAATATCAGGCCATGTAGCTGGCATTGGAAACAGTTTGGTGGTTAAAATGAATGAATTCAAGAGTTTTCACAGAGCAGCCCAGAGACCCCACTGGCCCACCAGATGGAGGTTCCAGGCACGAAGGAACACTTTGCTGCCCCTCTATGCCAGCCAACCATCCATCCAACCATCTACATATTCATTTGACTGATATTTACTAGTGCTAGGTGCTAGATATTTAGGACACATTTGTTCTCCCTGGTCCTGGAGCTTACTACCAATGAGACTGCTGATAGCCAAGTAAATTAACAAGTACTTACTCTATGTAATTACAAATTACCATACATGAAAGCAGAGGCATTTAAGTTTGCCATGTTCAACAACTGGATAGAAGCCAGGTGTCCAGAACAGTGAGAAAGAGGAGGAATAAGAGAGGCCGGGCCACTCCACATGGCGCTTTGTGGATCTGTACAAGGAACTTGGATTTTATTCAAGGTACAACAGAAAAGCTCAGTGCAGTGTTTTTCCAAAAGGGAGCAACATGCTTAGATTCCAGGCTTTCTAATGTTACTCTGAAGGACATCATAAGGGGTCCTTGAATCAAATACGTACAAAATATGGCACCCCAACAATAAAACTGACCTAGACCCAGTCAATATCATTTAAAAAAATCAAAAATACTTTTAAAAGGGAGGAAAGAAAAGAAAAAAAAAATTTAAGTGGCATATGACTAAATGTAATACATAAACTTTTGGATTGAAAGTGGCAGCTTATGGGCTGTGGTTGTGGCTCAGTGGTAGAGTGCTCACCTAGCATGCACGAGGCACTGGGTTCGATCCTCAGCACCACATAAATGTAAAATAAAGATATTGTGTCCACCTAAAACTTAAGAAAAAATATATATAAAGAAAGTGGCAGCTTAGGGCTGGGGTCATGGCTCAGTGGTGGAGTGCTCGCCTAGCATGTGTGAGACTCTGGGTTCGATTCTCAGCACCACATAAAAATAAATAAATAAAATAAAAGGTATTGTGTCCATCTACAACTAAAAAAAAAAAAAAAAGAAAGTGACAGCTTAGACCTTTGGGAGACAGGAATTTGGAAAGAACTTGATATACGATGATTCCAGGAATTCTCATTCATGTTCCTGGCTGTGCTCGGGGTCTGTGGGTACATGGCAGAAGGCAAGGACTCTCCCTCTCAGGACCTGCCAGCTGAGGGGCCTTCAGTAGATCCACCATTATGTGGGCACTTTATTTTCATATCATTCTCCAAAAGTTGTAAGGGGTAAGGCAGAGTGTCAGCAAATGTGGAAACTAGGGGGGAGATTATTATGTCATTCTTTTTTTTTTTTTTTTCCTTTCAAAATGAGGTCTGACTGTGTTGCCAGGCTGGTCTAGAACTGCCAGGATCAAGTGATCTCCAGCTGCCTCAATCTCCCAAGTAGCTGGGACTACAGGTGTGTGTTGCTGTGCCTGGCTTATTATACCATTGTTTTACTTTTTCTGAATACTTAAAAATTAAAAAAAAAAATCTGCAAGAGTTTTTTATCCTTGTTTTTTTCCAGTGCTGAGAATTGAATCCAGAGGGCCTCATTCATGATAGGCAAGCACTGTACCATTGAACTGTACCCCTAAGAGACCTACAAGAGACTTTTTATTATTGTTATTATTTTGCAGTGGTAGGGGTTAAAGACAGGAGGTTTCTTTTTTTTTTTTTTTTTTTTTT
>NW_026000081.1:2134808-2139597 GCF_001458135.2 Marmota marmota marmota
TTTTTTTTTTTTTTTTTTTTTTTTTTGAGTTTTGATATATTTCTTTATAAACTTGACAGTAGAACATATTTTGACATCTTATACATATATGGAGTACAATTTCCCACTCTTTTTTGGGGGAGGTGGTGCCAGGGATTGAACTCAGGGACACTCAACCAGTGAGCCACCCACAGCCCTATTTTGTATTTTGTTTAGAAGCAGGATCTCACTGAGTTGCTTAGTGCCTCGCTTTTGCTGAGTGAGGCTGGCTTTGAACTCACAATTCTCCTGCCTCAACCTCCCAAACTGCTGGGATTACAGGCATGCACCACCATACCTAGCTACAACTTCCCATTCTTTGGGTTATATTTGATGTGGAATTACATCTGTCATGTATTCATATATGAACATAGGAAAGTAATGTCTGATTCACACTATTAACTTTCCTACTCTCAACCCCCACTTCCCTTCATTTCCTTTTGTCTAACAGAAAAGTGCTTGCATTTTTCCCTACCTCCCCCCCCCTTTGTGAGTTAGCATCTGCATATCAGAGTGTCAGAGAGAACCTGTGGCCTTTGGTTTTGTGGGAGCTTACTTTACTTAGCATAATCTCCAGTTCCATCCAAAGACAGGAGATATTTTTTAACCTACAAAATGTTAATCAATTTTCATTTTTTACTTTTTAAGGAGGAAAGGCTTATTTTGGCTCACAGTTTCAAAGATTTCAGTCCATGGTCACTTGGATCTGTTGCTTTGGGCCTGTGGCAGCATAGTCCATTATGGTGGGAGCTCATGGTGAAGGAAGACTGTTCACCTTGTGGAGGGCTCACGGACGCCTCTGCAGTGCTAGGGGTCAAACCCAGGGGCCTCACCCATTCGAGGCAAGTGCTCTACCATTAACCTGCACTCCCCACCTCTGTGTTAATTTTATTTATTTATTTTTCTCTTTTTCCTATATTATTTTTAAAAATACAGTCTCCATCATATAATGGTTCAACTCACACAATTTTCCAGCTTTATAATGGTGCAAAATTGTACCATACAACTATTTTTTTTTCACTTTCAGGACTACATTTGATAAATTCTATGAGATATTTAACTTTATTATAAAATAGGCTTTGTGTTAGATGGTTTTGCCTGACTGAAGGCTAATGTGACCAGGTGCCAGGGCTTGTCACCACCGTTTTCTCTTGCCAGATAAGCTGACCTGCTTGCCCGTCAAAGATCACCTTGAACTTTCCCATCAGCAGCCAAATACAGATCCTTCCCAACTTACAATGGGGTTATGTTCTGATAAATATCATAAGTAGGAAATGTATTTAATATACCTAACTTACCAAACACCAAACACCTAACTCCTCACCCTTCCTTCCAGCGGACCATTAGTTCCAGAACTTCAGTCCACAAGGATCTGTCCAAGACAGAACTCACCTGGTACTTCCTAATGTGGCTTCTGTCTGCCCCTTCAGTGTGCTGGGCCACAACAGACCCACCCAAATCAGCTCCAGCCAAGGCCACACATTGTATTCATTTCTTTCACTCATTCATAGTATACTGTGTTAAGAGTATGGAGTCTAGAGCCAGATTGCTTGGGTTTAAATTGCAATTGTGCAACCTTGGAGAAGACACATAACCTATAGGGTAAACCATTTTGCTGATGAATTCCTCTTGCCAGCAATGCTGTTTCTGATTTTTTCCCCCCAACACTTAAGAATGAACCTGGCGGGGTGGGGATGGGGGGTAACTGTTACATTCACACCCCTTTTTGCTTTTTATTTTGAGACTGGGTCTTGCTAAATTGCCCAGGCTGGACTCAAACTTGACATCCTCCTGCCTCTCCTCCCAAATCGCTGGGATTACAGGCACATGCTACCATGCCCACTTTGTTCCTAAATTCTTCAAAATGTAGTCCCAATCCTACCTCCTCCAGGAGGTCTTCTGGGATTTTCTGCACTCTCACAGCTCTTTCTCTGACCTTCTTTGGCCTTTTCTTTTGGCCCTAGGTGCTCTGGAGCATTTTTTTTTTTTTCTGAATTATACTGTTGGGCTCAGAGCCAGGATCAAGTCTTCTCCTAGTGTGTTCTTGTCATAGAAATAGCCTGGGTGAGAAAGACTCAGCAGAGCTGGATAAGAGCCCTGGGGCTAGCTCAGCAGGTCACTTTCCTTTTAAGCCTCCAATAGAAAGAGGAAGATTTACACTAGAATAGTAGCAAGTTCCCTTTTAACAGATAACAGGACCTCACTGTGTCTTGGTTTTCTCCTAGGCAGAAGGGAGGCCTATAGGTTCCTTATAGCTGGCAAGTTCCCTAAATCAGACAGTCCTTCCTGTAGGGGTCTCATCATCAGGGACACCCCTCATTTGAGACTTCCAGTGACGAATGGAAGATTTAGAGTATCTTTTTTGCTTCTGTGGGGTGGAAGTACTGAGGGGGCTGAGAGGGGATAGAGGAGGCAGCTGTCTGTTTTGTGCCCCTAGGGGTAAGGTTTAAGTACTATTTTCCCAAGGTACTTGGAGATGAAGGGAAGGATCACTTACATCCCCAGCTTGTCTGCCTTGGGCAGAAAGGCAACTCACCTGGAGGGGGCTCTAGTGTCTGAGCCTTCCCTGGCTACTCCTGCCTCATGCTGGGCTACAGAATCATATCCTATGATCCAGAGCCCAGGCTGCCCTCTCTCCCACCCAGAAGGCTTATTTTAGCTACAAAGGAAGTCAGATGAATGGAGAGCTGCAGTTTCTCCATGTGTTGGCTTGGGCCTTCATCAGAAATGAGAGTCTCATTACCCAACTCCAATTCAAAGGATAATTAACAGATGGTATAATTTCCGAGCATTCTCTGCACCACATGGCTATTAGGTAAAGAGCAAAATGCCCACGCAGCCCCTAGATCCTCCCAAATCATAGAGTCTAAGGAAGTCTGGAGAGGCGAGCTCCAGGGAGGCTATTCAAGATACCTCTCCATCTCTGGAACTGTCCTCAGCCTTGTCCAGAGGAAGAAAGGTCATCTTTGGTTAAAGGACAGGGCATTCCCTGGCTAACCCCAATCCTTTTGCCCAGCTCCTTTCATATTCTCCCTGGGAGAAAAAGGAAAAGTGGTTTCTCCTCCTCTGCATCAATGTACAATCACCCAGCAGTTCTCTGGGCCTTGGGCAAGGTGGGTCCTTTGCTGTAACCAACTGAAAGTGACACCAAAGGGCAGTGAAGGAAGGTGGCACTGGATCCAATGCTTTTCAAACTGGATCTTTCCAGATCCTCAAGGTCCACAGAGGAGACCAGGGGTTTCTTGGCTGTGGGGACAGTGGGGATGGGCAAGGCTCTGAATCCTTGCCATATCCCAGTGACACTACTCATCTGTTTTATATTCTGGGCTTCTTGTTCAAATTTCACTTAAAAAAAAAAAAGAGGTTTCTTACCACTAAGTACACTTTTGAAATCCTTAACTTTATTCAATCCCTTCATTTTACTACAGGGATATTGACCAAGGTCACACAGCTTGGGGGTAGGTACAAGATGAAAGTCTTGGCTTCCTGCCTAGGCCAGCCCTCATGCCATCTAACCAGGCCACTTGCTGCTCTTTGGGGTGAGGAGAATTCCTTTCTGGATTTCCCTTTGCCTCCTGTCTGGCTCTTTTTCTTGGTCCAGCTTCGTGTATGGACCTCTTGGAGGAGTCCTGGGTGCTGCACACCCCCTTCAAGTGGATAATCCTCTAGGCTGGTTTCATGAAGAGGCTCAGGAGCCCTGTACACTGGGCGGGGCTGTTCACTAGTCACAAAGCTGTGGGTGGAAGGAGCACAGCAGCAGCTGGACAGTGATAGGGAGGGAGGAGAGGGCAAGAGGCCAACCCTTCAGACAGGAGGCATTATGAGCAGTGCAAGCCGCTTTTCTAGGACCTAGGAAACCTGTGTTAAAGCTTGGCTCCACTGGAACTAGCCCACTTTGGGCTTCCAAACCTAGTAATATTAGTGTTTATTGCTCTGCGTCTCCCAGCTCACCTCCTTCTGAGAAGCCCAAGTGATATCCTAGATGAGGCTAGAGTCATTTTATCCAGCAGCTGGACCTCAAGGGAGGTCCTGGTCAGAACACAACCTTGCTTGGTGGAGGATGGAGCCTAGGGTATCTCTCCGAAATCTGAGGGAGGCTATTTAGTGTTGAGTCTGAGCCAGTGGGAGGGGACAGCAATGAGGGCTCTTATGGGTGGTATGACTAGGAATTTGGCCTCTGAGAGCTCTTCAAATGCTTTGGTTGGTATGTATGTTTGTGTGTTGCTGGGGATTGAACCCAGGGCCACTCTACCAATGAACTACATGTCTAGCTCTTTTTCTTGTGAGACAGGGTCTGGTTAAATTGCCCAGGCTAGCTTCCAACTTGTGATCTGCCTGCCTCAGCCTCTGGGATCGGTGAAGCTGGACAGAGCCAGCCCACGGTTTTGATCCATTTCAAAAAACCTCTAACCATATTTAGAGTACCACCACCATTATTACTACTCATTGACTGGCTTCCGATTGTTAATTCCTCTCTAGGTTGCGGTAGGGATCCAGCACCGGCCAAGGGCAGACCTTGGGAATTAAAATGAATGGTTCTACTGGCGGGAATCTTAGAGCTTATGTGCAGAAGAGGGCGCTGGGTGGGGCCCACATCCTTCACGTCAGGCGTTGCCGCTTTAAGGCGGCGGCGGCGCGAGCAGGTCTATGGTAATGAGCTGCCGCCGCCACCGCGGCTCTGCAGAGCTCGCCCGCCCGCCGGGGAGGCGAGGGAACGCGGGGCTGGGCCCGGGGTCGCGGCGACAGGCAGCAGCCTCGGCGGGGACGCGGG
>NW_026000081.1:2140069-2182763 GCF_001458135.2 Marmota marmota marmota
AGCCTCGGCGGGGACGCGGGGCGCGAGCGGACGGCAGAGGGCCGTCGGTGGCGACCGGGGCCGGGCCAAGGGCCGGGCTCGCAGCTCCGTGGGCGCAGGTGGGCGATCCCCCGCGGGCGGAGGGGACACCCTGGGGTTCGGGAACCCGCCGGGGTTGGCCGGGCCCGGGGCGCTTCGGGACCCGCGGGCGCAGGTGCGAGTGTCTGGAACGCAGGTGGAAGCTCGGCGTGAGCCTGCGGTGGTTGGGGTGACCCGAGAACGGGTCTGGCTCCGGGAGCGGTGTGAGCCCGGGCGCGTCGGAGGGCGCAGCGCGGGGCCCCTCCGAGCCATCTAGGCGAAGGCCCCGCGGGGCGCACAGGTGGCCCCCGGGGACCGGTGCCCTGGCCTGGGCATGAGGCGCGGCGGGGCCGGCAGGAGCCGGAGGAGGAGCCGCCGCGGCTGTTGACCCGGCCGGCCGGGAGCAGGGAGAGATGCGGACCCGGGCTGCCAGCGCCCCCCTCCCAACGCCGCCGCTGCCGCTGCCGCTGCCGCCGCTGCTGCTGCTGCTGTTGCTGCTGCCGCTGCCACCACTACTGGGAGACCAAGTGGGGCCCTGTCGTTCTCTCGGGTCTGGGGGACGAGGCTCCTCGGGGGCCTGCGCCCCCGTGGGCTGGCTCTGTCCAGCTTCAGCCTCGAACCTCTGGCTCTACACCAGCCGCTGCAGAGATGCGGGCATTGAGCTGACTGGCCACCTGGTGCCCCACCACGATGGCCTGAGGGTCTGGTGTCCAGAATCCGGGGCCCATATCCCCCTTCCACCAGCCCCTGAAGGCTGCCCCTGGAGCTGTCGCCTCCTGGGCATTGGAGGCCACCTTTCTCCACAGGGCAAGTTGACCCTGCCTCAGGAGCACCCTTGCTTAAAGGCCCCACAGTTGAAATGTCAGTCCTGCAAGCTGGCACAGGTCCCAGGGCTCAGGGCAGGGGAAGGGTCACCAGAGGAGTCCATGGGTGGACGTCGAAAAAGGAATGTAAATACAGCACCTCAGTTCCAACCCCCCAGCTATCAGGCCACAGTGCCTGAGAACCAGCCAGCGGGAACCTCTGTTGCATCACTCCATGCCATCGATCCAGATGAGGGAGAGGCAGGTCGGCTTGAGTACACCATGGATGCCCTCTTTGATAGCCGCTCCAACCATTTCTTCTCCTTGGACCCAATCACTGGTGCTGTCACCACAGCAGAGGAACTGGATCGAGAGACCAAGAGTACCCATGTCTTCAGGGTCACTGCACAGGATCATGGTATGCCTCGAAGGAGTGCCCTGGCTACACTCACCATTTTGGTGACTGACACCAATGACCATGACCCTGTTTTTGAGCAGCAGGAGTACAAGGAGAGCCTCAGGGAGAACCTGGAGGTTGGCTATGAGGTGCTCACTGTCAGGGCCACGGATGGTGATGCTCCCCCCAATGCCAATATTCTGTACCGCCTGCTGGAGGGGCCTGGGGGCAGCCCTTTGGAAGTCTTTGAAATTGACCCTCGATCTGGTGTGATCCGCACCCGTGGCTCAGTGGATCGGGAAGAGGTGGAGTCCTACAAGCTGACAGTGGAAGCAACTGACCAGGGTCGAGACCCAGGTCCACGGAGTGCCACAGCCACTGTTTTTCTGTCTGTGGAAGATGACAATGACAATGCCCCTCAGTTCAGTGAGAAGCGATACGTGGTCCAGGTGCGAGAGGATGTGACCCCAGGGGCACCGGTACTCCGTGTCACAGCCTCAGATCGGGACAAGGGCAGCAATGCCCTGGTGCACTATAGCATCATGAGTGGCAATGCTCGGGGACAGTTTTATCTGGATGCCCAGACTGGGGCCCTGGATGTGGTGAGCCCTCTTGACTATGAGACAACCAAAGAGTATACTCTACGGGTGCGGGCACAGGATGGGGGTCGGCCCCCACTGTCTAATGTCTCTGGCCTGGTAACAGTGCAAGTCCTGGATATTAATGATAATGCCCCTATCTTTGTCAGCACCCCTTTCCAAGCTACTGTCCTGGAGAGTGTCCCCTTAGGCTACTTGGTTCTCCATGTCCAGGCAATTGATGCTGATGCTGGTGACAATGCCCGCCTGGAGTACCGCCTTGCTGGAGTTGGGCATGACTTCCCTTTCACCATCAACAATGGCACAGGCTGGATCTCTGTGGCTGCTGAGCTGGACCGGGAGGAAGTTGATTTCTATAGCTTTGGGGTAGAAGCCCGAGACCATGGCATCCCAGCACTCACTGCCTCAGCCAGTGTCAGTGTAACCATCCTGGACGTCAATGATAACAACCCAACCTTTACCCAGCCAGAGTACACAGTGCGGCTCAATGAGGATGCAGCTGTGGGCACCAGTGTAGTGACTGTGTCAGCTGTGGACCGCGATGCTCATAGTGTCATCACATACCAGATCACCAGCGGTAACACCCGCAACCGCTTCTCCATCACCAGTCAGAGTGGCGGTGGGCTGGTGTCCCTTGCCTTGCCACTGGACTACAAACTTGAGAGGCAGTATGTGTTGGCTGTTACTGCCTCTGATGGCACAAGGCAGGATACAGCACAGATTGTGGTGAATGTCACTGATGCCAACACCCATCGTCCGGTCTTTCAGAGCTCCCACTACACAGTGAATGTTAATGAGGACCGGCCAGCAGGCACCACGGTGGTGCTGATCAGTGCTACAGACGAGGACACAGGTGAGAATGCCCGTATTACCTACTTTATGGAGGACAGCATCCCCCAGTTCCGTATTGATGCAGACACAGGGGCTGTCACCACCCAGGCTGAACTAGACTATGAAGACCAGGTGTCTTATACCTTGGCCATCACTGCTCGGGACAATGGCATTCCCCAGAAGTCTGACACCACCTACCTGGAGATTCTGGTGAATGACGTGAATGACAATGCTCCTCAGTTCCTACGGGATTCCTATCAGGGCAGTGTCTATGAGGATGTGCCCCCTTTCACCAGTGTCCTGCAGATCTCAGCCACTGATCGTGACTCTGGTCTTAATGGCCGGGTATTCTATACCTTCCAAGGAGGTGATGATGGAGATGGTGACTTTATTGTAGAGTCCACTTCAGGCATAGTGAGAACACTGCGCAGGCTAGATCGTGAGAATGTGGCCCAGTACATCTTGCGAGCATATGCAGTGGACAAGGGGATGCCCCCAGCCCGCACACCCATGGAAGTGACAGTCACTGTGTTAGATGTGAACGACAATCCACCTGTCTTTGAGCAGGATGAGTTTGATGTGTTTGTGGAAGAGAACAGCCCCATTGGGCTGGCCGTGGCCCGTGTCACGGCCACTGACCCTGATGAAGGCACCAATGCACAGATCATGTACCAGATTGTGGAGGGTAACATCCCTGAGGTCTTCCAGTTGGATATTTTTTCTGGGGAGCTGACTGCCCTGGTGGACTTAGACTACGAGGACCGGCCTGAATACGTCCTGGTCATCCAGGCCACATCAGCTCCACTGGTGAGCAGGGCTACTGTCCATGTCCGCCTTCTTGACCGCAATGATAACCCACCAGTGCTGGGCAACTTTGAAATCCTTTTCAACAACTATGTCACCAACCGCTCGAGCAGCTTCCCTGGGGGTGCCATTGGCCGTGTGCCTGCTCATGACCCTGACATCTCGGACAGCCTGACTTACAGCTTTGAGCGGGGAAATGAACTCAGCTTGGTCCTACTCAACGCTTCCACGGGAGAGCTGAGGCTGAGCCGGGCACTGGATAACAACCGGCCTCTGGAGGCCATCATGAGCGTGTTGGTGTCAGGTAAGGAGGGGCCCAAAGTGGTGTTGGGGTGGGAGGAGGCCCACGAGAGGTCCTAGGCAACCACGGGAGGTAGAGAGCCATCCAAGGAGGAACTGTTAACCCACCTGCCTGGTGGCTGGCCCAGAGGGTGAGAGGGCAAGAACCAGCTTGGGAAGAAGCCCTAGGAATCCTGGCAGCTGGTGCAGGCCCCGCCTGCTGCCCGAGGCTGGGCTGGGCTGCTTCGGTTGGCTGCTCCCTGCCTACCAGCCTGTGACGTGGTGGGGGAAGTGTTGTGAGGCTGCCCTGGCTGTGGCTGCCAAGAATTGTGAAAAAAGGCGCGTGGAAGACTGGGAGGCCAGGAGATCTGGGGGAGGGGTGGGGAGGACCCTGGCCAGGAGAAGAGAGGCAAGCAGGCCCTCAGCACCCCTCCATGTCCCATCAGCATGTTCTTGTGATCTCATACAGCCTCTGGCAGAGCAGAGGACCCAGGGGCACTGGGTTGCTGCCGAGGGGTCAGGACCCTGCGGTCCTCTTCTGGCCCCTTCTAGCTCCCGGCTGAGCCACAAAATGGGCTGACGTGGACTTTGTCTAGTGCATTCTTTTCCTCCAGGCAGAAAGAGCCTGGCCTGGCTCCCCCTTCAGAGCTCCCGCAGGAAGTGAGGCCAAAGCTCATTGTCTCTGTCCAAACAGACCCCACTGTCAGAGTCCCTGGTTGGGGGTCTGGCTTGGGGGAGGGGTTACAATGAAACCAGGGGCAGGCTAAGGCCTCCAGGGCTCCCTTGCCTCCGCATAGACTGTTTTTAGGGTGCCAGTCTTCCCCGATGGCCATGACCAACCCAGGCTCAGGGGATGGGGTATGGGAATCAGGATGAGGCAGGACTCATTCTGTTGGGCTCTGAGGGCAGAGACCCCAAGGGCCTGTTCTGGTGGGGAGAGAACAGAGTCCCAGGGGCGTGGGAGCCTGGCCAGGACCCAGACTGGGCATTCCTGCTGCTTGGTCAAGCGCTCAGCCTGCAGACTCCCTGGATAGCAGGGTTGGGGGAGGAGAGCTGGATGGGTGGGTGACCATGTTCTGTGCTTTCTGTCAGCTGTGGGGGTGAAAGGCAAGGAGGAGACCAGACTCAGGTTGCTGAGTGCCTCTGTGAGGCTGGGAACAGCTGAGATCCTCACGGGAGGCCCAGTGTTAGTTTTACACCCAGGGATTGGTCAGGGCACCCCACTCCAGACAGCCTTCAGACACACAGGAAAGGAAGAACAGAAAAGCCTGGCAGGCCCCCATTCCTTCCATCTGTAAGAAGCATGGAGTCAGGGTGTGGCTTCAGGCCCCCTCCCCGATCATGCTCCTTGCTGGACAGCTGCCGCCCACCCCACCCCTCAGGTGGCTACAGGGAGCAGGTGTGGGAGCTTTCAGAGGATGTGGACCAGGCTCTGTGTCTCCTGAAGCTTCAGTTTCTGCTCCAGGAGGAGGAAGGGGGGGGGGGGCCAGCCTCATCTGTGGCAGTAGGAAGGGGGTGGAAAGGAAGGGGCTCCAGGTCTGGTCCTCTACCCCCACCATCCCTTAAGTGAGTGTGGCTAGACACTAAGGGATGGGGCAGAGGCAGCCCCTGCTCAGCATGTGGTTTCTCACCAGGGCAGTTCCTCTAGACTACAGGGGAAGGCCAGGGCAGCCCCTGGGCAGCTGGGACTGGCCCTTCAGTCCCAGCCCCACCCTCCCCCCTCAGCCCTGACCCTTGGAGGCAGTCACCAAGGCAACCCCAAAGTTCAGGAGGCTGGGGGGGGGGCTGACTCCCACTGCCCCTTTGTTTTCTCTCTGTTCTTTGTCTCTCCCTTCTTTCCCACCCTGCCCATGCGGCCCTTCAGCACTGCCTCTCTGTTGTCCTCTCCCCAGCTCCTGTGTGTCTCTCTCCTTCTCTCCCACTCTCTCCACTGCTGGCTTCTTTCCTGGGGCTTTGTCTTCCCTGTTTGGTGTCTGTTTATGCTGCTGTCTTCCCCTTCTTCTTCCCTGTGGCTGCAGCTGCTCCAACTTGGGCTAGATGTCTCCCTTGGAGCCTGAACTTTCCCCCCTGCTTCTTTCCTCTGCTGGGACACACAGGAGCTCCTGCCTATGGTCTGCTCAGCCCTCAGACCGGCAGAGCCCCTCCAGGCCCCAGCCTTCGCTGGCACATCTGCCAGGAGAAGAGAGGCTGAAAGTCTGATTCTGGCACCTGCCCAGGGGCGGCTGGCTGAGCGCTAGGCCCAGGTGGTGTTTCCTGAGTCAGAGTCTATCAACTCTTTCTTTTCTGTCCAGGACAGTTCAGGCAATGTACCCTCTATCCTTGTTTCCATCCTGCTTTGGCACCTGAGGGGTGACCCAGGTCAAGGCAGAGTAAAGGGACAAAGAAGAAGGAGAGAACAGTGGGTTGATTGCTGGGATAGGGACAATAACAGAGGGGGCAGGTGGCCACAGATGGTGGACCAGATGGGAAGCAACAGAGACATGCTGAGAGAGGGGCACAGGAGGGGCCTGGGATGGCAGAGGGGGACACAGAGAGAAGTGTTTGTTCCCAGGGCTGAGGGGCAGTATGGCTTCTCTTGCTCATTGGCCTTGACTGCCCCCTCTGTTCCACTGGTTGAGTTAGGAGCACTGGGTGTTGTGTCAGTTTGCTTTTTTTCCCTGCAGGGAATGTTCCATCTGGGAACCACTGGGCAGGTGCATCAGAGCCCTGTACCAGTTTTAGGACAGGGGAATCTGAAAGAGGGAGGCAAGTGGAGCTTGATCATAAGTAGGGGCAGGCTTCCTGGAGCAGGTGATCTCTCAGGGCAGGCTGGAAGACTTGAGGACTCAGGACTGATGTCTGGATAGACTAGGTAGGAAGGGAAGCCTGGGGAGTAGCTTCTGGAGGAGCAGCAGCGAATGATGACAGCAGACTTGATAGTGAGAGCAGGTGGACCATGGCAATGAGGCTGGAGGGCAGGTAGGTAATGGCTGAGGACACGCCGAGATGGGTGTCTGCCTTCAGCCTGCCCCAGCTCAACTGAGCTGCCAGGGTAATCAGTCACCTCCAGGAGGTGTGACATAGACACAGAATCTATTCCCATATCCCTCTCCTACTCCCATCCCACCCAGAAACTCTGGCTCCCGACTCATTCCTGCTTGGGCATCCTTTTCCATATCTAGTTGAGCCTCTCCTGTCGTGTTTTGAAGAACTTTCTTCACTGTAGAGACTGAATAGATTCTCATCAGCATCTTAGTGTTTACTGAACACCTACACGTGTAAGGCATTGCACTAAGCAAAAATCTGAATAGCCCTTATAGCCCTGCCAAACCATTTCTCCTTCCCCATGACCCCATCTTTCATTTTTGAGCAAAATAAAATCCATTCCCATGAATGTGCACATTCAGGTGTGTATGGTATTTCTGGGCTTCAGGTGTGTGGGTAGAGTGAGATACTAATGAGTGTTAGTACTTAGCTGTTTATAAGTGAGTGTGTCACCTTGGGGAAATGGCAGGCAGGTGTTTGGGTGCAATATGGTGATCCAAGTTGGTGAAGAGTAGTTAAAGGCCCCAGAGCCAGAGGAAAGACCAGCCTAATGGGACTTTAGAGTCTCCAGGTGGAAGCTGCCCAGGCTTTTCCATTTCTGTCCAGATCCCCACCCTCACTCATCCTGTCTCCAGCAAAAAGCAGTGGGTGGTGCTGTCACCGGTTAAGGTGGCTCAGCTGGATTTCCTGGGGTGGGATCCCCAGGCTACCTGCAAGCAGCTCAGATACTGGGCGGGAAGAATGCTTTGTGTGGGGTATTGCCATGGGAATAGTGGGCTTGTGCCCAAGCAGCCATGGGGCTCAGTGGGAGGGGGACCTGGTGGCCCACTGACCCAGTTCACCTCCCACTCCCTACCTGCTTCAGTGGGAGAGTGAGGAGCACAGCTGGGACAGGGGTATGGTAATGTTGAGATGTATAGGATGAGGACAAGAGGGGATGGTTTTTGTGGGTGTCACAGTACTTTGGGTCCTGTACAGAAGTAAGCAAAAGACAGAGTTCCTGTGCTAGGAAGCCCAGAGTTGATATAAGGGAGGAGGACTCATGGCTCCATCAGGGACTGATGTACAAACATAAAAGGTGTGCCATGTCACAGTGGCACACACTTAGGAGGCCAACATAGGAGGATTGCAAAGTTCAAGGTGGGCAATTTAACAAGATTCTATTTATCTCAAATAAAAATTAAAAAGAATTGAGGATGTAGCTCAGTGGTAAAGCATCTTTGGGTTCAATCCTCAGCACACACCCCCACCAAAAAAAAAAAAAAAAAAAAAAAAAGGTGTGCCATGCCTCACAATAGCGGATATTGGGAAAATATGCAAAGAGGTCTTCTGAAAATCTCATCTCCTTAAGTGCCTATGAGAGCTTATCTTTCAAGAAGTGACGTACCCAGAAGAAGTGACGTACCCACAAGCGTTCATTGGGCACTTTTATGGCGATTAGAAAAGGAGGCCTCTTCTTGGCCCCAGAACGTGCAAGCTGGATTCTCATCCCCTTTGCTCCCACCTCCTCTTGCTACTACTACACAGGGCCTACCCAACTCTACTGCCCAGGGCCAGGGGGGTAGTCTGTGGCTTGGCACCTCTGCCCTCCCCAACCCGATTCCAAGCCTGGGTGCTGACCCGTGTGGCCTTTTACAGATGGCGTTCACAGCGTGACAGCCCAGTGTGCACTGCGCGTCACCATTATCACAGATGAGATGCTCACACACAGTATCACGTTGCGCCTGGAAGACATGTCGCCTGAGCGCTTCCTGTCACCACTGCTGGGCCTCTTCATTCAAGCTGTGGCCGCCACGTTGGCCACGCCCCCGGACCACGTGGTGGTCTTCAACGTGCAGCGGGACACCGATGCCCCCGGTGGCCACATCCTCAACGTGAGCCTGTCAGTGGGCCAGCCACCGGGACCCGGGGGTGGGCCGCCCTTTCTGCCCTCAGAAGACCTGCAGGAGCGCCTGTACCTCAATCGCAGCCTGCTGACGGCCATCTCGGCGCAGCGCGTGCTGCCCTTCGACGACAACATCTGCCTGCGCGAGCCCTGTGAGAACTACATGCGCTGCGTGTCGGTTCTGCGCTTCGACTCCTCGGCGCCCTTCATCGCCTCCTCCTCCGTGCTCTTTCGGCCCATCCACCCGGTCGGGGGGCTGCGCTGCCGTTGCCCACCAGGCTTCACCGGAGACTACTGTGAGACGGAGGTGGACCTCTGCTACTCGCGCCCCTGTGGTCCCCATGGGCGCTGCCGCAGCCGTGAAGGAGGCTACACCTGCCTCTGCCGCGAGGGCTACACGGGTGAGCCAAGGGAGGGACCCGTGGGGGTGGCCCTGAAGGGCTGACGCTAAGTTGCAAGCACAATTCAGGCTAACGATGGGGGCCTGTTTCATTCCTTTCAGGAGTAAGGTACAGTAACATTAGGCATTCATAAATCGCACACAACAGCCTCTTGTGGAAGACAGACTGAGGAGCCCTTCTCTCACTGTGCATGCACACACTCACACCCACGCATGCACACCATTCCCACACATGTAAAGACAGGTCACCGTTGCTCTTGGGTTTGTATTTCAGCTTTGCTGCTCATAGCTGTGTGACTATGGGCAAGTTACTTACTTCTCTGGGCTTCAGTAATTTAGAATGGAGATAAAAAAAAATCTACTTAGGTCAAAAGTTGGTTGTGAGGATTAATTCAATTAACTTGACATACAGAAAAGAACTGTCTTGTGGGTAGTGTTGACTGAGAAGGGGTGACTTGCTCCAGGTACAGCTCAGTTAGGGATGAGACTGGCCTACCCTCCCGTCTCCCCGTCTGTCTGCTGAGTGAGTTGCCTTCCTGAGATGTATAGCAAGCACTTTCCTACCGGGCCACTCCAGGAGCAGCAGGTCGGGAGGAGCTGAGAAGCTGGATGGGTTTGGAGTGAGGGGTGTTCTAGAAGGACATTGCACCTATGTAGGTCTGGGCACAATGGCTCCACTGTTGCCTCCCTGTGGGACTGTGAACTGAGGTCTTTATACATCCTCCCCTGGCCTCTCCCCAGGCTGCTCACTGCCTCTGCTCTGTGTCCCTGACCCCTCCTCACAGGCTCCTGATTCTTCTTAGGATGCACCCTGCTCCCCTTCCTTCTCAGATGCCCAGCCTCCTCCCATCCTCCAAGCCATGCCCACTGGCTCTGCTGCCTGCCTTCCCTGCTGCATCCTCTTGCTCAGAACTTGCCAGACTTGACTCTGTTACTGCTAGGGGTGGGGGGAGGGGAGGGGAGTGCTCAGAGGAGGGGAGGGGAGTCTTTGTCCAGGAGGATGGGGAGGGGGGGCTTAGAGTAGGGAACAACAGTTTCCATGGAAACAAGAGCCAGTCACTAGGCACAGGAGCTGAGAACCTATCTCTAGAATCTGGGAATGGGGAGGGAGAGAAGGGTGGATTTTCCCATCTGATGTTGGAATTTTCAGTTCCTCCACTGAATCCTGATCTGTCCCATGACTCAGGCCCCTACACTTGGTGTTGCGAGTGCACAGGGGTCCTTAGTCTGGACCCCAGGGCTCAGGGTGGGAATTATCTTCTCTGTTCCCGGGGAAGTACCTAGCTTCCTTCCCCGACCTGCCCCACCCCATAACTCAGACAAATCCAAGCAGAAGCCGAGTCCCATCCCCAGGGAAGGAAACTGATCTCAGTGCCTGACAGGGACAAAAGCACCAGTGGGAGGAAGGGAGAAAGTGAGGGGACACAGCCCTCATGTTGTCCTGCAGGTTCTTCCCCTCATTGCACATGTACCCCTGCAGGGGCCCGAGCATCCCCAAGCTTGCCCCACAGATGACACCAAAGGCTGCTAGGATCTTGGCCTAAGGACCAGGGGGCCTAGTGGCCTGTGCCAGTGAAACCCAGCAGGAGTGGGGAAGGGACTGGGAGTTTCAGGGAACTTGCAGGGGAGCTGTGCTTGGAGCTGTGGTGGGAAGGGCATGGTGGGCCAAGCAGCAGTCAGGAAGGGCTGGGGTATCACAGATCTCAGGGAAGATGGGTACAGGAGAGGAAGTGGGGATGTGCAGGAGAGTTTGGTAGTATTGTGGGGGGCTGTGGAAGGTTGTGGGAAATATTAGTGGGGGGAAGAAGCCCAGATTCCCTCCCCATCCTCAGGGACTTGGTACTCATCCTGCCCTTCCTCTTGCCCCAGGTGAGCACTGTGAGGTGAGTGCCCGCTCAGGCCGTTGCACCCCAGGTGTCTGCAAGAATGGGGGTACCTGTGTCAACCTGCTAGTGGGCGGTTTCAAGTGTGACTGCCCATCTGGGGATTTCGAGAAGCCCTACTGCCGGGTGACCACGCGCAGCTTCCCTGCCCGCTCCTTTATCACCTTCCGTGGCCTGCGCCAGCGCTTCCACTTCACCCTGGCCCTCTCGTGAGTGGCGGGGCCATGGGGACATTGGGGTGCAGTGTGAGTCTGGAGAACCCCCTGTTCTGTGGATGAAATGAAAGTCAGGCAGCAGGAGTGCTTAGAGCAGGTTGCTGGCAGAGCTCGCCTGCACTTGCAGTTGCCTGTACACCTTGCCAGCAGGCTTTCCAGTGCCTGTCACTCTCCAGGGTGAGGGGCCAGGGGTCTTGTTTGGACTCACCTTCCACATTGTGGCCCCATGGCTCATAGTCTTGGCCAGGCATCGACCCTCTGGAGAGTACTGGGTGGGATCAGATGCTAGTTAGGTGGTTGAGGTGCTGGCATCTAGGTGGGTGCCCCATTCCCTGCCCCTGTCCCCAAATCCTGCACAGGTTTGCCACTAAGGAGCGCAACGGGCTGCTGTTGTACAATGGGCGCTTCAATGAGAAGCATGACTTTGTGGCCCTCGAGGTGATCCAGGAGCAGGTTCAACTCACCTTCTCTGCAGGTGATCCTCATTGCCCCATGTCCTTGCCCATCTCCATTAGGCCCCATGTCTCACAGGCCCAGCCCCAATCCTGGGCACACCCCGCCCCTGCCATTCCTAGCTCTCTTTTGGTGTCCCAGCTTACCTGGTCCTTTCCCCAGGAGAGTCGACCACCACCGTGTCACCATTTGTACCTGGAGGGGTCAGTGATGGCCAGTGGCACACGGTGCAGCTGAAGTACTATAATAAGGTGGGTGTGGGAGGGGGAGAGAGGAGTTGGAGGGCTCTGTTCTTGGCTCACGTGCCCATCTAGATCTGGGTGGCACTGCCTACAGTGGGTGGGGCTGGTATGGCACTTTTGGTTAAGAGGGAGGGAGAGGGTGGGAACATGCCACCTTGCTGGGATGTTCCCATCCCACTGGGCAGTGCTCCGTGTGTGTGTGTGTGTGTGTGTGTGAGTGTGTGTGTGTGTGTAGGTTCACACAGATGCGTGAAAGTGTGCCCGTGTGTCTTTGTGCCTGGCCTATGATCCTAATGGGCTCCTTGCCCACTGCTTCCTTTCTCTGTCCTTCCCTGTCTACAGCCACTGTTGGGTCAGACAGGGCTCCCGCAGGGCCCATCTGAACAGAAGGTGGCTGTGGTGTCTGTGGATGGCTGTGATACAGGAGTGGCTCTGCGCTTCGGAGCTATACTGGGCAACTACTCCTGTGCTGCTCAGGGCACCCAGGGTGGCAGCAAGAAGTAAGCAGGGGAAAGGGCCAAGGGATGTGTCGAGGGCGAGGTACAGGATGGGCTGGGAGTGCAGGTCAAGAGATGGGCTTTTATGGGACTCCAATGTAGGAACCAAGCCTGATGTGGCGCCCCCTTGCCTTGCATCCCTTAGCCCTTGCTCAGCCCGTGAGAGACGGTGTCAATATGGGGAATTAGAGCAAGCCCTTCTGGGGCTGTGTGGGAAGGGGTCGTACGAGCGAGCACACTCCAGGTTGGAATGGCTCCTTCCCCTGGCCTCCTGCCCAAGGCCTTCCTCTCTGGCCTGGTGGCAGGGCACAGGGAAAGAGAAGAGCCAGAAGCTCCAACCCGCCTTCATGTCACCACCATTTTGTTCCCCTAGGTCTCTGGATCTGACAGGGCCCCTGCTGCTGGGTGGGGTGCCCGACCTGCCTGAGAGCTTCCCTGTCCGAATGCGGCACTTTGTGGGCTGCATGAAGAACTTGCAAGTGGACAGCCGGCATGTAGACATGGCCGACTTCATTGCCAACAATGGCACTGTGCCTGGTATGGGGGTCTGGGGGCGTGAGCTGGGCTGGGAGCCCAGTGCAGGGAGGAGGGGCCGTGTCTGGCGTGGGGGAATCAGCTTATATAGGTTTTAAAGGCCCCTCCAGATGTTGCCACAGGTTTTTTTCATTGGAGCCCCAGGCTGGGGTTGCTGAGTCCCCTTCTCTCCATTCCAGGATGCCCCACCAAGAAGAATGTGTGTGACAGCAACACTTGCCACAATGGGGGCACCTGCGTGAACCAGTGGGATGCATTCAGCTGCGAATGTCCCCTGGGCTTCGGGGGCAAGAGCTGTGCCCAGGGTAGGAGAGGAGCAGCCATCAGAGGCCGGGGCTGCGTGCCGTCAGCAGTCTGGGAACACTGGCAGGGTCGGAGCAGGCACCGGGAAGGGCGCAGCGAGCTTGGCTGTGGGTGGAAGAGCATGTTTGGGCAGAGCCCTGAGAGGGTAGCATAGGAGACAAAGGGCCCAGTCAGAGGCAGGCCTGGGCACAGCGTGGGGCGGGCCCAAGGCAGGTACCTGTTCTGGAGGGCGGGGCTGACCAGGGAGTGGGCACCAGTGCCCTGCCTCTCCTGGAGCCATCACCTCCGAGCATCATACCCCCTGGGGCACTCCACTGTCCCACCCTTCAGAGTCTACCTTCCTCCTCCTTCCCAGAAATGGCCAATCCCCAGCACTTCCTGGGCAACAGCCTTGTGGCCTGGCACGGCCTCTCACTGCCCATCTCTCAGCCTTGGCACCTCAGTCTCATGTTCCGCACACGCCAGGCCAATGGCGTCCTGCTACAGGCTGTCACCAGGGGACGCAGCACCATCACCCTACAGGTGACCCTGGGTGCTATGGGAGAGGGAGGGCGGGCCTAGGCCTCCAAGGGGACTGCATAGAGATGACTGAGCAAGGTCTTCTCTTTGGGGAAATGAAGAGATAGTGCGTCAGTTTGGTGGGTCAGTGCTGCCATCTATTGGGCTTGAGGGAAATAGATGACTCTTTGCTGTGGCCACAGCGGGGCTGCAGGATGGGGAACAGTGGACCACTAGAAGAGCCAGTTAAGCCTGTGTGCTGACTCTGCTTTCTGTCTTCCTGTGCCAGCTTCAGGAGGGCCACGTGGTGTTGAGTGTGGAGGGCACAGGGCTCCAGGCCTCATCCCTCCGTCTGGAGCCAGGCCGGGCCAATGATGGTGACTGGCACCACACACAGCTGTCACTGGGAGCCAGTGGGGGCCCTGGCCATGCCATCCTGTCCTTCGACTACGGGCAGCAGAGGGCAGAGGGAAACCTGGGCCCCCGCCTGCATGGGCTGCACCTGAGCAACATTACAGTCGGGGGAGTCCCTGGGCCTGCCAGTGGTGTGGCCCGAGGCTTCCGGGGCTGTTTGCAGGTGAGCCTCATCCCCTGCCCTCTCACCCCCATGGTCACACAGAGCCCCGCTCCACGAAGGGTCAACTCTGCCTCTTCCCCACAGGGTGTGCGGGTAAGTGAGACGCCCGAGGGTGTCAGCAGTCTTGATCCCAGCCGTGGGGAGAGCATCAACGTGGAACCAGGATGTAGCTTGCCAGACCCCTGTGACTCCAACCCATGTCCTGCTAACAGCTACTGCAGCAATGACTGGGATAGCTATTCCTGCAGCTGTGATCCAGGTATGTGAGGGATCCCAGGAAATGGGGCAGATTGGCAGGTGCCTGGAGTCTCACTGGCTTTCCTGTGTGACCTGGGACCAGTCACATCACTTCTCTGAGCCTTTATTGCCTACACTCCATAGCCATAGCCAGCTGGTATGATGCTCAGAGTAGAAGGAAGTGGCTGAAAGTGAGTTGGACAGAAGATAGTGCTAGGGAAGGGGAGGGATTGAACCTTTCTGGTCTTTCTTGTCCCAGGTTACTATGGTGACAACTGTACTAATGTGTGTGACCTGAACCCTTGTGAGCACCAGTCTGTGTGTACCCGCAAACCTAGTGCTCCCCACGGCTACACCTGTGAATGTCCCCCAAATTACCTTGGGCCATACTGTGAGACCAGGTAAGTGGGTCAGGCATGCAACAACAGGTCTCTGTGGCTGCTACCTGTCAATGGTGTGTCCCTCAGAGCCCCAAGAGCCTGGTTGAGCTGCAAAGAGAGCTCACAATTGCCTGGGCTCCTTTCTGCAGGATCGATCAGCCTTGCCCCCGTGGCTGGTGGGGACACCCCACATGTGGCCCATGCAACTGTGACGTCAGCAAAGGCTTTGACCCAGACTGCAACAAGACAAGCGGCGAGTGCCACTGCAAGGTGACAGCCTCAACCAAGCCTCCACTGCAGCTACCTTGGCGTCTGTTCTATATCTCCTGGGCTGTTCTATATCTCCTGGGCCCCGGCGGGGAGGCAGTGCAGATGGACTTTCCTATAGAAAGCTGAGGCCCATCAGGGCTTTTTCTGTAACGGCCAGGGCAAGTGACTATGTGTCCTCAGGCATCTGGGGCACAGGGGGATCCAGGACCAATAGTTAACCAATAAGCCTGGGGCCAGCTGTGCTCTTCTGATTACTTGGCATATGGGTCCAACTTCAAATCATGGCCAGTGGTTAAATATTTTGAATATTTAAACCTGAGGTCACGGAGTCTCCCTCCAGAGGGCCACAACTGAAAGGTTTATGTGCATCCAGGAAAGAGCCTGAGCCATCACCCCCTTCTTCCCTCCTCCCTCGTCCTTCCTCCCTTCTAGGAGAATCACTACCGGCCTCCTGGCAGCCCCACCTGCCTCCTGTGTGACTGCTACCCAACGGGCTCTTTGTCTCGAGTCTGTGACCCTGAGGACGGCCAGTGTCCATGCAAACCTGGTGTCATCGGGCGCCAGTGTGATCGCTGTGACAACCCTTTTGCTGAAGTCACTACAAATGGCTGTGAAGGTGGGCTCTTGGGGCAGGTGGACAGCTCTACCCACTGTGCCAGGTGGTTGCATCCTAGGGAGGACAGGAGGGGGGCTGGCTGCAGATCTGGGGATGCTAAGGGAGGGGTGAGCTGCAAAGGGAGAGCTGCTCCTAGTGACTATCTTTTCTTCCCTGCAGTGAATTATGACAGCTGCCCACGGGCTATCGAGGCTGGGATCTGGTGGCCCCGCACCCGTTTTGGGCTGCCTGCTGCTGCCCCATGCCCTAAAGGCTCCTTTGGTAGGTGCTAGAGGCCCAAGATGTGATACTGAGGACTTAGCCTCTACCATCCCTGGGGTGAGAGCAGGAAGCCCCTGGCTGAAGATCCTAGGTCCCCACTTTGTGGCCTGCAGATCCTGGAGACTCCATGTCCCATTTTCCTTGGCTCACTGTCTCCCTTCTCCCAGGGTTGCCTAGGAGTACTGCATCTTACACTCTGAACAGAAGGACTGAGAAGCCTTCGTTCTCCTTGGCACAGTGCTGGGTGCTAGAGATTCAAAGATGATTCACAGAGTTCCCAGCCTTAGCTCACCGTCTAGTGTTGAAGCTGTGTCACATGAAGGACAGACAGTCTGAGAGTTCAGAATGTTGGGTGCTGTTCCAGGAACTCAGCCCAGGGATAGAGGCTGGCACTGTGCCTCATGCTCCCACAGCCCTTGCTTGGACAGATCTTGCAGCAGAGATTTTGGTTCTAGTGTCCTATACCTGTCTTCCTATTTCCACTTGGGCAGCAGGGGGCAGGACCCTTGCTGGTTTGCGTTCTGTCTCTGGCCCCCCAGCAGAACTTCTCAGCCAGGTGTCAGGGGCTTCTTCTGTGTCTCCCTGTGGTCAGCCCTCTTGACTTCTTCCCCCCAGGGACCGCTGTGCGCCACTGTGATGAACACAGGGGCTGGCTGCCCCCAAACCTCTTCAACTGCACGTCAGTCACCTTCTCAGAGTTGAAGGGTCTCGTAAGTGGACACCCTCATCTCCAACTCCTTTCCCTCCTTTTTTTCTCCACCCCCCCACCCATCTTTGAGAAAGAGATTTCTATCCCAGCCCCTCTGTTTCTGGGGTCCCCACCTGAAGAGTCTACTTTCCCCCTTTCTGAGGCGCATTTACTCTATAGAGTCCAAATTGACCCCCTGCCTCTCTACCCGCTCCCATTCAGGCTGAGCGGCTGCAGCGGAACGAATCAGGCCTGGACTCAGGACGCTCCCAGCGGCTGGCCCTGCTCCTGCGCAATGCTACACAGCACACGGCTGGCTACTTTGGCAGTGATGTCAAAGTGGCCTACCAGCTGGCCACACGGCTGCTGGCTCACGAGAGTGCCCAGAGAGGCTTTGGGCTGTCTGCTACACAGGATGTGCACTTCACTGAGGTGGGGCTTGGAATAGGTAGGGATGGCTCGTTGGGTGGGGGTCATAGTGAGTGAGCCTGCTCCTGGCCATGTCAGAGCCAGAGGGGTGGGATCCTCCCTACCTGACCTTTGGGAGCTCCCTCCTGGCATGAGGCCTCAGTGAGAGCCCAAGCCTTGGTATAGCATGTAGGACATTGCAAGCAGCTCTTCCTAAGCTGTATCAGATCCAGGTGCCACAGAGAACACTGCTCATGCTGAGGTATGCACATCCAGAGTCAGCTCCCAGGAGCAATCAGTATCCCACTTCCAGGGAGTCAGGCAGGACATGCAGGAGAGTGAGGTGCAGGGGCTGGGGAGCTCCTATTTAGACAGCGAGAAGGAAGAGTCAGAGGTGGAGCATCTGGTGACCAGAGTAGGCAGTGCAACCAAGTGGGGGCAGTGGGGAGTGCTTAGGGGAGGGCACAGTGGGTGGGGAACAGGGCTCTTCTAGCCACCAGGCAGTGGTTTGGTGGTGAGGATGACAGGTGTGGGCTGTGAGCACGTGCCACCATGACCATGCCCACCCCCAGAATCTGCTGCGAGTGGGCAGTGCCCTTCTGGATGCAGCCAACAAGCGGCACTGGGAACTGATACAGCAAACGGAGGGCGGCACCGCCTGGCTGCTCCAGCACTACGAGGCCTACGCCAGCGCCCTGGCCCAGAATATGCGGCACACCTATCTAAGCCCCTTCACCATTGTCACGCCCAACATTGGTGAGGCTGGTGCCCAGGGTAGGAGGGGGTTTGTGGAGAGAGTTCCCTCAAGGGCAGCCATGCTGGGGGCTTGCCTGCCTCACTCAGGGTCCAACCTGTCACCATTCCCCTCTCTAGTCATCTCTGTAGTGCGCTTGGACAAGGGGAACTTTGCTGGGGCCAAGCTGCCCCGCTATGAAGCACTGCGAGGAGAGCAGCCCCCAGACCTAGAGACGA
Organism: Marmota marmota marmota; assembly: GCF_001458135.2. NCBI lineage: Eukaryota > Metazoa > Chordata > Mammalia > Rodentia > Sciuridae > Marmota > Marmota marmota. Next base: position 2,158,183 of record NW_026000081.1, read on the forward strand.
CAGTCATTCTACCCGAGTCTGTCTTCAGAGGTCAGTGGGGACCGCGTGTGTGTGTCAAGGGTGGGCCTAGGCCATCCATGCAGATTACACACAGCGCAGGGCCCCGCTGAGTGTATCACTGTTCTGCTTCCAGAGATGACCCCTGTGGTCAGGCCTGCTGGTCCTGGGGAGGCCCAGGAACCTGAGGAGCTGGCACGGCGGCAGCGGCGGCACCCGGAGCTGAGCCAGGGAGAGGCTGTGGCCAGCGTCATCATCTACCGCACCCTGGCTGGGCTACTGCCCCACAACTATGACCCAGACAAGCGCAGTCTGAGGTGAGCAGCTGGGGACAGGGCGGGTGGGGGTGGGGGACAGGCAGCTAAGAGCTAAGGCATTGAGGGGGCCAAGGGTGGGGCATCTTCTAGTGATGAGGCTCTCTCTCAGTCACAAGGCTGCTGGGGTGAGTGTGCATCTGTTTGCTCCGTGTCAGAGTCCCCAAGCGTCCAGTCATCAACACCCCTGTGGTGAGCATCAGCGTCCATGATGATGAGGAGCTCCTGCCTCGCGCCCTGGACAAGCCAGTCACTGTGCAGTTCCGGCTGCTGGAGACCGAGGAGCGGACCAAGCCCATCTGTGTCTTCTGGAACCACTCTATCCTGTGAGCCTCCCCGCCACTACCCCCAAGACCTTACGCTGAGAGCCCAGGTCCCCAGGTCCCCACCCTCCTTGAACTGACCTGGCCTTTTTCACACAGGGTCAGTGGCACAGGTGGCTGGTCAGCCCGAGGCTGTGAGGTTGTCTTCCGCAACGAGAGCCATGTCAGCTGCCAGTGCAACCACATGACGAGCTTCGCTGTGCTCATGGACGTGTCCCGGCGGGAGGTTGGACCCATGACTGGCAGCCATGGAGCTGGGGGTGGGAGCCTAGATACTGGGCTGGGTGTGCAGGCCCTGCTCTCCCTCAATGCCTTGGCCTCCTGCCTCCTGCCTTGCAGAATGGAGAGATCCTGCCACTGAAGACATTGACATACGTGGCCCTAGGGGTCACCTTGGCTGCCCTGCTGCTCACCTTCCTCTTCCTCACCCTTCTTCGTGCCCTGCGCTCCAATCAGCATGGCATCCGACGCAACCTGACAGCTGCCCTGGGCCTGGCTCAGCTGGTCTTCCTCCTGGGAATCAACCAGGCTGACCTGCCTGTAAGATGCCCCTCCTCCCCTTAGACAGACTTCCACAACTTCCAGTCCTCTCGGGCTCCCTGGTGATCCCTCCCACTGCAGCATTGACTCTGCAGCCTAGCCCAGTTTCTGGCCCATGGTTTCCTCTTTTCTAGTTCCTCCTGAATGCCCCACATCCCCGAGATTCCTGTCTCTGGCCCATGGTTTCCCCTGAAGCAGGCCCCAACACCAAGCCCTCCTGGCTGCATGACCTGGGCAGAACCCCTGCACTGGCTGTGCCCTAGTCACTGACCTGGTGGCCTGGCCCTCAGTTTGCTTGCACAGTCATTGCCATCCTGCTGCACTTCCTGTACCTCTGCACCTTTTCCTGGGCTCTGCTGGAGGCCTTGCACCTGTACCGGGCACTCACAGAGGTCCGTGACGTCAATGCCGGCCCCATGCGCTTCTACTACATGCTGGGCTGGGGCGTGCCTGCCTTCATCACAGGTATTCCTGTCCGCTCTCCTGGAGGTTCCATAGCCCTAAGCCTCCGTCCCCCAACCCACAGCCCAGGCCCTGAGAACCTGTACCCCAGGATAACTTATTCAAAGTTTCCCCTCTGATTTAACCCAGTCTTGAGGCCCCCGTGCCGGGGCTGGTTTCCTTTCCTGGAGAGCAGTGTGGACAGCACCCTTCTGCATACTCCATTTTTGGCCCTGTGAGCCAGGATGACTTTCTGTACCCTGACCACCTTCCCCTGCTCTGTCTGCTTGCTCCAGGCCTAGCTGTGGGCTTGGACCCTGAAGGATATGGAAACCCTGACTTCTGCTGGCTCTCCATCTATGACACGCTCATCTGGAGTTTCGCTGGTCCTGTGGCATTTGCAGTCTCGGTAAGTGCTATTAAGTGAGTGGGGGTGAGCTGGCCAAGTGCATTCTCTGAATCCCCTTTAGGAAGAGCCAAGTCTCCCAGGCCCCATGGGGAGGGCCAGAAGCTGTCTCTTCCTCTGGTCTCCTCACCCCTCTCTGTCCTACCCAGATGAGTGTCTTCCTGTACATCCTGGCAGCCCGGGCCTCCTGTGCTGCCCAGCGGCAGGGCTTCGAGAAGAAAGGCCCTGTGTGAGTATGGGGGTGTGTGGGCACAGGGTGGGAATTGGGGAGGAGGCCTCCCGGCCAGGCTCACCCACTGCCATGCTCCCTAGCTCTGGCCTGCAGCCTTCCTTTGCTGTCCTCCTGCTGCTGAGTGCCTCGTGGCTGCTGGCACTGCTCTCTGTCAACAGTGACACCCTTCTCTTCCACTACCTCTTTGCCGCCTGCAATTGTGTCCAGGTACCTGGGCCAACCCATATTGAGGGGAGGAAGCACAGTTGAGGGGTGCTTGGATGTGCCCAGACTATTGCTACCTCTGTCTGCCAGGGCCCTTTCATCTTCCTCTCCTACGTGGTGCTTAGCAAGGAGGTCCGGAAAGCACTCAAGTTTGCCTGCAGCCGCAAACCCAGCCCTGACCCTGCTCTGACCACCAAGTCCACCCTGACCTCGGTGAGGGAGCCTGGGACCAGAGAGGTGGAGGGGTCTTGACGGAAGGAGGGAAAGGCAGTCCCCAGGGGCCTTCTCTCTGTACTGTCTGCCCCTCTATCCTTTTTCCTTGTCTCTATCTCTTCACAGAAGGAGAAAGGGAAGGTGAAGCAGTATGTGTGGGCTGGGAGGCGGGGGTGTGGGGACACAGGATTTTTGACTTGGGGGAGGGAGTGAAGACACCTGAGAATCTCATGTATTCTGGCAAATTTCCTGTCTCCTGGGATGATCTCGGGAGATAATTCCCAGTGCTACCTTTTACCAACAAGCCCTTATACAGCAAGTCCAGGGTACTTGGGGCGAGCAGGGCTACACAGCTACGGCAAAGCTGTAGCCAGTGTCAGACTCCAATATGAGAGCAGCAGAGATGTGGTGCCTTCCTCTGTGAGACCCAGTTTGTGGGAGGTAGAACCTGGGGCCAATTCCCTGCACCCTTCCACTTCCTAGCCTGGGGTCACCACCCCACCTGCCCCCCTTCTTACTGACCTGTCTATCTGTCTATCCCCTGTCTAGTCCTACAACTGCCCCAGCCCCTATGCAGACGGGAGACTGTACCAGCCCTATGGAGACTCAGCTGGCTCCCTGCACAGTGCCAGCCGCTCAGGCAAGAGCCAGCCCAGCTACATCCCCTTCTTGCTGAGGTGAGCCCTGGAGGTGGGAAGGCTGAGGAGTGGAGGGACGGGCTGGGTGTGCTGGACCCAGGCCAGCCAGCTGCTACGAGTTGAGTAGTACACACTGTGGCCAACACAGATGACAGCTTGACTTAGATGCAGTAAGGGACATAGGCAGGAACTGGGAATCCCAGGGGGGAGAAGAGCAGAGGATGCTGGGCAAGGGGCCAAGCTGACCCCTCAGCATGGTCTTGTCTTCTTAGGGAAGAATCCACCCTGAACCCTGGTCAAGTGCCCCCAGGCATGGGGGACCCAGGCGGCCTCTTCCTGGAAGGTCAAGACCAGCAGCACGGTGAGGATGGAAGGCCTTGGCCGCCCAGTGGGGCAGGGGCCTGGCTTTTGCTGAGGGTGGGCTGAGATAGGTGGGCCGGCTGTGATCCCTCCCTGACCTCCCAGATCCTGACACGGACTCTGACAGTGACCTGTCCCTGGAAGATGACCAGAGTGGCTCCTATGCCTCTACTCACTCATCAGACAGCGAGGAGGAGGAAGAGGAGGAGGAGGAGGCCGCCTTCCCTGGCGAGCAGGGCTGGGACAGCCTGCTGGGGCCTGGAGCGGAGAGACTGCCCCTGCACAGCACCCCCAAGGGTGGGCCAGCACCAGGGCTGTGGCCTTTGGGAGGCTGTGGGAGCCCAAGAAGCTTGGGCTTCTTGGGAAGCAGGAGTCGGGTGGTGGCTCTCCTAGCTGTCTGCTCTTTCTAGGCCTCATCTATTTCCTTTTCCTGCCAGATGGGGGCCCAGGGCCTGGGAAGGCCCCCTGGCCAGGAGACTTTGGAACCACAGCAAAGGAGAGCAGTGGCAGTGGGGCCCCTGAGGAACGGCCACGGGAAAATGGAGATGCCCTGTCTCGGGATGTGTCCTTGGGCTCCCTTCCAGGCTCTTCTGCCCAGCCTCACAAAGGTGAGTGGGGCATCCCCAGCTGCCATTTCCCCTGGGTCAGCAGCCTTAGGCTTCACAGTACCCTCTGATTCTGGGGCTTTCTGAGGCACCGCTGTTCCCCCCACCTGCATCTCATCGTGCTGCCTTCCTGGCTCCCAGGCATCCTCAAGAAGAAGTGTCTTCCCACCATCAGTGAGAAGAGCAGCCTCCTGAGGCTTCCCCTGGAGCACGGCACGGGCTCTTCTCGGGGTTCTTCAGCCAGCGAAGGCAGCCGGGGTGGGCTCCCTCCCCGCCCACCTCCCCGGCAGAGTCTGCAGGAACAGCTGAACGGTGTAATGCCCATCGCCATGAGCATCAAGGCAGGCACGGTGGATGAGGACTCTTCAGGCTCCGAGTGAGTGGGCCAGGAGGGTGGGACAGGGTGCCACTGCAGAGGTCCCAGCTGGGGAAGAGCTGCTTCTGCACCTCCCCCGGCTAGCTGGTTGACAGCCAGAGGACGGATGGGCTGAGCATGGCCCAGTTTCCTAAGTGTCCCATGGTGACCCGGGGGTGGTGGCAGTCCCCCCTGGGCTTTATACGGTGCAGCCCAGCCCAGGGCAGCAGCGCAAGGGTGGAGGGGAGCTGGGGCTGCTTTTCTGTTTCTTCCTTCTGGTGAAACTTCTGTCTCCTGCTCCAGCTAACCCTCTGTCTGCCTTCTCTGCCACTCTCCTTTCCTGCCTCTCCAGATTTCTCTTCTTTAACTTCCTGCATTAACCCTGGGCCGGTGGTTCCTTCGTCCCGAGGCTCCCTTGCCCTCCCCAGCTGCACTCATGCCCCCACTCCTGTCTTGTGCTTTATCCTGCCCCTGCTCCCCACCGCCTGCCCGCAGCAGCGACGAAACGTCCATCTGAGGAGCCTGGGCCTTGCACCTAAGGCCATCTAGTGCCAACTCCCTTCCCCACCATTCCCCTCACTGCACTTTGGACCCCTGGGGCCAACATCTCCAAGACAAAGTTTTTCAGAAAAGAGGAAAAAAAGAATTTAAAAAGGATCTCCACTCTTCATGACTTCAGGGATTAATTTTTTTTATACGCTGGAAACTGACTCCCCTTTCCCTTCCCAAAGAGGATAGGACCTCCCAGGATGCTTCCCAGCCTCTCCTCAGTTTCCCATCTGCTGTGCCTCTGGGAGGAGAGGGACTCTTAGGGGGCCTGCCCCTCATTTGCCATCACCAAAAGGAAAGGACAAAGCCACACGCACCTGGGGTGTCAGACCCTGCAGGCTGCACCGGGCAGGCCTCAGTTGGTGAGGGGTCAGGGCAAAGGGCGTTCCTTATCCGCCCGTTGCTGCCTCTCCCAGGAACTGAAAAAGCCCTGTCCGGCCAGGGGCAGAAGGACTCATCGCCCCTGGACCCCCAAATGCTGCATGAACACGTTTTAAGGGGAGCCTGCGTCCCCAGGCGGGGGCCGGCTGCCCCAGCCCCTCTCCTTTTCCTGGACTCTGGCCACGTGCTGTAGCCCAGGTGTTTGCTCAGTTTGCTGACCCCAAAGTGCTTCATTTTTCCTGCCTGACCCTTGACCCGCACCTGGGGAAGGCCAGTCGTGTGTTAAGTTGCGCTTCTTTGCTGTCATGTGGGTGGGATTGGGAGGAGGAGGAAGCACAGAGCTGGCTCAATTGCCCAAAGGGCCTCAAGCACAGATATGAAGTCTGGGTTCTGGTGTCCACCCACCCACTCTCCCCAAATCAGACAAATGCCACTTTGTCTGACCTGCTGTGGCCTCTGAGACATGTTCTATTTTTAACCCCTTCTTGGAATTGGCTCTCTTCTTCAAAGGACCAGGTCCTGTTCCTCTTTGTCCCTTATTCTACCCCAGCTCCCTGTGAAGAGAGAGTTAATATATATTTTTTATTTATTTGCTTTTTGTGTTGGGATGGGTTTCTGTCCGGTCCCAGGGGGTCTGATGTGGCCATCGCAGGTTGGGTATGTACCCAGCAGCCCTGGCTTTGGGGCCTAACGCCCTTCCCCTCAGTTTTGCCAATCGCTATTCATTTTGAGTCACCCTTTAAGCATGTATTTCAGACTTGTCACTGACTTTCCTTCTGGAGCAGGTGGCTAGAAAAAGAGGCTGTGGGCAGGAAAAGGTGTTCCTGTTCTTCACCTGGAAGGCTGGCCTCTGGTTTTTCTGCCATGTATTCTCCTCCTGCCCTCTGTCCTTTTCCTCAGCAATTCCTGCAAAGGGTTAAAAATTTAACTGGTTTTTACTACTGATGACTTGATTTAAAAAAGAAAAAAAATACAAAGATGCTGGATGCTAACTTGATACTAACCATCAGATTGTACAGTTTGATTGTTACTGTAAATATGGTAGAGTTTTGTTGTTGTTGTTTTTTCCATTCCCCATACCACTGAATAAACTAGTTCTGTGCAGGTAGTGTGCTGTCATGTGCTTCCATGTGGTCCCCTGTCCTCTTAGAGGATGGACACCTGGGCTTTGGAAAGCAAAAGATCAGAAAGGGCCTGGAAAACCCCAGCAGGAAATCAGGCCTCCGATACCAGTCTTCTGAAAAACGTGCCCATCTATGGATCTCCTCAACAATGTTCCCCAAGAACCTCATCAGCACAGAGCCCAAGTCTTGGCATTTCTAAGGAACATGAAGCGGGTGAGAAAGCACGTCCTTTTCATGAGGGACTTGAGTGGCTGGAGAAGTGGCACAGAGAGGGCAGGTTTCTAACTTCAGGACTGAGTGCTCAACAGAGACAAGTTTCCTAGGGCAGAATTCAATAGAGAGAGTCAAGATGAGTGGCAGGTAGGAATTTAAGAGTGCTCAGTGATTAGATAAGTCCTGACTCTATCATTCTGAGCCTTTTTCCACTGGAAAATGAAGCAACTTCTCATACTGGACCTAAGTATGTGCTCTGCAACATTACCTCTAATCCCACATTTGTGTTTTTCAGAGGTTCATTCAACAGACTAGAAAAGGAATTAACATGGGGCACCATAGGGTAGCAATTAGGAACACAAATGCTGGAACCAGACTGAGTGACTTAATCTCTCTGAGCCTTCGTTTTTCTGCCTGCAAAATGAGGATGATGATAACAGCAGCCACCTAATTGAGCTTTTATGAGGATTAAATGAGTTAGCACATATAAAGTGCTTAGAACAGTTCACAGTACATAGCAAGAGGCCAATAAACACTGGCTTGTCTTGTTGCTACTGGGGTGGAAAGGGAAGTGAAAGGAGAATGCACAGACAGAAAGACAGGCCAAGGGAAGGAAGTAAGCAGTTAGCTGAACAAGAGGGTCAGCTGCAGCAGGTATGCCAACTGAATGCTGCTTAGTTGGAGTGGAAGGACTGGGGGTGGGGGCAAAACATTAAGATTGACCCAGGGTGTGAACAGAACATGTGTTTCCTCTCTAGCCACCAGGGGGCAACAGCACACAGGTCTGCTGCCTGTTTTGCCTCTAATGACCCAAGGAAGGTTTGGCTCACACAAAGGTGCCGCCTGCTGGTCATGGCTGTGCGTGTCCCTAGGCTTGCTGAAGGTGCCAACAGGATCTGCTCCCTAGACACAAGGCAGGCAGGAAGCTGGGGAAACACACCTGAATTTTTTTTTTTTTTTTCTTTATGCTGAATTTCTCCAGAAAAACTTGATGTCAGCCTCCTTGCCTCTCCCGCAACATCGGTTCTTGGAATTTCAGGGGTTCTAGGAGCTGCTGCAAGCTCAGGGAAAAGTTAGTGTCTAAGCAGCTGTCATGGGGATGTAGGTGGATGTGTTAAATTAACCTTAGGATCAGCCACAAAAAGGGAAAAGCAGGGACAAGGAGGAGCACTTAAAGTTTAAGTAGGGCACTTACGGGCATACAGGCACAAGCAGGGACACCAGTTGGCAGTCCCATTTTCTTCTGCCCAGTGGCCTGCTGCATTTCTTAAGTCATGACCTTGCCTTTGAAGAAGGAAGTTCCTTTAAAATTCAAAATGAACTGAGTTGGTTCTGGTTGCAAGAGTCAAAGGCTTTGGGGCTGGGGCTGTAATTCAGTAGCAGAGCCCTTGTCTAGCATGTGTGAGGCACTGGGTTGAATCCTTAGCACCACATAAAAATAGAATAAAGGCATCCTGTCCCTCTACAACTATTAAAAAAAAAAAAAAAGAGTCAAAGCCTGCAAAAAGTGGGAGACCCTAAGCTGTTAGGGGGTCCTTATCATTTATTCAATAACTACCATCTTATACCTTATTTATTTAATATTTATTTTTTAGTTTTCAGTGGACATAACCTCTTTATTTTATTTTTATGTGGTGCTGAGGATTGAACCCAGCGCCATGGGCATGCCAGGCGAACGCACTACCGCTTGAGCCACATCCCCAGCCCAGTATACTTTGTCACTTATTCAAAACATTTTCTAAATAAATGAATGAAATGCTCTGTTACATTCAAGTCACAATATTAGGGCACTGCGGAAGTTTATAAATTCTGATCCTAGCTCTCAAGTCCAGTAGGGGAGATGAGAGGACAGACAACTCAAATGATGTGAAGTGCAATATGACAAGGTGTCCCAGCATCTTCTGTCTGAGGCGATCAGGGAAGCTGAATGTCACCAAAGGAACTTCTCAACCCATAAGTTCAGCAGACAAGGAGGCTCCATTGTCTTGACAAAAAAGGACATTCAAGTTTAGGATATGAATAACAATTTACCTAGATCCTAGCATAACTGCCTCATGTGATTTAAGCTACACTTATCTTTGACCTGGACCTTCTAATAATATCTGAATCTACAGAAAGACAGCTTGTTCCCATCAAATGCCAACAAGAGGGGTAGTTACTGCCGGATGAACTAGAAGCTCAAGGCCCTAGGACCTACTTAGGCCCCTGCCTGGGAGGTCTATCTCCGCTTTCTCAATAGAATTACACAGAGGTTTACAACAAATTTATTAGAAATTGGAGCAGAATTTACTTCCAGATATATAGGAAATTAAAAAAAAAATACATTCATTTTATTTTAAAGAAACATAGAGTAAGCTTATCATCAACTAGCCTATGAGGAGTCACAGAATTCACAGGAAACAAATTCTGGAGACCAGATGCCTGCCTTGCCTCTCCAAACAGGCCTGAGTCCAGTAGAGGATGTGATTCAGGAAGACCTATCCTCAGAGAGCAGAAGCTGGCTACAGAGGCCATTCACATGGACTCATCCACTGAACCAAGGCCTGGGAAGAAGATCAAATTCTCTGGGGCTGACCACAAGAGTGGGGGTGGAGAACACAAGCAATTTGCCAGAATTCTTCATTTTCTTTTTTGCTAATTTCACTGCTATGAGGTCACCTCTTTTCTCTTCATCTTTTTTTCAGCCCAGAGAGTTTGAATCTATTTCAGTAAAACTCAAATCCACCCCATCTCCTATGGTCTATATTCCTGGGGGGTTATCACCCTGGTGGCATGTCTTTCTCCTGTCCCTGGGCCAGAATCTGATGGAATCAGGGCCTGCTATTATAAATGAATCCAAGCAGTGACTGTAGTGGTTTGCTACTGAATTCTTGCTCGTCGTCTTGATTTCTTTATCTGAAGAAACAGAAGAACGAACTGTTTTAAAAGTGCCCATCCTCATTTAGCTCACCTGTCACCCCTCAAGTTCAAGCTCTTCAGGGTGGGAAGAAATAGGACTCCCTGTTCCTGGCTCCCTTCCTGATCACCCCTTCTCTATATAGAATTCTGGACTTCTGTGCACAGTAGCTTGGAAGCCCAGGTGATGGGTGCAGAGAGACCAGCCTTACCTGGTAGGTCCAGGGACTGCAATTTTCCTGGGGGGCTGCAGATTGCTGCGAGCGGCACCAGCAGCAGGAAGGTTTGGTCGCTGGGAAATAGGAACTTGATAGGGGTCAACAAAAGAAATGTGTTAGCAGAAAGTTCAACTGACCTTCTCAAAAAAGAAATATTGGATGAAGCCAGAGTGCCCCCCCCGCCCACCTCTGTCAAGGGAAAAAATATGAGGTACTTGGAAACCAAGCCTGAGACTCTCTACTGGGCCCCACATTCTCTGCTTAACTCAGTCTCCTCATCTTCAAACGGAAGATGTCAAAAGTAGTCATTGCCAGCTCTGGGAGGATGAGGTCACCCTGGGCCAAGTTAGGTTTTCTTCCTCCTGATTTTGTATCCTTATGTTCACTCTTTCTCACCTCTGTGCCCTGCAGTGCTTGGTCTTAGAGGCCCTTTCCGAGTTGACACAGAATCCAGAGGGAGGGCACCTTTGCCAGGTGGTACACTCCGGCTGGTGAGTGGCATTCGGCTAGAGGGCCTGGGAATAGCTGAAGGAAGAGGGAGTCGACTGGAAGCCTTAGTAGCTGTCCCCTGTGGCCGAGAATGGCGTTGAGAGTTGCTGGTTGAAGGCTGTGGGGCCAAGGCTTGTCTGACATGGGTAGGTGGCCCTGTTATAAAGTAGTAGAAGCATTTCAAGGTAAGTTTTACTTCCTCCTTACCCCCATCACCCACAGCTTTGCTGCCCAGTCTCACTTGCTGTTGCCCTTGCATTGGGCCCAGCCTTGCCCCGGAGTGGAGGAGTTGATTGTACAAGAGGAGATGATGCTGGGCTTTTGGATGCAGGCAACAGATTGCAAGTGGGTGATTCCTGAAAGAGAGAGAGAGAGACATGGAAAAGGGGGGGAGGGGAGCTAGAATGTAGAACATATTGGTTCTGCTGGCATAAGGGATTAAGGACTAGAGAGGCAGGGAGCTATCTAGATCCCAGTGAGGAAAAGCAGAAGCTAGCTGCCAACATCATCAACACCATCATTACCATCAACACCACTTTTATTGAGAGCTTATTATAATCATTAGCCTCTACATTGTAGTATAGCACTTTCCCAATGTATCTCATTCAATTCCAATTCTAGAGGCAGAATTACTATTCTCCTTTGACCAATGAGGAAACTGTTGTGCCTTCAACATGTCATGCACTATGTCTAGGGGTGCACATGCCACTCAGCCCTCCAAACTCACCCTCTTCACACTGGAGGGCCTCTTTCCAGGTGTTACTCTAAGAGCCCTGGCTGACCCCTTCTTATCACTGCTCTGGAGCCGAGGTGTCAGGCTGCTTGGGGAGGGTGTACTCCAAGCCAAAGAGCTGACATTGGGTAGCAGGTCTCGGACAGGGCTGTCCTTCAGCACAAAGGTCTCCCGTCGAGGGCTGGGCTTCCCTCGGAGAGGCCCTGGGCCCTGACCTGAGCTCTCCCGATCCTGTAGGGCACACTGCTCCAACTGAGCTGCCAGCCGGTTGGCTTCATCGAGGATCTCTTCCAGCTTCTCTGGACTGAGAGGGCCTAAGCTGAACCTCACACCCTGGGGTGCAGGGGCCACTGCATTTGGGTCACTTCGGTGGGAGAGGCCCCGTCGGAGTGGTTTCTCTGGAGTCACCAATACTGCTGCATCTTCCTCCTCACGACTGAGACAGAAAATAAACAAGGCACCAAGACCACACAAAAAAGGAGCAGGGGACTGTGCAAGACAGGCCAAACAAAACTCCAAACTAACATCCATTCTGGCTGTGAGACCTGGCCTCTAGGTGATGAGATACTTGGTTCTCTGAGCTCTAATAGGCCTTTAGCATTTACTGACATTGGGAGGATGAAGATGCAACAAATCCATGTGCACTTCTTAACAGCCCTGAAAAATCACTTGTTTCTCCTTTCCCTTCCCTTACCAATAGTGTCCTAACAGCCCCAGTGCTTCAAACTTTGCTAAATTACCAACCCTGGCTCTGGAGGCCAATAATTCAGCAGTAAGGCCAAAGAGGTGTTAATTGGAGGGAGACAAATAAGATAAAGCAGTTGGTACCTGTCAGATGGGGACAGACCTCCAAAGTCCAAGGTCTCATCCACAATAAACTTGACATCTGAAGGGGAAAGCAGAATGAATGCCAGCCACTGGTCCCTGCTTGAGACGCCTCATTCGTCCCTCCAGGGCTTTCTTACCTTCCTCCAAACCCTCCATGTCCAATCAGCAGGAGCGAGTGAGCTTAGACCTGAACTGGAGAGAAAATATACTTTTCCTTCAGGTATCCATCCTGCCCCAGGTTCCCAGTTATTCTTGGGATGCAAGCCAGGGACTGGAGACATGTTGCAGTAGCACACGCCCCTTTAACTATCCGCGATACCTACCGGAAAGTTGCAGAGAGCTCCCCCACTCCCACCAGATGGCCCTCCCACCCCTCTAAGCCCTTGGACTCACTGGGGAAGGTCTGCGTGCCCCGCCTTCCACCCCGCCACTATCCTTCGGGTTTTTCCTCTCATAAGCTACCCTTCCACTCTCGCGGCACCACACGGGAACCACACCTCCCGCCCACCCGCAGTTTCCACTTCCCGTCCCAACCTTACCTTCCACTAAGAAGCTTTCTTTCCACAATCTAGTCCCGGGAATCGGCTCCCAGAGGGCGGGGCTCCTTTCGAATTTCTCAGGACCCACCCACTTCTGCCACATGCGCACGGTGATTGGCGATTCTCAAGGGGCGGGGCTATGACGGAAAGCCAACCGAAAGCCTACCGATGGGGTCGAAGGTGGGATGGGTAGGAGAGGCGTTCCCAGGAAGACTCCAGCCGCGAGGGGGAAGCTGGGCTGCGAGAGGAGGCCGCGAGTGCGCGCGCTACCCTGGAGCCCCTCCTAGGCTCCTAGACCTAGAGCCCTGCGCAGGAGGGCCCGGCAGGGGCGGAACCTCGTGGCGGCGCTTGAGGGAACGGGCCAATGAGAATGGGCTTTGCGCCCCGCCCATCCCCTCTTCCCCGCCCTCTCCTCCTCCCGCGGAGCCGAGGAGACCAGTGTTTATTGGCTGGGTTCTCCGCAGAGGCTGCTCCAGAGAACCACGACAGGCCCTAAAACTACTGCTCTGCGGAGGGGAATTCGTTTCCTTGGGCGCATTGTGCAAACTCCTTGTTTGCTGAATTTCATTTCTTGTGATTTTTTGATTTGTAGATGAAGCCCCCCCCCCAATAGGATGGCCACCAAGGAAGCACTTTTAAGTATATTTTATATTTTAAGTATTTTAAGTATATTGAGGTTCTCAAAGAAGTACATCCTCCATTGCTAACTCTCTTCCTTCCCACACTGGATTGAACCCTGGGGCGCTTTCACTGAGCTGTATCTCCAGCCCTTTTTAAATTTAAGTTTGAGACAGAATCTAAATTACCTAGATTAGCCTCGAGCTTGTGATCCTTCTGCCTCAGCCACCAAGTTTTTAGACGTGCACCATGGCGTTCGGACCTGTGGATTGAACCCAGGGCCTTGTGCATGCGAGGCAAGCACTCTATCAACTGAGCTATATCCCAGCCCCCTCTGATCTCTGATTTTTTTTTTTTTTTTTTTTTTAAGCAAAAACAATCGGAACCTCAGGTAGCCAAGGTTTTCAGAAAACAACTGGCTTTTTACCCAGGGAGATTTGGGTTCAAATGTAATAATGACTCCTTTTACAAGCAGGGCAGGATTGAGTATATTTGCCCTCTTGGGTCTCCTGTTCGCTTGAGAAATGAGGAAGAATTAGAAGGATAATTATCAGCATCAAGTTTTATATGTTGTGCCCACAGATTGTGAGGGGGTGTTTGTAATTAGCTACCTCGGAACTAAAAGCTGTGTTTATAAACTAACTGCTTTAGCTTACTTACTAGGGGATGTTGGCTAAATGTTGCAAGTGAATAAGCTGGGCCACCAGTTAACAGAACTTCTTAGAAATGTTCTAAAAATTTAAAAAGTGAAAAGCTCCTAACCATGGTTGTGGAGCTTTCCTGATAACAAAGAGCCTGAGTCCTTAGAGTTTATAACCATTGTTTTTGCTTTTTTGTTTCCTTCCTAGGTTCTAACTGTAAATTTGAAGTGGTGAGGTCTGTAGGAGGGATATGTAATAAATACCTCAAGAAGCAAAGGAGCCTTGGAATTTTAGGGAAGTGATAAGGGAAAAGGTGGGAGGCCCAGAACTTTCAAATTTATGTGAGGAAGAGCACAGAAAAAGAGATTACCTCTTTCCGCTGATGCAGATGTTAGGTAGTAGCTAGCAAGAGCAGTGAAATGCATGGTAAGGTCATAAAGTGTTCTGTAAATTATTTCAAGGTTCTTCTTTATGATAAGGTTATAAAGTGTTCTTTAAATTGCTTTAGTGTCCTTCTTTAAACCATCTTAAGAAATCAAATGGTGGCAGTTAATCTGTAGAAAACAATCCAAAGCAAGGGAACTATTTGTAAAACACTTCAAGAGAGAAGGATTAATGGGACTAACTCTTGACAGGATCTACTGAGGTTTATGTGAAGATAGGAATTATGTTTATAAGTGTCTTCAATTGTCTGGGAAGGAAGATTCCCTCCTTCCCCAGGTACACTAAGGTAACTTCTGATCAGCTATTGACCCCAATGCCCACATTAACATGGGATTGACTTGTAGATGAAGCCCCTCTAAATAGGATGGCCACTATAACTGAGGATACACTAAGGGCAAAAACTCCACCACCCAACATGAAGGAGGATTTGAATACCCAGTTGGTGAAAATTGCTGCAGGAGGACCCCAGTTCTCAAGTTAACTTGTAAAACAATAAATTTGGGGACAGCCTTATCTCTTATGTTGCTCTCAGCTTGGAGAAAGCCTACTCTCCCTTGAGAGTGCTTTCTGCTTAAGCCTCACTTTACTTTTACTTTACTTTCGCTTATAATAAAGTTATCTTATATAACTTTTGGTGTCTGACTTTAAATTTTCTTACATTGAAACACAAGAAGTGAAGTTTGGAGTTTCAGCTCCTTACTTTCTTGTGACAGAGATGACATTTTAAAGTTGCTTGCAGGATTCAAAGTCTATGGGGGTGGAAAAGCCAGTCAGTAGCTTCATCTCCCAGGCAAGTAGCAACAAAGATTAGAGGAGAAAGAGCTGTTAGTAACAATGTTCTTTATCCCCAAAAGCAACCTGAGTAGGGGACTCTACACTTTAAGTTTTAGCAAATTGTTAGTTTCTCCTAAGGAAACTCCCTCAATTTTCTGTCTCCAAATTATGATCTTGAAAACTGTTACAGTTCATAAAGAAAAACAAAAACTAAATAAACAAAACCCCAGTAAAACTACTTTTTCTCTACCAAAATGAAAGCAAAGCCAGAAAGTACAGATTTCAGATACAAGAATTCTTCATGTAGTATAAGGAAAATATTTGATGTTTGTTCCCCTCTCTTGAACCCTAAAACTGTGTGTATAAGCAGCTGATTAATATTTTGGACAAATAATAAGTTAGTGAAAAAGTTACATTCCTTCCCGGGCACATAGGAGAACTCAGCTCAAAAGGAACTCCATAAACATCAAATGCATAAATGAGAAAGTTAAGGATTCCAGGGCAGTATTTCTTAAATGCAGAAGGATTAACTGGAGGTCTTGTTCGATGTGAAGATTTTTCCTTTACCAGGAAGGTTTGGGATGTATGAACTTTAAGGGAGGCCTCTTTAAGTGATTCAGCAAATAGCAGAGGCCAGAGGTCTCACTGATGGACACTTAGGGCATTATAACTGAGGGTATTTCACTTCTTCCTGACCTACACTCTGCCTCAGCCGGATGGAGGCATTTTTGCCATTGTGTACCTGGCTGACTGGCTCTGGACTTTGGCCTTTACCCCTACATTCCCCCCCCCCCCTTGGTACTAAGGATTGAACCAAGGGGCACTTTACCACTGAGCTACATCCTCAGACCTTTTTATCTTTTTATTTTGAGACAGGGTCTTGCTAAGTTGCTGGAAGTTTCACTAAATTGCTGAGGCTAGCCTCAAATTTGCAATCCTCCTATCTCAGCTTCCTGATTTGCTGAGATTTTAGTCATGCACCACACACAGGTTGCTCCATCCCCACATTCTTGGGTTCCATAGTGAATTAGGCCTTATAAATGATTTATGTGACTATTTTCTCAATTTTCCCAAGGATAGTAACATAAGCAGTAGCATCTTAGTTGCATAGGAAGAAGTTAATTTATGACAGACTGTGGGGAGCCATTCTCACGGGTGACTGGGTGACTCCCAGTTTGGGTCTGAGGCTTCTGGCTGTGTTGGAATTTTCCCGGCCCTCTCCTGATGAGAGAACCCGTCCATGTGGGGGTGTGACTAACCCCGGGGGCCCAATCACTGACCCTGACCTTGGAGTGCGGGGGGGCCCCCCCTCAACCTTCATTGGATGGAATTATCCCCTGAATTTCTTGTTCCCCAATAAAAGGCTACTCCCTGGCATGCTCGCTCGCTGTCTCTCCTGCTAGTCCTGAGTAATCCTTGTTGCCCTGCTGGGCGGTTAGAGGAGGGAACCAGAGAGGGGAGCCCTCTCGGACCTGGCAATAGAAATAAGGTAACTGAGTCTGTGTGTTTTATTTCGATCTCTTCTAGCTAACTTTTATGCCAAGAACCTCATTAATGAAACCATTGTGCTGGCCGAATGGTGGAACAGACAATAGATACCTTGTGGCATCAGCTTAATTCTAGAGGAATTCCAGTTGAAAAGAACTGAACTAGATATTTTGCCTCAACTGAAAACAGACTTTGGGTCTGAACAGAAAGGCCCTTCCACATGCTTTTTAGCCAAATCACATCCCCTTTTTCCTCTTCAAAATCTTGCCTAATATTTATTGCCTCTGGGAAAAAAAAATTTTTTCCCCCTTAAATCCATGATTCCAACTTAGACTCACTGGGTGAAGAAGATGAGAAGAAATAGGGAAGGCATGGAGTCAAACCAGCTCTGCTGCTTACCATGTGCGTGACTTGGGGGTGGGTGTTTATAAACTTCAACTTCTTCATTTGTAATATGAAGATTAAAGGAGATAAAGCACTTAATTCAGTGCTAGAATAAGCATGGAAAGCTGTTTATTTGTTTTTTTCTTTCTTTCTTTCTTTTCTTTTGTAGTACTGTCAATAGAACCCAGGACCTCACACATGCTAGGCGAACATTCTATATCACTGAGCTATATCCTCAGCCCCAGTTATTTGTTTTATGTAACAAACCACTTCGAAAATTAGTGACCTAAAACAACAGCAACCATTTATTTGCTCATGATTTTACACTGGGGCAGGGCTCTGCAGGTATTGATTGAGCTTGACTAGGGCTGAAGGGTCCAGAGGCCACAAGTTTCTACAACTGTGGTACTGGCTGTCAGCTGGGATATGCAGGTGTCTTCCATGTGGCATATCATAATCTAGCCTGACATTTTTTACACAGAAGCTGACTTCCAAGAGCAAAAGCGAAAGTTATTAGACCTCTTAAGGCCCAGGCTAAGAACTGCCACCTCGTCACCTCAGCTACATTATTTTGTCCAAATCAAGCCACAGGATTCAAGGGGAGGGAAAACAGATTGGAACTCTTGGTGGAACGAGCAAGATGGCTATATGAGGATGGGAAAAACTACTGCCATATTTTGCAGAATATCTTTATCTCATTTTTTTATGGGCCAGGCTATATGGGCAATGACTAAATAGACTCCATTTTACCCTGAGATTCCATGTCATTTAAGAAATGCTTCTCTCTTGGGAAAATCCCGTTTCTATACTCATCAACAGTTGCTTAGCATAGCATATTGACAATGCAAAATGGCAAAATTATTCCTTCTATTCTTATACACTGTACTTGTGCAATGTACCCTAACCGCATAGAATGTTAATGTTTGTCTAGATGTTAGTAATTGTTCTTTAACTTGTGCTCAACCACAGTCTCTTTAATCCACTTCCCCTTCAACTTATGATGTGAAGTCTCATGATTTTTGTTTATGATTTTGAAACATGGCAATGGCCATTTATGATTAATGTACTGATATGCTTTACATGTGCTTTTAAACTATAAAAGGTGTCCTCTAACCCCTGGAGGACGTCGAGGAGTGCAAACTTGCCATTTGCCCTCTTCCCATGAAGCTAGTTCCATCTCCTGCTTTGAGATGGACTTGGTGATTTATTGCAATCTTGCCATAACAATTTGATATAAAAATGAATATAACTATAAGTAAGGGATGCTCACATCGCAGCCCTCAGGCCTGATTATGTATGCTTGTATCCTGCTATTTGCCACTTGGTGATGGATTTGCATTCTGTTATCCCAACTTATATTGGAAAGCCAACAGAAGAAGGGAGCAAGTCATCTTTACCTCTTTCCAGCACCTTCTACTATACTGAGTTGAATTCAGTTCTGTCATGAACTGCCTAGGGAAAAGGACAGTGTCAGAAACCTATGTGGAAGAGAATGTGAATATAGAAGAGGAAAAGAAAGAATGGAACAGAAAGAGAAGACAGTCTAGCTAAAGGATTCCATTTTTCTAAATATTTTTTTTTCCCATATAGAAAGGCTCAAACAGGTGCATGGAAGAGCCACACATTTATTTAGATTATTCCAAATCAGACCTTGTGCTAAAGCTCCTTTAGAACACAATCTTGTCACAGTCAGGCTTCCTGGAGGCCCTGAAAAGAAAGGGCACGTTGTGGCCATCACAGCAAACAGCCAGCGCACACCTGGGAAGCTGAAACCACCTCTCTTCATGGTCCCAGGGACCTGTGCGATGAACTCACTACCTACCTTGCTTCATCCCTGGGCTCTGGCTGTGAAAGAGAGAAAAAGAGCAACAAATACCCACACCAAGGAGCCCAGCATTAACCCAGAGGGCGGAGAGATGGGAAGACTGTGTTCATAAGCCAGCTGGCAGGCAGAGCTCTCCTAAGGAGAATCCCCTGCTTTAATGCAGCCCTTAGGGTTCTTATTTGCTATGTATCAATGATGGGCTTAAGTAAATAGCTTCGGGGACTGAGATTGTTACCAGTTTTCCTGGTCAGGAGCTACAACTCAGGGGGACCTTGGGAGCTCATTCTTGCTCATTCTTTCTTCTTTCTTACCTAACTCATCCATTTATATACAACATATCTATTGTGAAGGATTTAGAATTTGAAGGAGCTACCAAATTTTAAACAACTACCTCAGTTGTCCTTTGTGAATAATGGGCTGCTTGGGAACCATGTGCCCAAATGTTAAATTATTGTTGGCATATAATGAAAATGGTGATTTCCTTCTCTTATATAGGAAGCATACATGACATTCAAAGTTACATATAAATAAACTAATCTGTTTCTTATACCTATGATACTGAGGTAGAAACACCTAATGGACAAGAATAATCTCCTGTTCCTACTCATCCAAAGTTTTTTTTTTTTTTTCTTTTTCTTTTTGATCCTGAGGATTGAGCCCAGGGGTATTCTGCCAGTGAGTGACATCCCCATTCCTTTTTAAAATTTTTTATTTTGAGACAGGGCTTTGCTAAGTTGCTGAGGTTGTCCTCAACTGTGTGATTCTCCTGCCTTAGCCTCCCAAATTGCTGGAATCACAAGCATGTACCACCAAACCCACCTGTTTTTTCACCCTTACCCTATCCCTTAACAACTTTTCTTATAGTACCTGCTCAGTTCCTCTCACAGAGCCTCTCAGGATTAGATAGATGTTCTCACCATTCTTCAGAGGACCATCAAATTTGATCCTTTCTCACCAACATACAGAAAAAATAGACTTCGTCTATGGCAAATTCCCTCTACAGAGGTAACAGTATTGGTTTAAAAAAATGGTCACCGAGGGTACATGGTTGAGAGGCTCAGGAATATACATTTGCCCCAGACCCAGTAACACCCGCATAACATGAAATAACCCTTCAAGGCACCCTGTCCATTTTCCCTTACCTTTCTTATGTACAATGTCCTTTTAGGTAGCTTCAGTTAGGAGCTGCAAAAGTGCACATATTTCTCAATGTTAACATCTCAGAAATCTCTGGGAAACCTTTCAAAGCATCGCGAAGGGATATTCTATTTTTGTTTTTTGGGGAGTCCATTCTGCTAGTTAGGGAGACTATATATTAAGGAAGAGGAAGACATATAAAGGCTTATTCATTCCTGATTCAAGCAATTAACATTTTGACAGTGCCAACTGAGTGTCAGAAACTAGGCTAGACAATGGGGAAACAAAGGTGAATATAGACAGTGTCCATGCCCTCAGTGCTTAGAGTTCAAGGAGGAAACAAATCCATAAGTAGATAATATGCTAAATGTAGTGATGAAGATCTGAACAAGGTGACAGGGATGGATAAATGAATGAATACATTAAAGAAGTAGAGAGGATGTGCAATATTGCCTTTAAATAAACCAGAGGGGGAAGAAATAAACAGCTGTAGTTTTTGTGGACTGGGTCAGGAGATTGTATAACTTAAAGAAAAAAAGATCTCAATGGGAACTTGAACTTAATGCCTCTAGAGTGTCAGCTCCTCAACTAACCAATACTGGAAATCCTGGATAAACCAGTTACCTCCTTGTGTTTGGGGTTTCTACTTTGTAAATCAGGGAAATAAACAAACAATTCTTCCTATATTATAGAATGGTTATGGAGAGAAATGAGACAGTGGATACTAAAAATGTCTTCTCAAATGCATCCTAATGTGACCGTGTTGAGAGGACCTGGAGTGGGAAGCCCTTCTCCATCTAAACTTATGTCTCTGGCTGCTGACTTTTCCACTAGGGGAGAGGGAGATGACGGGCACTGTAAGGCACCAGTTCCTCTCTTGCCCTTACTTTTCACATCCACCCGACAGTCCACAGATGCCTCCCCCAGGGCGTTCACTGCCTTGCAGGTATAAATGCCTCCGTCAAAGGGACCAGGCTTGCGGATTTCTAGGGAGCAGATCCCCAGGTGACTGAGGGCTCTGTATTTGGGGTTGCCTTGGATATCCATCTTGTTCTTCAGCCAGATGATCTTGGGCTAGAAGGTAAAGATGAGGGGGTAGAAAGAGGGAGTAAGAACAAATTGATCTTTCTGTGCTCAATATCTGGGACTCTTCCCACAAGGCTTGTAGATAATGACTTCCTGGAAGACTCCCTGTCCTTGATGTTGTGGGAAGAGATTTCTCTTTCAGTACCTTCACCAATACCCTCCCTACTCCTTTATTTGATTGAAAAGAGCACCCAAAACCTCACCTTCTTCATCAAGTACCTTTGACTGGAAGAAAGGGGAGAATTTCTGTCTGATACTTATTGAGTGGCTCTTCATGGATCATAAACTCTGGGCATCAGGGTCTCCTCTTTCTATACATACATTGTTAACCATTCATATTCTAATCCAACTGTTGCCTTGTGACTAGTCCCCTCTTGTTAGAAAGTAGTTTCTAGAGTGGGCATATTGATATTACCCTTCTAAGATGTGATTGCCATATTGTCTCATGATCCAAAAGGTACTTGGTGAAGATTTCTAAGGGTATTGTTAAAGGTATTTAATACTAGATTTTAAATAGAAAGCCTCCCTCAAAGTTATAGCCAGAGGCCCAACTTTAGGCAACTTGCATG
This sequence comes from Marmota marmota marmota, assembly GCF_001458135.2. Classification (NCBI taxonomy): domain Eukaryota; kingdom Metazoa; phylum Chordata; class Mammalia; order Rodentia; family Sciuridae; genus Marmota; species Marmota marmota. The sequence goes on from NW_026000081.1 coordinate 2,179,746, forward strand.
TGACTGTCCCTGAACAGATGAAGTCTGGGTAAGTGAGTGAGGACAAACCAGCAGGACTCCATCATGCCCAATAGCAGCAGGTCAGGAAGTGACATCTTTGTATATGAGGAACCAATACTAAAAGGAAACATCATTTGCATGTGTCCATCTGGAACTACAAATGCCCTGACTGTTCCTAAATAACCTGCCATTAAAGAGGGAGATGACGGCAGGGAAAGGAAATGTGAAATTAGAATGCTCTGTGGTAGTAACTAAGGTTAGGATGGGAGCATGAAATAGCTCATACCTCCCCTTCAACTTCCCCAACTCCCCACTCACCCTGGGAGAGGCGCGGACACAGCAGAAGAGCTGGGCATCATAGCCAGTGATTGTAGTGCAGTCTGCCAGAGGCTGGGTAAACCTTGGGGCTTCAGAGAAGTCCCGCTGGGCAAACCCCTTGGTCTTGTAAACAGTAGCTGTGGGCATGATGTGGCATGAGATCCCCATCCCTCTTCCACTCTTTAAGTCTTTCTAGTGGTGATCTCTGCGCTTTCCTTACCTGCTTTCTGGATGTGGGCAAGGTCAGCAGTGACGGGGGCTGTTTCACTGAGTCCACACTGGTTTTCAGCAAAGACACGAAAGGCATATGAGTTGCCCACAATGAGGTCGGAGACAATGCAGCTGTTGCGGTGATATTGCTCCAGCACTGTGAACCACAGCTAGGGGGCCCCAGAAGATGCCATACGTGAGACAACTGTTCTATGAACTCATCCCACATGGAGCTGCCAGAGGACCATTTCAGAATGCCCTGTCCCCTCCTCCCTCCTTTCCAGCTGGGCCTCACCCCAGATTTTGTGTCAGCCTTCTGCACTGTGTATCCCAGAAGTGTTGTGTTGCCCGTATCTTGGGGAGGTGTCCATTCCAGGGTAGCGTTGGAGCCCCAGACGTCCACCAACTTAATACTCTGAGGAGGGCCTGGCCTCTCTGGAAGAGCAAAGCCATAGCAGTGGGCATAGTATAACCCACGTGCATCAAAATCACTTCAAGAGTGCCTCCTGCCCTCCCATCTTTCTCCCTCTCTCCATACTAAACTCCACTGAGAAAAGTGTCCTATAAACTTTATTTTATTTTTTGGTACTGGGGATTGAACCCAGGGGTGTTTTACCACTGAGCTACATCGCCAACCCTTTTTATATTTTTATTTGAGACAGGGTACTAAGTTGCTGAGGCTGTCTTTGAACTTGTGATCCTCCTGTCTTAGCCAACTGAGTCACGGGATTACTGGCATCTGCCACGTTGCCAGCTTCGCCTCTTTGCTCAGGCCCCTTCCCCTCGCCCACCATTGTGTCCCACACTTGGGGTTGGGGCATCAGCCCAGCTTTCCTTTTTCCCTAAGATGGCTCCTCTTTAGCCTAAAGAGGGAGCTCCTAGGAACTACCTCCCCCTCCCCCACCTCCACTTACCAATCACCAGGATATCAATGGTGGCAGTGGCCTCCAGCCCACCCAGCTGCACACAGAGTTGGTAGTGGCCCGAATCAGCACGTTGGGCTTCTCTGATGAAGAGGATGGAGTCTTGCTCCCCATTCCGCACACTCACACGACGGGTGTCCAAGGCACAACCATTGTGTGTCCAAGTGGCTCGAGGTTTGGGCTTGCCCTGAAGAATGTAGATATGGCTGGAGCAGCCCAAGAGGCTTCTGTACCCTCCCTGTGGCGGTTGAGATTAGCTCTACCCCAGGTCCACAGTGTTGCGTGATTTGCAGCTGCAAATTCCTTGAGCTAGAGGTTGGTGGTCTCTTCTGGGGACTTCTTCCTTTCAGCAACAGCCTCAGGATCATGGGAAAGGGGGATGGCTTTGAGGATCATGGGAAAGGGGATGGAATCGAGGTTATGGACACCCCTGGGAATAACTTGAATAGCTGCCCAAACTCCCAAGAGCCCTCCAAGTTGAGGACTCCCAGACCTCTTCAGACAGAAGGTCATAGATTAACTTACCTCCTCCCACAGGCACCCCTGACCCTACCAAAGCCCATCCTCAGGGGTGAAGAATAAATGGGTCATTTGGCCTTACACTTCTGGAGATGTGACCCTTCCATTCAGGAAGACTGCCCCACTGCTAGCAGGACTCTTGTTATCTGTTTCTAAATAAAAAACCTTGGTCTGGTCCCAGTAAGGGGCTGGCATGATCACCTGGAATGGGATTAGTAGGTTCACTGTGTCCCCAACCTTCCGGATGTACGTCTGCCTCAGGGCCCGAGGTAGCCAGATCTTGGGGTGCACTGAGTGATGGAAAGAGAGAACAGGAAGTGGATATTCAGAGGAAGGGGATAGTACACATTAAGACTGCACACTAAGGATGATGGCCTGGGCATCCTTCACCAAATTAAGCCCCTATGTTAGGGGATGGGAAGATTGTTCCCATTGTCCTTCTTTCTTTCTTTCTTTCTTTCTTTCTGACAGTGCTGGGGATGAACCTAGGGTCCTGTGCCTGCACGCTTTCTATCCCTGAGCCCACCCACATTGTCTTGCTGGGATTTAGGAATGAGTCTTTGGCTGAAGGAACCCAGGGAGAGTATTTAAGTCCCTGCAGAAAGAGCACTGGATAGTGAGACTGACACTTTTAATTTGTTACTCTCAACTACTGACTCTCCATCAGCCAGAGTTTTGTCTGCGCTCAGTGTGTATTTCGTGTTTTCTGTGTGGTGTGTGTTTTCTGCCCTTTTCTGCATTGGTTCTTAGCTACTTTGCTTGTCCAGAGGCCACTTTCAATATTAATCCCCAACTCCCAGTTCAGCATGGACTTCAGGAGAATGCTTTCTGTTCTGTAGGCAGAGCAACACCCTGGACTCCAGCAGCCTCCCACTGGGACAGCATTGATGTCATCACAGGGAGCCTGCGTCTGGGTCCCTTCCTCTGTGTGACCGCCCTGTTCCTGGCGCCTGCTTCCAGTTGGTGGAGGATCACTTTGTACAAACAAAATCTGGGAGAGATTAGGTCCCCCCCCCCCGCCCACTCACCTCCGTCAACTCCGAGCGTC
>NW_026000081.1:2182788-2187743 GCF_001458135.2 Marmota marmota marmota
TCATACCTCCCCTTGATCCCCCAGGCCTATCCCAGTGAGGTGTAAAGATTAGATGACATTTATTGGCTTCCAGGATGATGATAGGAGATGCTTTAGAGAGTGCTGAGTGTAAGTTTTGGGGAATGATCAGATGCCATTTCTCTCTTCTTGGAGATGCCTGGGGCTTCATAGGCTGTCAGAGTAGGAATATCCCACTTGGGTCCCCTGGGGGCTTGTTGAGAATGACCTCTTCCCAGGGCTGCTGTTTGCTCCCTTCCCCAGCACAGAGAGTCCCCTGCTGCTGTTGTCTTAAGTAGAATGTGACAGCGCCTCAGTTCCCACCAATAAGCCAGGCCTCCCTGCCAAAATTCAGTCCTAGCAGTTAGAAAAACTCCACCCCTGGTACATTCCTGTGGCAAGCAGCAGGACTGCTCAATAGCAGATTCCAAACTTTTTGATAACACACATTTCCCTGTAAATACATTCCTGAGCATTCACCCCAACACAAGTATGTTTACCTACAGATTGAACTGTTTAAATATGTACATGAAGAAAAGCAAACATTTAAGTGATGACATTTATAATTAAATAAACAGAGGTCAGACTATGTTCTTCCTACACCTCAATTTATAGACCCTCCCCCATCAGTCTCTCCAGATCACTGCCCATTGTAAATGAATATACAGACAGCGCTGGAGGGTTTATTTCACATCTCTAGTTTTCTTTTTGGTGAATGGCTTATGCTTTCACTTGGGCCGCGCCTATCTTGGATAGCACCTTTGGAGCTGGGTGCTAAGGGACGTGAGTGTTCTCAAGAACAGGACAGTAGCAGAGCTGCAGGCCACAATGACCCTGATCTGGTTGCCCTCTGCTGACTTTGGTGGTTGGGGGTGGGGTAGGAAGAACAGCGGAAGTGTTGTGTGATGTGTTCCTCTCCTGTGACCATGTTGGCAAGCAACCAAGGAGTTAGAAACAGGCGGACATGAGTTAAGGGCTTTTTGAAAAAGAGAACTGTAAATGGAAAGGAAGCTCAAAACCTTGTCTTGCTGAGCTTGGTTCCCCGGTGTTGGGTAGGGAAATAACCCTTCACATTTATTGGGGAGAGGGTAAGAGAAAAGATGACTCTGCTGTATACAGACTGTCAGAGTTATTGAGACAGTGAGGGACCACCAAGGGACAGAAGATTAAAACCCCAAGGACCCCTTAGCCCCTGACCTGTCATCTATCAAAGGAATGGTACAAAGAAAGCATGGAAAAACACTGAAGGCCTTAAGTCACTAACCTGTCAATTCCTTCAAATTGGCATGCGTTTGTCCCCCTTTTCTTTCCTCCTTCTCTATTATACTTTTCAACTATCTTATAGCCAGGGAGTTGTACTACGAAAATGGAAATATTGGTGTCAGAACATCTCCAAAAGCTAGGTGCAGTGGTGCACACCTATAGCCCCAGCAACTTAGGAGGCTGAGAAAGGATCACAAGTTCAAGGCCAGCATAGGCAACTTAGTGAGACCCTGTCTCAAAAAGGGCTGGGGATATAGCTCAGTGATGGAGTACCCCTGGTTCAATCCCTAGTATTGAAAAAAAAAAATCTCCAAGGATAAAGTAAACAGCTGCTTATCTGTATCTTCCATAAGGAAGACATTCCCTGAAAAATTATGACACATGACTAGTAGAAAATGACCAGACTCTAGCCCAGCCTGGCAACTTGATAAAAAACTGGATCCTTCCTTTGGGGAGCAGGCTGATCTCTTTCTATCAGTGCTCTGTCAGGTAACACTACCCCTCATTAAAGCTTTGCCTAGGTGTTCATGTTCCTTGGCTTGATTTCATTTCTGCAGTCGCTGGGTCAGAAGTTCCCATGTCTGGCATCATCATGAAGGATTCTGGTAACAAGGGAATGACTGGAAGAAAAAGGAAGAACCCACTTTCTGTGTGTTATCTGTCCATTTGCCTTCTCACCAGTATCTGCCCAGGGCTGGGCTGGGCATCAGAGTCAGGGTTCTGATGTGACCTCCAGCGGCCTTCAGGGAAAAGGCAAAGGGATAGTCACAAGGACTGAAGAGGGTCAAGATGAGGAAAGGAACCTGGGCCTTCATGCCTGGGAGATGTGTGACTGAGCCCCCCTCCGCCTCCACCTTGGGTGGGAAATGGACTTTGATGAATAGGTCACACTAATGTATACTTTTTCTACCTCAAGTTTCTTTTGTTTATTGGAAAAACTCCTTGGAAAATGTCATCATTCTTTCATCTGAGCCAAAGAGGAAGATGAAAGGAATAGACTTATGTAGAACATAGGCTCTGGTGGGGGAATCAGGGTAGGACCTCAGGATGGCTTTAGAAACCTTGAGGGGAGCTCCACTGGTACATAGCCAGCAGAGGGAGGCTCTGGTGGCACTGAGGTGGCAACCTGTCCCTCCCCAAAGGGCTCCTGGCCCTTGTGTATACGTGAGATTCCCTGGCAGGATGATGGAACTGAAGTTAGCCCCTCTGAGGGTGAGTGGGTGGGGTGCTGCTCTCCACAGGCCTGGCCCCCAGGGACAAAGGGCTGGAAGTGCACAAGAAGGTTTTGCAGTGCCAGCTGCCCGGTCAGCAGTGAGTTTTCTAGTGGCCGCCCAATTCAGCCCAGCAGCAATCTGACCCTTGTTCAGAATGTAACGGGGCTCACTTGAGGCATCTCTTTTGGCACCTCCACAGACAAGCGAGGTGTAAATTGTACTGACCTTGGGGAGCATGGCTTCTCCTGACATCCAAGGTCTTCCTTCTCCTCAGATGCCAGGAAGGATGTGACCAAAGCCTAGAGCTTCAGTTTTCTCAGACCAGGTCTGTGGCGGCCCCAGTTTTGTTTTCACCCTTCACAGAGTCTTGGGGAAAAGGCATTTTGAAAAGCCCTCTGGAAGCTCAGACCTCTGAGCTGCCCAAGGCCAGCTATGGCTTTGAAACTAAAGATTGCCAGGGATCCCGAAGTACCGGCATTGCTTAGAGAAACATTCAGAGATGCCTAGGGTGTGGTCTTGACTTTAGAAACCTGCCTGGTGGACAGTGATGGGAAAGGAGTGTGATGACCACAGAAGAAACTTGCAAAGGGTAAGTGTCACCTCCTTGAAGACATGAAACACAGATCAGAAAACAGGGAGGGACGTAGAAACAGGCAACGTTATTCTGAGATAAAGACCCCCACCACCACCATCAGTGCCTCATATTTGGTTTTAGAATCAATACACTGCCCGAGATCTGATTCCTGGGGATTTCAGCACCCATCCTTTTAACCCTGTGGGGCCTTGCCCATCCTGGCCCACCACTTGTCCCATACCTTATTGTCCTCCCCAATAGTCACTGGACCCTGAGTCTCTAAAGCAGGAACTGCAACCCCTGTATGATCTGAATTGTAAGCGTCCTGTTCTCAACACCTCCATATCAGAGACGGCTACTTGGCCACCAAAACTGTTATCCCATGTATAGTGTAGTTATCTCTGAGAAGTGGCTTCCCAGCCAGGGACACTTCCCAGCCCCCTTACTGTAGACCATGAGACTAGTTCTTGCCAATGAAATGTGAGTGGAAATGATGGGAATCACTTTTTGGTCAAGACCTATATGCAGATGATCATGGGATCCTTATGAAAAAAAAACCTGCATCCCTCATTCGCTGCTCAGAGAACTATCTGCTGAATAGGGACACTTGTTTTCAGTTCTTACACTAGTGAGAAAGAAACATCCATTATTTCTGCCATCTGTCTGGTTCATCTATTAGTCTATCCTAACTATTATATAATCTTTACTCCTTTAATCTCACTTCCTCTAATAGTTCAACATCAGCATTTTTGTTCGTTTGTTTTTTGTATTAGGGATTGAACTCAAGATCCCTTTACCTCTGAACTACATCCCTAGACCTTTATAAAAAATTTTTTTTGAGACAGGGTCTTGCTAAATTGCTGAGGCTGGCCTCAAACTCGTGATCCTTTTGCCTCAACCTCCCCAGTCTCTGGGATTATAGGTGCTCAGCAAACATCAGCAATTCTTCAGCACCACTGAGCTCTATGCTCCATTATCCTACCACCCTTTTGCTATCAGCACCCCTCTTGTGTTAATCACTTTTTTTCATGGCCATTATTTTTTTTTTCAAGTTTTTATTTGTTCTTTTTAGTTACATATGACAGTAGAATGTATTTTGACATTATACACACATGGAGTATAACTTCCCATTCTTGTGGTTGTTCCATGGCCATTATGACGCTGACTCTCTTGCATACTCACCCGAATCCCCGAATCCTCTTTCACCCCATTGCACCTACGTGGCAATACCCAACCCTGGTTAATTGAAGTTTCCAGCCAGGTGTGGTGGCACGTGCTTGTAATCCCAGCACCTTAGGACGCTGAGGCAGGAGGATCATAAGTTCAAAGCCAGCCTCAGCAATTTAGTGAGGCTGTAAACAACCTAGTGAGACCCTCTCAAAATAAAAAATAAAAAGGGTTGGGATTGTGCCTCAGTGGTTAAGTGCTCCTGGGTTCAATACCTGGTTCCAAAGAAAGAAAGAAAGTTTCTTCCCACTCAGGGCCTGCAGAGTCACAGAGAGGTCTACGGGGGAAATGGGAACTATGAGACTTGCACTGCATGGCCATCACCAGGAAATGCTGCCTCCAAATAGCCTGGCAATTCTACTGACTTCCCCCTTTTACTCCATCTCCCATTTCTGAGTGACTAGCACATATCTTTTTAAAAAAAAATATTTATTTTTTAGGTGTAGATGGACACAATGCCTTTATTTTATTTACTTATTTTTATGTGGTGCTGAGGATCGAACCTAGGGCCTCACCCGTGCTAGGTAAGTGCTCTACCATTGAGCTACAATCCCAGCCCCAATTAGCACATACATTTTTCTTCTAAAACTTCTAGACCTTTTCCCTCCTCATTCTCAATTGATAATCTTACTAGTTTCTAAGACCCACCTACCTTCTTTTTTTTTTTTTTTTTTTTTTTT
>NW_026000081.1:2187767-2302964 GCF_001458135.2 Marmota marmota marmota
CTTTTTTTTTTTTTTTTTTTTTTTGTATCAGGAATTGAACCCAAGGGCACTTAACCACTGAGTCACATTCCCAGCCCTTTTTATTTATTATTTTGAAACAGGGTCTTAGTAAGAGCCTCACTAAATTGTTGAACCTGCGATCCTCCCAAGCTGCTGGGACTATAGGCATGCACCACCACGGCTGTCATATTTTTAACAACCACAAAGCACACTCCTGTTTCAGGGCCTTTGTTCCTGTTACCTCTGCATAGAAAATATTCCCCTCGAATCTCTGTTATGATGCTCAAGTATCACCTTATTTGTGAGGTCGTCATGGAGTATCCTTCTTGAAATAGGAAGCTTGCATGCTTCCTACCCCAGCACTTTCTATCCTCTTCCCTGTGTTATTTTTGGCATAGCATTTATCACCACCTGACATATTATATACTTTACTTGTTTATTTATTAATTGTCCAACTCCCTTTATTAGAATATACCCTCAATGAGGGCAGTTACTTTTGCTATTTTATTCATATCTGTAAATCTGGCACCTTAAACAGGGCCTGGCACATAAAAAGCACAAAAATAAATATTGTGGGAGGAAAAAGGAGGAAAGAAAGAAAGAAGGGAGGGAGGGTGGCAGAGAGAGAGGAGAGGGAGGAAGGAAGGAAATGATCTCATCTCCCAGGGATGAGACTCAGCTTCCCAAACCTGAAAGTCACAGGACAGTTCACAGTGAAAGAGGGTTCAAGTCAGTTAGATCAATTATGCTGAAGTCAGCAGCTGGGACCTCCCTCTTCTGTCTCACTGTCTCATGTTCTCTATGGCAAGGATGTAGTCTCTTCCCCAGCCCCTCACTAGTTTGGAAGTTCTCCTCTAGCCTTTGCCAAATTTTGTTCCCAGGACACCATGCCTAAGTACTGTACAGATAGACATAAATCAGTTACCAATGCCAGCTTCCTCCTGCCTATTCAGCCATGAAGAAGCCTTGCTTGACTAAAAGCTCATTGTTAGCCAGTTGCATTTTATTTTGATGTTGCAAATTAATTTTTGTCTGCTCTATTTCCCATGTGTGCTCAAGGCATCCTCCCTTGGTCCCTGCCTGCTCTGAGTAAGATGAGGAGTTCAGAGGAAGACAGTCCTGGCACCTTGAAGGATCTTTGGATGAGTTTCAGGGACTCTGCAAACTCCCTGAACTCTTTTGATGTGTTTTCCCTGGGGTGAGAGGCCACATCTTTATTGGGGGTCCCTAGCTGTCCAAAGATTATGATGCAGATTTGTTCAACTTCTCAATTTGTAGATGGAGGCCTTGAGAAGTGAACTGACTCCCTTTAAGTAAAGGGATAGAGCTGGGATTTGAACCCAGGTCTTCTTTTTCCAAGCAGCGAATAGACACATGTACTTTGTACAGTGTCAAGGGTGTCCTTAATGCCTGTCACCTCTAGGATACCCCTGGGTTGAGCCACTGGCTGGTGGCAGAGGTCTGCAGTGTGTAGAGCTGCCATACAGAAATATGTGTGGCCAGGGATTGTCAGAGGCTATCTGCCCACAGTGTCCTGCTCTGCAGGCAGAAGCCAGAAGCCTGGTGAGACGAATGCCCACCCCCGGGGTTCCATAGAAGCCAGGAGAGAGAGTTGGGGAGCCAGCAGAAAGAAGAAGTAGGGGAAGTTCTCATATCTGAACTAGTTCTCATTCCCTCTGCCTGTGATATATTCTCTGGGCTTTTTAGGTTTTTCTGCCTAATTGCCTCAATTTAAGACATGAATAATAACTTCTGCTTCCCCTACTTCTTCTTTCTTTTTGTAGTGGGGACTGAACCCAGGGGCACTTAACCACTGAGCCATATCCTCAGCCCTTTTTAAAATAGTTTATTTAGAGACAGGATCTCACTGAGTTGCTTAGGGCCTCACGAAGTTGCTGAGGCTGGCTTGAACTCACTATCTTCCTGCCTCGGCCTCCTGAGCTGCTGTTCCCCCTACTTCTTCAAACGGACAAACTTGGCCAATTCTCTGTTCTTGAACAGCTTCTGAAAACCCAGTGTCTTCAGAATGCTATGAGGTGGAGAGCTTTCCAGCCTATATGGAGAGGGAACTCTTGGCTTCCACTCCTGACTTGGAAGTATGGATTCACATTTCGATTTATCTCTTCCAAGGCACTTTGGATTATCTTGGCAATCCCTTCAATTACCCTACTATATAAATGTTCATCAATCACCATTTCACAGACAAGAAATTGAAACTGAGTGGTTAATTGACTTGTCCAAGGTCACGGAGCTGCCAAAGTGAGCGCTGGGAATGGAGCCCAGATCTTTGCCTCCAAGTTCAGAGTATCTTTTCTCCTACCTCTTCCTACCCTGGGAGTCCGTGGGCCTCTGGTTTGTGGTCCTTGCATCCTTTGCACTTAGGACTTTAAGATGCCGAACGCTGGGGTTTGAGCGGCTGTGTTAAATGTTTAATACAGCCCTGTGGCTGCTTCCGAAGATCACCACGCAGAAGGAAGGAATCTGGCTTCTACTCTCGGTCTCTGCTCTACACGTTCAACATGGTGTACACCTGTGCATGGGTCCCAAGGCCACCCAGGTGAGCCACAGAGACCTCAGCCAGGGGCAGTTGGGATTGGGGTGGGCAGTAGGGCATCCTGGGGTTACCTCCCAGCTCGAGAATGCCTCTTCACAGAGACTGTCATGGAGGGGAATCAAGTGCTTCTCCCAGAAAGGCTCCATGTCCATGGAGCTCCATCTCTGAAAGGCCAGGATTTCCCCCTGGGTGCAGTAGGGGTGTTGGGGTGGGTCCCAATGCTGTGGCACTGTCCATGGAGAGGCCAAGTGTCACTGCGTTGATCAATACTTAGCCTCCCAGTGGCCTCAGCTTTTCATTTCCCCTTCTCCCACTGCAGATAGCTGCCATCTCACCCTTCATTTCCTGCCCAACTGTCCACTAACACATCAGGTCCTCCCAGTTCCAGTGAAGACATTTTTTTAAAGGTAAAAATAAAAACATAATTTTTAGTCACTATAAATGCCCACAAACACTAATCACTGATTTCTCAGATAAAAAGCAGAAACCCAGCAGACACTTGAGCAGTAAGGAAGAATCCAAGGAGGCAGGTGGAGGCTCTGATGAGTGATCTGGCATCTTAAGTACCCATCCCATAAAACATCATAAAGTCACTAAGCTGGGCAAACACCTAAGGAGGTACAGTTGGGGAGGTAGGGAAATTTTTCCAAAATCCCAGCCTCCCAACCCTTGGCATCTGCCAGTACTTACCTTCCACAGTGGGCAGGAGCTGGGGAGTGGGACTGCCCACCCACTGTTTCAGGGAAGCCTCAGGCTGTTCAGTATTTGCAGGGCTGGCTTTTTCTACCTGCAGCTTGGAGCCTGAAGCCACCTCCAGAATTGTGGCTGCCTCCATGCTGGGCCACCCCAGGCTGGGCTCCAGCAGAAGATTTTCACTGTTGGTGGGAGGGAGGGGCTGTGCATCTGCTCCCTGGACTGGCCTCCTGGGTACCAGTCATAGGCTTATGTAAGTGGGCTGGCCTTTCCCTACCCACCTACTCACAGCAGAGGGTGAAGCTGGGGCTAGGGGAAGAGAGAAGGATCAGAGAGCAGCCCAGAATAGCCACAAGAGGAGGGCTGAGGTGGCCCTGTTATCTTGGGAGAGAGATGACACCCACATAGCTCTAGGGAGGGAGGGGGGAGCTTGAGCACAGACCATCCAAAAGGGACCTCTGGCTTCTGTTGGGAGGATTGGATGACATCTCAGCTTCTGACCTCCAGCTTATCCAACAGGGCTTCAGGCCCCAAGACCAGCTGACCCACAGGCACACCTTTAGCTGCTCGCACATTCAGTGAGTCCTGTAGTCTCGCCCTTCACAGGACCCTCCCCATCCTCTCTACTTGATCCCTCTCTTTGCCCCAGCCCTGCCCCCAGAGCAGGGCAGTGCCCTGGTGGAGCCTGCACACGGCAGAGGCTACAGACCACTACCCAAAGACCCAGAGTCTAGCTGGGCTCTGTCACCAGCTAGCTGTGTGACTTGCCACACACCAGGTGCTAGGGGTGGAACCTAGGGTTTAGCATTTGCTAGGGAAGGGCTCTACCACTGATTTGTACCCCCAGCCCTGACAGTGTCTCTTAAGTCTATTTCTTCATCTGTAAAGTGGCTAAAGTAATAACTACAGGGTCGTTGTGTGGATTAAACGAGCTAATCTCTGTAAAGTGTTTAGCAGAATGTAGTTGACTAAGTGCTTGATAAATGGAAGCTATTTTAGGTCAGGCCAGTATTTTCTCCCTTTGAGAGTGTCAGTGGCTCCCTCCCTATGAGATAAAGCACAAATGAAGTGAGAGGCAGCAGGGCAGAGGGAGGAGAGCTCCTGGAGGAAGGGAGGTGTGACTTCTGGCTGTACCACTCTGTCACCAGCTGGTGGCTCAGAGCTGCAGGCCTATGAAACAAGAGTTACTGATGCCATGATCATATTGAGGATAAAATGCAGGAAAGTGGGCGCCCGTGATAGGTGTGGGTGATGCATTAAAGGCCCTGCCTGGTTTCTGGGCTCACCCACCTGCGGTTTTACATGTTGTATGTTCCATTCAGAATATCTGGTTTTCGATCATGTTCCTGCTTTCCTATCTCCAGAAGACAGCATTCCGTTTGTATTTAAAAACAAAAAACAAAACATTTTTAGAGTGGTTTTAGAATCATAGCAAAGTTGAGTGAAAGTACAGAGTTCCCATGTATCCCTCCCTTACCCCTATATTTTTTCCATGGGGAGAAAAATCATTGTGGTCGACTGAATAGGCTCCTTATTCATTTTAGCCTCCAACTAGGGGGCACCTGGTAGGATCCCAGGAACTCTTACCATCTTGGGGTGATAGGAGCCCAGTTTCTTTGAACTCTGGATAGTCTGTGGTTCAGAACAACCTATAGATGTGCTTTGGTGTCAGGAATCTGTTCATCAGGGGCTGGGATGGCTGAAGAGGGCAACTGTGGAGGTTGACCTCTGGGTCTGGTTTGATTGGGAAAAGGTTAGACTTGTGTCATGTCAGAGAAGGTCTAAAGGTCTCTGACCTTTTTCTCATCCATCCTAGCACAGACCCCTAGAAATTGTAATCTCCCAAACCAGGGAACCCACTTTTTATACCTCACTCAACCACATTTTGGTGAGGAAGCTGGAACAGCTTTCAGTCCTAACCTTTTGTAGCAATGAAGGTGTAAAGAATCAAATTTAAACTGCAGATTCCTGGGCTGGGGATGTAGCTCAGAGGTACAGTGCTTGCCTTGCATGTATAAGGCCCTGGGTTTAATCCTCATTATTGCAAAGATAAAATAAAATGCAGATTCCTTAGGTCTGCCCAGTAGAAATTCTTATCAGTCTGGGTAGAATCCAGGAATCTGCATTAAAAAAACAAAAACAGAAAACAAAACAAACAAAAACAAAACACAACAAAAACACATTTTGGTGCAGTCTTAGCTCATTATGGTAGGATTCCTTAATCTATTCCAGATAATCTCATGAGATAGAACTCTCTCACCAGAGGGTGGTCCCTTCAAGCACAGGGCTTTGCCCTGTCATCTCCAGACCAAGATGCTGGAGCAGTAATGGAAACACTGCTCTGGAATGGCAGGGTGGATGGCTAAGGGCTCAAGGTGAGCGGCAGGAACCCTCCTACAGGCAACATTTGCAAGACTGGGAGTCAGAGTAGCAAGTGAAACCTAAGGGGGGACCAAAAGCTATCAAAGTTCAATTTCCAGTGTTGTCATTTGTCAACTCTGCTACAAGGAACAGAAGTTGGAGAGCAACGATGTGTTGCTGTGTCCAGAAGCAAAGGAAACTAGAGAAGGTGTGTGGGTGGATCTGCCAGATTTCCTGAAGGTGAGAACAAGAGCGTTGGTCTCACAAACTCTGTAGGAGGTGGATCTTTTCGAGCATGAAAAACAAGAAAATGAAGGACAAGAAAGTTGGATAATTTTTAGCAGAAACAACTCACTTTTGGGGGGACTCATTTTCCCTATAAAGTATCTAATACCTTTCATAAATGCACAGTCCTAGCTCTTAATTTTTTTTTCTGGTAGCTGGAGTTGGGTTCTCAAAGCTAGAAAACTGGAAAAGCTATCCTATTAACAAACCATACTTTAGTCATCTCATTAGATCAGGTAACAAAGTCCAGTCTGTTTTATTTCTAACCCAAATATTGCAAATATACATAAAATTACCAGTACAAAGTTAAACACATCCAGATTTATTTACACAATGATAAAGAAATTTCAGTTTTATTTCCATTTTGTGGAATTGCATTATGGGGTCTGGCTTTGCTGTGTAACTGACATGGGTCATTGAAACTTGATTATTCCACCTCACATGCAATTTTCTGTCCCAAAGGAACAGAAAACTTGGGTTTTTCAGCACACATGCAGTAATGATCTTAATACTGCTATACACTTTCATAGGATGGCTTGGGAAGGGACCACATGCTCAGAAAGGGAACAAGAGACCAGAGAGGGATGAACAGGCACATGGGGACCCTGAGCATTTCTGTGCACGAGGATAAGGAGAGAATGACCCAAACCCTCCTCCCTGGAGGCTCCAACACAGGAGGTGAGCAGAACCACCAGGGGACATAAAGTCACTTGACCACAATTGAGGGCATGCAGAAGATGAGAACTGCATTAAAGATTTGGGGCATATCAATAAATCATTAACATGTACACTATACAGTTTATACATGTATATATGTACACACATATATATATATAAAGGTACAGGTTAGTTTATGTTATTCCATATAAACAAGGACGCTTGAGAATGTACTGGTGTGAAAAAAATGCATACAGCAAATTATTGAAGACAATTTCAAATTAATGCTCTAGTTCTTATTGTTATGCAACATAACCGAGAAATCTACATGCTCCTGCTATTTCAGTTATCCCTCATGAGGGCAGGGCCTGGGCTCTGCAAGGGCAGGATGATGCTCCAGGAGCTGCCTGCACTAGACAAAATAATGGCAGATGGAACAGAAAGTCTGGCACCTGTGGACTCTGGCCCTCCCTGTCGCTACCTCGTATGGCAAATCTCAAACTTTGGTTTTTTCAAAGGACAGTTAAGTCCATGTTAACTTTCCTCCTGGAAGGAAGGTGGTAGAAAGCTGAAAAGTTGCATTCCTTCCTATTTTAACAGTTCCAAGTACCCTGGCTTAACGTGGAGATGAGAGGGCTGTGCTGACAAGGAGCTGGCGAGGTTTTAGCCTTGTGTAGAGGGCAGGGCCCTGCAGAGTGCTCCTAAAGAAAAGACAGGCACGCTCTATCAGGCTAGCTTGCCTAGGAAATAATCAAGTGCCTGAAGCCTGTTACCCTGGGACTAGTGTGGATGGCCCTCTGCCCCTCTCTGCATCCTGGTGTCTTGACACAGGCTATGGGATGTTTACAGGCCCAGTGCAGGAGATGGAGGGATGCACTGATCCCTGATGCTAACCTGTCAGGGATGAAAAAGCCCATTTGGGGGCATGCAGAGACCCATAGGAAAACCTAAATAAGAGAAAGTCTATTCAGGGGCAGGCAGCAACCACAGAGTTCAGTTATAGGGACTCAGCTGTAGTTCCTGAGCCCACCCTTCAGCAGCCAAACTCTTCAAAGGCTTCTACTCTTCTGAGTAGTGTCCCTGATCAATTCACAGCTTAGGCATATTCAGTCCTGGTCTCTGGTCTTGGTAAAAACCAAAAGTTCCCTACATCTTGAGTAGGAAGGACATCGAGTTTTGGATTTAAGAGCTCAGATGACTTAAGACTGTCTGACATGTCCAATCTACCTAACAATGCTAGATTCTATGGTTCAAGCCTCCAGAAATAATTTCTTCTGCTACCATCAAGCCTAGGAGTTTACACAACAATATGCTAGGTTTTACCTTCAAGTAAAGGACGATGCTCCTAACCTGAGTAGGACAAATTAGCGTTTTTGTTTTTTAATTTTAGAAGCTATAATGGATTTAGACTGTTTTACTTTCTGGCCGAGGGCACATACTTGTGACTGAGTGGGCTGACACTGAAAGTGAACTGGCCAAAAAAGGCCAGGCTTGCAGACGGTCCTCTAGCCAACAGAGCCAGCCAGGCAGGGGTGGAAGCAGCAGGCAGGAGAAGGGGGCCTTCCACGAGACTCACTTCTGTTTTCCTCAGTAGTGACCCTTCACTAGAGGAGGGGTCTTTCCTGACACACATTCATGATTACCATTACTTTTGATTCCAGCCATAAAAAAACAGGAGAATAAACTTTTCTGTTTCCCAAAAAGAAAATAAAAAGGTGCTAAGTAATGCTCTGAAAGAAATGACACTGATCCCTGTCCTCAAGAACAGCAAGTAACCTATAAGAAAGAAGCCCATGTCAAGCACTCAGAACCTGCCAGCGTTGATGATTCTCCAGAGTTCTGAAGACAGCCGACCAGCGCTGCTCCTCACGCACAGGGACCCTGAACGACAGACTCAAGTTTGCTTCCTCACTCCACCACAAGAATGTGTGTGTGTGGGGGTGCTCTGAAAATTATCAAATTCTACAGAAATCCCGGGTATTATAAGCAAAGAACCTTAATGTTATCTGTTCAGAGAAGAATATCAACTTTCCTACACCTTAAAACTAATATGAGGATTATTGTGTACTGGCACACCTACCCCCATCTGGGTAAATGCTGGGAGAAAGGGCATGTGGTGTTAATAGGTGTTTTCTGGGCACTGAATTCACTTTGAGCAGGAGTTGAGGGTGGGACAGAGGCTGACACTTTCATCATTTTTGAGCTGGTGATCTTTGGAATCATTTTAAAATTTAAAACCATGCAAAATGAACGAATTACAAAATGAACGAATTCTAGCCCTCACAAATATTAATTCTTAAAAAAAAAAAAAAAAAAAACTGCCCTAACTTCACTTTCTAGTTGAAACTCCCTGACCTGACTCATGTAATTTTACTGCAATTTCAAAGTCTCAAAATTTTCTATCCACTCCCTCCTCCTCTGTCCTTGCTGCTGTTCATCCATTCTGGAGAGGAAAGAACTTAGCCATCTGCTCTCACATTCTGACAAAAGTTAATTTGGCACATTTACTTTTTACTGTCTTTCTAGCCACAAAATGAACTAGCAGCAAAATGGCATCTTACTAAAGAATGTCCCAATCATAATTATCAGGAGAAACTGTGACCAGCACAACAGGTATGGTAAGACCAAAGACTGACCACACTATATTACTGTATAGCAAATATCCAAGCTGTATTAAAACTAATTATTCCAGCTTTCCATTACTATCTGGCCACCCCCAAATCCACCCAACTGCATTCTAGAATTTGTTTAATTTGGGAAAATGTCAAATGGAAAACTTCCTTAAATTTAAAATATGATCCCAAAGTATCCAGACTGGAAGTGTGTTTTTGATTTGTTCAGCCAAAAGTTTCATGCCAACAAATGACTTGACAAAGCTGGGGAAAGGGGTGAGAAGGAGGGCCTGGTCAGAAAATTCTGATTTAAAAAAAAAAAAGTCTATAAATCTGAAAACAACTCTTGTTCTGGCTCCACGTACAATAGCAACCAAGGAGGAGGCGGATGAGCAGCCACTGTAATGCTCACCAATGAGCCAACACACCAGGAGCAATGGGAAGACTGAGGGCCAGTCCTCAGTGCGGCACAGTGTGCTCACTGACCAACTTCAGCGGAGAGATGATTGAGCCTGGGCACACTTCCAGGCCATGCCTGCACCCTGTCCTTGAGCAAGTCCACTGGCACACACACAAAGCACAGCTTGAACGACCTCAGAAGCAGCCAGTTTTTCACCTTTAATAGGTGCTAAATCTAGTCAATTCTCTGTTGCTCCCTTCTTCCTGCCCCAAGTTAAAAATATTGCCCTGTAAGTTTTCCTGATTTAGTGTCTTGGAAGCACATGGTTTAGTTAGTTGCCAAAGGGCAATTAACAAGGGTATTGCCTAATTAAACAGGGGAAAAGAAAAATCACTGTGGTCTACGGTCCCTGGAGAGGGGGAGAAGCAGCATCGGGCTCTGTGTGAGGAGCTGGTGTGCAATGTTCTTGGGGCCAGGCTGTCCCCAAATGGAGCAAAGCGGCCAGGCTGTGTGCTGTCACTGCAGTGGTTTCCTGCTGCACAGCTGCTCCACGTGGCCAGCAGAGCCCAGGGACAGCACTGGGTACGTTGATGCTGAAGTAGGCAGATGCCCTGGGCTGGGCCCCACGTAGAACATGCAAGAGTGGAGTTAGTGAAATAGTCCCTTCAAATTCCATTTCGTTTCCCTTAAAAATAAAACAAAACCCCAAAGCCCATACTTTAAAAAAAGACAGAACTTGAAATGACGTTAAAGAATTTAAATCCCCCTCCCCTCAGAGCCAATTGTACTCAGGGTTCCCCACCCCCACCCTGCATTTCCTTAGTGAAGGTCCTTTTGGCTTTGATGGAAGCAGCAGAAACAGAGCTGGGTCCCTCGCAGTGGGAAACTCATTTCCCCCAAGTTGGAGCCACAGGGAGTGTAAGAGGTACTGTGGTTCCACTATCCATGCTTGGTCCCAGCTCCTTTGAACAGCTATTCCAGGAGGTCCTGAAAAAGAAGTCATATTATTGACAGATTACTGACAGATTAAAAAGTTTCTATTCTGAAGGCAATTATCCAGTTTCTGGGTTGGTTGAATCCTACAGTCATTAAGGTGCTGCTCCTACTTATACCCTCTTTTGCCCAAATGGTAGACTGGTCATGAGTAGGTGAATCATTTTAGGCTATTCCTCAAGAAGAAATGGCCTCACCTCATCTGAGTCGTCATGATAACCACTTTTATTAGCATGAGAGGTTGTGTCCAAAGCATCCACACCATCAGCCTCTGCGTGTTGCTGTAGCACTGAGTACCTGTGCACAAGGAACCTGTGGGTGGAAACCTTTGTTAGTCTCACGTCGGGAGCAGCGGTGCTCTTCTTATAGGACTATGGATTTTTCCAGTTTTGTACACTCATGGAGTGAGCTGCACATATAGGCAGCACAGCCCTCTGATGACACATGGGAAATATGAGATATGAGAAGATTTAGGCCTTTTTTTTTTTTTGGTACCAGGGATTGAACCCAGGGGCACTTAACCACTGAGCCACATCCCCAGCCCTTTTTATATTTTGAGACAGGGTCTCATCAAGTTGCTTAGGCCAGCGCCAAAAGGATGGCTTTGAACTCATGATCCTTCTGCCTCAGCTTCCAGAGCCACTGGGATTACAGGCCTGTGCCACTGCACCTGGTTTAGGCCTAATTTTTTTCGGAACATCATTTCCACTACCAACTTTTTGCCAAAGGCAGACCCAACCATACATGCTGGGTTGAATTTCTGATTTGGATTCAGTACCTCTGGCCTACTTCTGTGTTCCTTACCTTCCACCACACACATATTTCTTCACAATGAGCACTCCTGCTACGACTGTGACCAGCATCAATCCCACGATGGCCAAGATAATTGGAACAGAATTTGACTTGGAATTCTTGATAAATCAAAACACAAACACAAAGGCTTTTAGGCATGCATATTCTACATACTCTAGGACTGTATTTGAAGAGGTTGTTGTTCCCTGTTTCTCTGAGAATGATCTACAGTCCAAGGTACTTATTTTTTTATTATTATTTTTTAGTTGTAGTTGGACACAATACCTTTATTTTATTCATTTTTATGTGGTGTTGAGGATCAAACCCAGGGCCTTGCATATGCTAGGTGAGTGCTCTACCACTGGGCCACAACCCAGTACCCCAAGGTACTTATTGATGGTACTTTTCCAACCCCCACAATGAACCATCTCAGTGTTACCAGGAGAGCATCAGAGCTGGCAGAGGGGAGTCTGAGCTCTACTGCCTGGAAGCTGCAAAGGTCGGGCTTCAATGCTGGCAACTGCCTAGATTGAATACAGTAATTGTGAGTGTTCTACATTCTTTGTTTGCAAGTCTTTCAGCTTAAGGGTGGATGGAGCAGGAAAGGGAGACTGTGATAGTAGTGGGCTGAACGAATCTAGAACAGCGCTATCATGGGGAGGAAGCTATGTCAATGCTATCCAGGCAGTCCATTCTATGACATCAAGATTTATGTTTCTATTTAATTTTTGTGTTTACAAATATGCCTTATCATATCATTGTTTGAGTGTAACCTACCTGCTTCTGGGTGGGAGACAGGAAGTGTATGTTTTCAATTTATCCAAGGGGAGGTGGAGCTGGATTCTGGGACAAGCTGTGTCCCTATGGGCGGGAGTCCTGTGCAATCACACACACAAACACTCTGAGGACAGCCACCAGGAGTCCAGGACAGGGACTCAGAAGAAGAACTTGCCCCCTTGCAAATACACACACCCACACACTCTTCTCCAGTTGCCTGCTTAATCCCACCCTTGTTGGTCTCATCCCGTGGAACAGCAGAAAGGAGGTGACTATAGATTGTCTGGCTCAACCTTTCATATTTCAGATGAGGAAGCAGATCCCACAGTTTATCTCCCCAAGTCACACAGCTGGTCCACAGCTTATTTATCAAGAGCTTTCTTCTTCACAATATCTCCAAATCCCAATGAGATAGTTCAGTACCACAATTTGTAATCAGCCTCCAAATTTGCATCTAAAGCAAAACTAGCCCATTATGACTATGGTTCATTTTTTCATTCTGAATATTCTTGGTATGACTCAGCACAAAGACTCACTCTACCTACGGTCTAAAACTCTTCTCTGCATGTGTACAACTCCTGGTCATGGCCCTTATAAGCAAGCTTCTTTTTTTAAAATTTATTTTTTAAAATTTTTATTAATATGTAATAATTGTACATATTAGCAGAGTACAGTGTGATATTTCAACCCATGCATACCTTATAAACCAACAGCTATCCTTCTTGAGTTTTTTTCCTAAAAGACTTAGCTTCAGAAATTTCCACAAATCAATGCTTCTAAGACTTTTGCAACATTTTAGAACACCATTTTTCCCCAACAAAAGAGAGCTTTAGTGGGATGAATTATCATTGGGTTAAGGGGCCTGTCCTTCATCTTAACAGTTTGCCTGTGTACAGGGAAGTCTGGCAGGAAGTTTGGCCACATTGTGTCAGTAGCAAAATTCTTGATGCTATAACACTGACAAAACACAAAAATCCAGCTTGTACTAAAAACTTGCTCTATTTTAACATACCTGCTTTTTGGGACTCAGATAGTTGCTTGTGCACTTCTTTTTCAAGTCTTTTACTTCTCGAGCTGGATTCACCCCACCTTGGCATCTGTCTCCTGGAATTTTCCGGTACCTGAAAGGCAGAGATTTGTTCACAAGGCTTTCTGCTTGCTGGTGGCTGTGGTGCCTTCTGGTAAAGGCATATAGATAGTGGCTGTGGCCCCTGGGCTAGGATGCTCTGCGTTCCTGCTGGAGTCAGGGGCACCAACCCAAGCTGAGGCTAGTATGATGGTAGCACTCAACTGACTCCTTCTGGTGCAGGCCTTTGTGACTCGCAAGCTATTAGTGTGCAGAGCCTCATGTAAAACAAGCTTCTCAAAGTCCACCAGAATCTGCCTTCAGCGATGGCCATTACAGAGGTGGATTTGAACCCAAAATGACAAAATAGAAAGCAGAAACTATATATAAGCCCTACTGCCAGTAATGAAGAATAAGAGATGTTCACCAACAGATTGTACTATTAACTCCTCCAAAGGAGGATCTCCTTATATGGCAGACAAAATCAATGAAGCTAAAGATCTGCTAATAGGTCAAACTAAAAATTGAAGTATATGTATGATGAATTTTCGTTCATATTAGTTTGTGTATATGAGTTCCAGTTTTTTTTTAATAATAAAATGCTTAACAGATGCAAAGAAATTAGGGAGGGAGGAAGGAAAGGGAAGAAAGAAAGAAAGGTAGATCTGTTAATAGAAAACAAGGATATATTCCGGACTCTTGCCTATTTCCTAGAAACAAGACTTTAAAAGCTGCAGAAAAGTTTCTTGTCCTTATGATGCAGAGAGAAACACAAGTAAACCCTCTAGCTTCATTTGTTCTTACTTGCTTTTAAGTTGACTTTAAAAATCATCAATTTTGGAGGTCATGCAACTGGGCAATATATTATTAGTCCCCACTGGCTTTGCTAAAGACAACATAACATATAGGTCATAATAAGAGTTGTTTGGGTTACTTTTCAGGGACTTAAAGGCTGCTTTTGTTGAAGCCACATATTCTTCACTTGAGTCTCTTCAGGTGTCCGATCGGTGACATTTTGTATTGTTTTTTTTTTTTTTTAATATACAATTGAATGGATGATTTTTTGACATCAGAAAGCCAAAAACAGTCCTGAAACCATGCTACCACCACCATTTTCCATAGAACATGTGTCCTATGGAAGAGCTATGAAGATTGACTATGTACATGCAGACCACTGCACCCCTAGTCACTTTTCCCCATGCCTTAAAACATCATGCTTCTTTATCCCATAAGTAGCCCTAAATCCTGTCCTCAGGGAGATGGGTCTGAGACTTGTTCTCCAATCTCCACACTCGTGGCCATCTTGTGAATAAACTCTTTCTCTTATGCAAAACATGTTGTTCCATGACTGGCATACTGCATGGTGCAGTACAGGTCTAGCTTGGTAAGGTGTTGTCCTTCAGGTCAGGGACAGGGATGTTCATGGGGATATTCTGTGCAGCTTCGGGGCTTGAGCAGACTAAGCATCTCTATCCCTTGCTGCTGGGGACATGTCTGTTCTTTCTACCTTAAGAATCCATGCCAAAGAACTATGACCCAGAGAATGCTCACTAACAAGTGGAGCAAAGGTTGGCGGCGGCGGGGTGGTGGTGTTGAAATGTATCAGAGGGGAGGCATAACAAGGCTCCTCTAGGGTCATACTGTCCCACATGATAGATATTTAAATTAAAATTAATTACAATGAAAAACTCGGCTCCTCAGCTGCACTAGTGTCGACAGCCCACATGGCTAGGGTTCCCACAGCTCACAGAACATTTCTATCATCACATTAAGTTCTACCAGGCAGTGCTTTCATGAATGCTGGGAATACTGCTTGGGTCTGTGTGGAGAGAAGCAGCTGTCACTCAGATCAATGATGATTCTTTTGCCACCGTGAGGGAGGAAAGGCCGTCTTACCCATTTGTCGTCAGGTGCTCTTCTCTCCCGTACAGACAAAACTCTAGGTCATGCCCCTTCAGCTCTGGCTGTTCCACACACTTTGAGTCATTTTCTGGACGGAAGTAGCCAAAATCACTGCAAAAGTCAACAGATAAGGTAGCTTTCAAAGTCACTGAAAAACAATAGCAATGGAGATTTTATGTGGGACAGTGGATGGCTAATATTCCAGTCAGGAACATTCCAGACTAGAAGTTATCGGCAGCTCAGGAAGGTCTGCCACAGCTCTCTCTGGCCCATGGTATGGTTTGGATTTTATCACGTGGTCCCCATATGGCCCATGTATTAAAGGCTTGGTCCCTGCTGTGGCACTATTGGGAGGTGGTGAAACCTTTAAAAGGTAGGGTCTAGTGGAAGTCTTTAGGTCACCAGGGATCCCAGTTCCTTCTTCCTCCTGTCTCTTTTACTTCTTGGCCACGGTGAGCAGTTTTGCTGTGCCATGCACTTCTACCATGAAGTGCTGCATTGCCACAGGCTCAAAACAATGGGGCCAACCTACCATGGACTTCATACACCTTTTTTCCCTAAGTTGATCTTCTCAGGTATTTGTTATAGTGATGGGACTGACTGACTAAGTCCACTAATCCCCAAGACTGGGGGTCCTGCAGACAGCTCGAGTACAGGGAAGAGACTGAGCAGCGGGCAGTGGGGTGGGGACCCACACAACTAAGACCAAGATGACAAAGAGGAGGCCACAAAAGTAGCATCAGATCTAAATGCAGGATCATTCAGCAATTCCTTTTTCCTTCAATCATCATTACATAGTGCCCTTGGGGATATATGTCAAGTTTTTCCTGTCTTCCCTCTTAGCTTCTTAAATTGTCCTTGCCTTCAACATCATCACCCCCTTCTTGCCTTCATTCCATCCCATCTCCTTCCAGTGCCTTTCATCTGCTCCCATTTCTCTGTTTCTTCTAAAGAAATAATGTCCTGCCTATTCCCCACAGCTGACCCTCCATGAGTGTCCTTGTTCTTGGTCCCACTCTTTCTATACACGCTGGGCCCTTCCTTCATAGACAGTATAAGAGAGGACAATCTTTCTCACTCAAATGGTGACTTCTCCTTAGTCTAAATATGTCTCTACTCTAGAGTTTACTTCCTTAACCTTCTCGCCTTTACTAGTTCAGTTTATAAAAAGAATATTTTCAGTTGGCCATATTTTATTAATTTACTTTTTATTCCATGCATTTTGGTCTCAATACTCTCTGCAACCTTGAAAATGAGTATCTGAGGCTCCCCCAAGGCCTGCTACCATCCAACCCAGCAGAGCCCTCTCTGGTGTCATTCACTTTGGCCACCTGTCCTGTGGCATCCAACACACCATGTGCCCCTACCTACCATGACACCACTGCTTCCTCTTCTGTATTCCTAACCCATAAACACAGGCTTTTTCAAGGTTCTATACTTCACTTTTTTATTCTGTGTCTCTTTTTCCTCAGTGACCATAACTATTTTTGGCTACTACTAAACTTCCAGGTTTTCCTTCTCTCTTGGCTCTAATTTTACATTTCCAAGTGCCTGTTAGATATTGCCACTGAAATGTACTCCTGAACCCCAAAGGAATAATACGGTCAAAACATAGCATGCCTTCTCCTCTGCTAACACCCTCTTGTCACTTCACCATACTACCTTCCTTCCCACCATTTAAGTGGAAAATTTGGTCTAAACGTTCTCCACCTGGCCCCTTTTCTTACTTATCATGCTTGCTCTGACTTCCTCTCCCAGTCAGAGGGGGCACTATCATCCAGCACACCACTCCTTGGTCTAGCTGTTGGGTGTCTATGCTTACAGCAGTCCAGGGCTTTATCGACCACTTTCTTACCAGATATGCATAGTTAAATCCTACCATTTGTCAGTGCTCAGCTCAAATGCCGTCTCCTCAATAAAGCCTTCTGTGACCCATCTCCTTCCAGTTCCAGATGGTGTCTTCTCTCCCTTATTTACACCCTCTTAGCATTTACTACTTTCTGATTTGTGTCATGATTATGTACATCTCACCAGGAAACTGTATACAAGCCCTTCCATTAGCACTTTGTGTTGCCCTGCCCACAGCAGGCACTGAATGACTATTTAGGGAATATACAGATGCTGCTTGTACTTCAAGTGTTATCTGAAGAGTATTTAGGGGACAAGGCAGGGACAAAAGATGCAAAAACATGCCACCGCTCTTAATAGCAGGGGGAAATCTCAGGTAAGAATTTTAGGTAATCAACCCAAAATTTTAGGGAAACTATCCTCACTCATGTGAGGTCCAAGGTGTGGGCACTAGAGCTGTGATGCTGGCTTCATGTCTCACTTCTCAGGGCCAGTCAGGCACAACCTCTCATGAGGACAGTGCTGACTACAGTTAGTGCTTAATGTCAGCTGCTATCATTACCACTATATTACTATCAAATATAACATGCTCTCAAGGAGTTTGGGTTTGTTGGTGGAACCAAGACTATAAAGCATCGTTAAAGATGGTAAGTGCTAGAATGCAGGTACTGCAGATGTCAAGATCAGGGAAAACTGGGAGAGGCTTTAAAGTGGTGCTATCTGAGCTACTTAAAAGCCAAGGAGGAACTCCCTTGATGTGGGGTCAACAGGGGAATGTGGACAGACTATTCAGGCAGAGAAGGCACCATGCACAACTACATGGAGCACTGCAGAATCATGGCAGACTTGGAAAACAGCAGCAGCTCAGGGAAAGGGCCTGGCATATGTGGAGTCAAAGATGGGACACAGCTTCCAGAGTCTCACAGGTCTGTCCCATTCTGACTCCACAACAAACTCTAGCCTGACTGCAACTCCAGAAGTGATCTGAGTGATGCTTTTCCTGTGGAAATGGAGACGGGAGGGCCCTTGACCATTCCACATTCAGATGTGAACCAGGGGAGAAGCTGTGTGGAGTCAGACCTGTATTTCCCTCAAACTTGCATTCTGTGGTTACCTGCGGTTCAACGGAAGACAGTGGGGGAGGAGGAGGACATGCCTGCTTCTTTGCCTTTGATCCAAGATCTTTAGGATCCATTTTTACCTCCTGTCAGCATCTACAGTTGTAGCAAGTTCCACTAGATTATTACCTGTGAGGTGAAGCTGTTCCTCCTTTGGGCCCTGGTTTACCTCTTTTAAACTACACAGGAACTCCTTGCCTTTTTATGAAAGCAACTAATCTTATGCCAGCCAGGTAACTAATTCTTTCACCCGGACAGTCCTGAATTCTAGGAAGTCCACCTTGATGGCCTCTAAACCTCAATGGGACATAAGGACCATGAACATATTGATGTTGCCTCTAGTCTCTCAGGACCAAAAAACATCTGTCTTTAGTCTTGCACGGATGCAAAACCTAGTGCCCTACCTGCTGCACTCAAACCGTCAGGCTGCTCTTTAAAGTCCAATTCCTCTTTGCTCCTGTACCACTTTTCTTGGTGTTTTTCTTGCCATTTTCTATACATTGTTTTGTTTTATTCTCTTCCTTTTTATATAACTTTTCTTCTTCCCACCATTGCCAAGTTGGGAATTCTGGGGTGCTTGTTGGTTCTGCCCAATGATTAACTGTCCAGTATGATAATATTATCTGTCCAATTATTATCAAGTTTGGTTCCCTCTCTCTGTGCCTCAATTTCCTTGATAAGAAGCAGCAGTTCTCCACTCTTGGGGAAAAAGGATTTCAGTATTTTTTAGCCCTATAAGACAACTGTCTTTCACCTCCTCCTACACGGGACAGGGGCTGACAGAGGGATCTGAGGAGTGCTGATACCAGAGGAAGTCCTCCAAGGAACAGGGACAGATGGATGGCTGCTTGGTTACAACATAGTCTCGACCATTCTGACAGACAGACGACTTGCGCAGCCGTAGGTACTGTTCCTTATAGCCCAAAATGCAGCCATCTTCATAATCCTCAGGGTCTGTGGAGTGTGCCAGCCATATGGTATAGTCCTTCTCTTCACCTAAAGGACAGACAGATGGTTCAGGAAGCTGCATTGCACAAGGTCACCAATGGGAGGCAGCTGCCAGGCTATGGGAAGAATGAGGGAGGGAAGGCAGGAATGTCTGCCTCAATTTATTACTCCAATTAGGAATTACAAACAAAAAGTTACATTAGTCTATAGCCTACTAGCAATTGCATTCTTGCATGCCAAAAGAGGATTCTTTCCATCTCATCATCCTTTCAAGAATTAGGAAAAACTTTATTTGTTTTGAAGTGGGAAGCTGGACAAGGGAGCTCTAGAGTTCCTTCCAAACTAAGAGGCTGCTGTCTGTCTTGCTCACCTATGCCCTCAGTCTGCAGGAGCTGTCAGAAGTGAATAACCAGAAGTTTTTCACTCCTGGGACTCTGCTCAGAATAAAATACTGAACAGCCTAAAGCACAGGTTTGATTTTACTAAATTAGTTTGCTTTGAACAGAAAGGAAAATAGCCTCTTTCTAGACTTCTATCTCCAGATGATTGGCTCTCAGATGAGGACTGCTGACAGCAATATTTCTGGCTCAGTATTTCATATCATCCACTCCTGGAAAACGACTCTAAGGCTGCAACCTAAAGACTGTGGATTAGGTTTTTATCCTTCAGGATATGAAGACCAGGACAGAGTCTGTTAGAGAGCAGGTGCTTAACAAATCTCTTAATGACGCTAAACTTTAGGGATAACTGTTTGGATCACCTGCTACGGAGAAAACTACTAAGCCAGCTCTTTTACAGTCTCTTTAATGAATTTAGATGATAATGGCCCTCCGGGTTTAAATCACATTTAAACACCTTGTAGGAAAGTTAAGTAGGGCTGGGTTTGTGGCTCAGGGGTGGAGCACTTGCCTGGCATGTGTAAGACACTGGTTCAATCCTCAGCACCACATAACAAACAAATAAGTAAATTATTGTGTCCATCTAAAACTAAAAACATACTTCAAAAACAAAAGTTAAGTAAAGTCCAAACCAAGAGCTCTGCTTCCTCAGAAGTCATCGAATTAAATAATACTCTGAAGAAATGGACTTATAACCCAGTCTGATAGGACCAAAATCCAACTAGAAGGTTTTGAAACTTTAAGTCTTTGATAGTGTTACACCAGCGTGTGACTACAGGTTGCCTTTCCTCCAGTGTTTTCTTTTATCTTTCATATTTCTTATCATAGCTTGGGTTTGGAATCTTTGGCACTGGGTCTAGGTCTGCTTGTGACACTTTGGGAACACTGTGCACTGGATTTTGTCAATATTTTTCTGAAATCATTTTCTGGGCCTCACCATGTCTTCTAGTGTGAAGTCACAGAATGCTGAATAGGTCAGTGTGGGCTTCACACTTGCCTACTGGCCATTCCAGTACCTCACCTGACATTTGAGCCAAAGGTCGTTGCATGAAAACTCTCACTTCAACATCTTGAGAAGTGACACCACCAATTATCTTGCAAACATTTTCCTCTAAGATTTTCTCTTTATAGTCCTACTGCATTTGACTAATCAAGGGTGAAAACCCCTGAAACGTCAATGAAATAATGTTTGTCACACACATGCATGTACTATTCTTATAAGCCAGAAAAAAAAAAAAAAAGCTCATTAAAGGTACAGGAGATCTCTTCTCCAGTACAAAGCCACACTATCCTAGACAGTAGCCGAACCAAATGTGGCTGGCTGGTTTGAACTGAAATTCACTAGAAGTATAGTATTAACTGTACACTGGATTGCAAAGACTTGGAAGAAATGTAAAATAAATCAGCAATTTTTAACATAGCTTAAATTGATGATAATGTTTTGATATATGAAAATAATCCTATCATCAAAATGCATTTCACCTTTCTTTTTATATTTTTTAGTTGTAGTTGGACACAATAGCTCTTTATATATTTATTTATTTATTATTTATTTATTTTTATATGATGTTGAGGATCGAACCCAGGACCTTGCACATGCTAGGTGTGCACTCTACCACTGAGCCACAACCCCAGCCCATCTTTTTACTTCATAATGTAGCTAACAGGATCATTTAAATTACATATGTTGCCCTCATATTTCTCATGGACAGTGCTAGTCCCAAGAAGGAAACTGCTTTTCTAATGATTCCATTGCTTGATTAACCATGTGGAGCATCCTCCAAGATCCTTTCACACACACACACATTTGCTTATCCCAACTAAAAGACATAAAGCTGAAGAAGGTATTATTTAGGAAAAAGGCTGACATATTTCAGGTAGAAACTGTCAAAGGAGACACTTACAGTTCCTTTCAAGGATATCTTTAAAATCAATGGTGTAGGAGACCCATTGGCGGGTTAGTAAAGATTCTGTGAACCCCCAAATGCTGATATTCATAGACCTGGCTCCAGGTTCTGAAGCCAGGCCGGTGAAATAGATGGGCTCCTTGGTGAACATGTAGGTTTGCCAGCATTGACCTTCATCTGTGGAGAACCTGAAATCACAATTAGAGAAAGATCATGACAGAGGACCAACTTATAAAGGGATCCCCAACCAGAAGAAACCTTTGTATTTTAGGAGCTGGCTTACTGGCTGACAGTCACTTTCATTTTTAATGCCCACAGTTAACAGAGTAGAGAAAAGGATTCAGACAGAAGTAAATATCTTTACAAAAATTCTTTCATAGGCAAGACAGGGTAGTGACCAGGTGAGAATGGGCTTCTAAATTAATCATGTCAAATTATCTTACAAAAACTTGTACTTAGAAAGTCATTTCCAATTCAGAGTGCTTGAACATTTCCATATTTTTGTGGTGAGATTTTTTTTTATTTTAATGACAAAATGTGTTACTACAAGGGAGTCAGAAGAAAAAACAATGCCATTTAGTCCGAGTTGTTCTAATCATAAGCCCTTCTAGAAACTTCTGTACAGTTCTATAGAATGCAAACATTTGAATCAGGGTCCATGCCTTTTCCCCTTGATAAACTGAAGAACATTCCCACCGTTGCCCTGTAAGCAGATAGTGTGTGTGGAGTTGAGCTCATGCATACTTAATCACATTGATAGGACGGTTGCTGTGCTCAATGGCCACAATGATGCCTCCAGAATCCAAGATGGTATAATAGTGGGGTCCATTCAGCATCTTCGCCCAGGAGTAACCCCCATCGTCTGAGATGTACACATCTGGGACCATCACCGAGATGGCATCTCCCACGTTACCTGCAACATAATCCACTGTCTCATCAGCACAAATTGGCAATGAAACAGAGAGGATTTACTGACAAGGGAATTGGAATAAATATATTCTGATGATTTCCCAGCAGGCTTCTTGCAGTAGAAAAGAAGGCTATCAAAACTTGAGAAAGGAAGTTGTGTTGCTCCCTCAGTGGGCAGTCTATGAAAAGCCAAAATTGTTATAATGCAAGAAATGCTACCAAAGGAATACAAAAATCATCTGCAGTGGGCTTTGTTTTGTGTTTTAAATCAGACTCAAAGGGCTCTGGCTGAGTTCAGAGTGCTCAGCTACTTCAGTTTGTGGGGTGCAGGGAGAGCTCCTTACCATGAGCAATGACTATGCCTACGGCGTTAGCCTCTGAGAGTGGTGCCATCGGGACGTTTAGTTTCTGAGAGATGCTATAGGAAGCATGAATATGAAGGCTGCACTGTGAAAAGAAACCAAGCTCATATTAAAACCAAAGGTTTGATACCCTTGCTTATCTCACAGATGCCTCATGAAGCTTAAAACTTAATTCAGACCTTGGTGGGGTGATCTTTTTTTAAAAAAAATTGTGGTAAAATACACATTTCATACAATTTACCATCTAAACTTTCATTTAAGTGTACAGTTCAGGAGTGTTAAATATATTCTCACTTTAGTGCAACCAATCTTTAGAACTTTTTCATTGTGTAATACTGAAACTATCACCTTTAAGCCCTACTCTACATTTCTGACTCCCTGCAGCCCTGGAAAGCACTAGTCTACTTTCTCAGCCTCATAGCAGTCATGCTGGCCCCTAACTAATGGCCAGCACATCTGTCTACTCTGTTTTCATTCAGCATTTTAACAAAACAAATTGTTAGCCTTCAGTTTTGTTCTTTAATAGACAAACAATCCATCGTATCTTGACCTTCCTGCAAGTTGTTATTTTCCAAATTCTACGTTTATTCCATTACTCTCACTCCAAACTTTGTATCTTAAGTTGTACACATCTAGTACAAAACTCCATTATTCAGAAGCTGAGCCCTGGGCACAGCAGAGCAGAACAGCTGCTTTTCTCCAAGAGCGGAAACAAACCTCTTTTTTGTTCTTTGCGGTGGCATCGCACTGGCTGTTTTCAGGCTTCCGCAGGTGCTTCCACCTTCCTCCTTGGTCGAAAGTGATCATGGTCTGAATGGAATTATCTGAACGGGGAAAGAATGATCATAAGTCCAGCACACTGGAAGCACCCAAGGGAAGTTAGTTTACCACTGCCTAACTCCCCTGAGGCCACATATCACAGTTCTAACCCTGAAGTCCCACAAAGCTTACAGAATGGCTTAGTGTTGATGGGTGACCAAGCAGCACTCTAACTATGAGATCTGAAGAAAGATCAGTACCTGAAGAGCACTCAATTAATTCCAGAAATAATCTGGGGCTGACATCATCGAGAAAGGTCACTTTTATGCTATAGTTAGGGTGTTAAATGTCCCCCCATCTCCAAGGCCCATATGTTAAAGGTAGGCTACCAAACCATGGAACTATTGGGAGATGGTGGAAGCTATAAGATGTGGGGCTTCACGGAGAAAGCTGTCATTGGAAATATGCCCTTGAAGGTGACATTAGGGCCCTAATCTCTTCTTCTTCCTCTGTTGGAAGTAAAGGGGTTTCCTACACCACATGCTCCCACTATGATGTGCCAACACAGGCTCAAAAACAATGGGGATAACTGACCATAAATTGAAACCTTTAAAACTGTGAGCCAAAACAAATCTTTTCTCTCTAAAAGTTGATTACCTTAGGTGTTTTGTCACAGTGATGTAAAGTTAACTAACACATTTTAACTCCTGAACCAACATAATTGGCTGATATCTATACTCTTCCCTTGTCTGCTGCCTTAGAAAGAAGAAAAATCTACCACGGGAAGGCATCTTAATTTTTCTTCACACAAGGCCATGACACCAGGCTTATCTTAGGGATTCTCAAGGTTTGAATATGGTGCTTAAATATTATTAATAATCCCTAATCATTGTCTCTCCACTATCCCTCTTATACCTTTTTCTTTTTTCCTTATAATTCCTCCCTCGTCCTCTATTTTCAATATTATAAACTGTTACAATTTAATCCAGACATAATATGCTTGAAGTTTTCTGAGGAATATCAAATAGAAAAGAAAGTGACAGAAGATTCACTTATTCAGCAAACATTTGTGTATTCACTATGTGAAAAATATTGCAAGCCTTTGGGAATATATTAATGATCAAAACAGACAAAAAGTTTCATGAGATATACATTTCTACTAGAGGGAGACAAATACTAGACATAGTAAATAATCGTACAGTATGTTGTAAAAAAAAGTGCTATAGAAAACATGCCACAGCTAAAGGTTGATTGGGAGTGAGCGGGGTGGCAGGGCAGACTGGAATTTAAAATAAGATAGTCAGGGAAGGGTTCACTCAGAAAGTAACACAAGAACCTTTAGCAATTTAGCAAAACCCTGTCTCCAAGTAAAAGGACCAGGAAAGTGGCTCAGTGGGTAAGTGTCCCTGGGTTCAATCCCTAGAATACAAAACAAGGAGCAAAGACTGAGCAAAGATTTAAGGGAGAAATGCTCAGAGCAAATCTGTAATCTGACTGTGTGTATATTTTAGAATGGACAGGGGCCAGTGTGAGTGGTGCAGAGCAAATGAAAGAGGGAGAACTGGAGGTGAGGTCAGGGAGGAGATGAGAGCCACTGTCTCTTAGGACCTGGTAAGCCACTGCGAGGAGTTTACAAGAGAAAACAAAGAGCCTGCATCTTCTACCAGAAAATACATAAATAAAACTTTAAAAGCCTTTGTACTCGGGAGTAATATGTTTATTTGCATAACTGAACCTTGGTAAAGGTGAACCTTGTAGAGCCCTGGAGTAAAACATTAGAAGAATCTTGGCTGGTTATTGCTAAGCCCTTTACAAGAAGAACAGAAGTGGCTCAAATTAAGGCTTGTTGGTCTAAACCTTCCAATATGGAAGACTCACTTTATAAACTAAACAACATAGACTCCAAAGCATCTTTCTTCCTACTTGCCACTGCTTTGCTCTCTCCTAGTTCTATTTACAACTTACTTAAAATGGGGAGGCAAAATTTACATGGGTAGGCTTGTTGGCTAGGCAAGCACATTATAACCTGGGACCACCAAATCCTATCACATTCAGCAGAAGGAGCTGCAGGAGCAGAATAACTGCACCAGGACTTACCTTCTGAGAGCGTGCTTGTTATGTAGACCCCGCGGAGGGAGGTCACATTCGTGAAGTCGGTCTCTCCACCTGTGGTAGTGTAGAGATGTCGATCCAAAGACTTGGAGTACACAATGCCCCGATCATCAGAGGTAAAGATTGTGCCAAATCCAGTATCTAAAATAGGTGGAAAAAAAAAAAAAAAAAAAAAAAAAAAAACCCATTAAGTCTCAGGAGGAAACAGAAAAACAATAGTCTAGTCATATACAACTACCTGACTGACCCAGTAGTCAGGCAATTTGCCAATTCTCTCTCTGCACAACAGAGACGCAGACCTAGAGAGCTAATTAGGTTTGATGCTCAAGATCTTCATGATCAACTTTAGTTTTAGTACTCTGCTAAGTATCTGGAATTTGAGAATGCTGAGTTTATTGAATGACTTAATCAGATTATATAGAGAAGTTCTTCCCAGAAGTATCACAGTCAGTGACACTGTATTTGGTTCATATTTTACACATTTCTAAATCTTTAATACTCCAGAACAATGTTTCTCAAACTATATGGGATGAAGGATCAGTTTCTAAATTTTCACTGTCACAAACTGATGTTTTTGTTAAATATAACAGAAAACAATCACTAGAAAAGTGAAATAGACAAAAATAAGCTCCCAATTTTCTTTTATCATTAGCAAACAGACATAAAATGACTTTGTTAAATGGCTGTAAGACATTCTGAATTTTTCTAGTACTTACCTGGTAACAGAAGGTTTGCAAATCAGTAAGAGCTGAACTACTCTGCTCCAGAACACCTGAACATTCAAACTACAATAAACCACCAAAACAAATGGCCTTTTTAAAAGGCAAGATGTTACCTCTAGGACAGAGTAGTCAGTTAGGAAAAGTCAGCATGTAAAAAGGAAACCGGCTCAAAGCTTATATCTGTACACATTCAGGATGGGCTATAAAAATGCTCTTACCTCCAGGTTCATCTACATGCATGAATACCATGTCATCATTCGCTGCCAGAATAGAATAGAACTGTTCCTGACCCACAGAGGGAAGCTGGGCCATGCTCCATGTGTCCCCTTGATCTGTTGACACATGGATCCTTCTTGTTGTATCCTAGAATAAATATGCCAATATCTATCTTTTAAATTTTCTGTCATGATGCCATGTGCATAGACGTGAACAGGAACATTTTTCAATAATTATGATAATTTACTTCCTCACCGGGTACAACTGCAATGAATGATCATAGTACCAATTGCCAAAGCAATTTCTAACCCCTTCTAGCCAATGGGAAAATCCATTCTAAGTAAGGTTATCTTGCTTTTGCTTTGGCTCTTTCACTCTGGCATGATTTCCCAATTTCGGATATTCTATATCCTTCAAAAGAGCTAAGGGTTGGATGGGACTATCAATTGGCTCTATAGCCATTTGGTTATACTTGCTCAAATAATTCTTAAAATGATGATTACTACATAAAAGTTTGGTCCCTTTGAAGGGCTGGGGATATAGCTCATGGT
This sequence comes from Marmota marmota marmota, assembly GCF_001458135.2. Lineage (NCBI taxonomy): Eukaryota > Metazoa > Chordata > Mammalia > Rodentia > Sciuridae > Marmota > Marmota marmota. Next base: position 2,214,710 of record NW_026000081.1, read on the forward strand.
AGAAGGCTTGCTTAGCATGCACAAGGCTCTGGGGCCCTGGGTTTGATCCCCAGTACCTATCCTCAGTACACACAACACACACAGTCCCTTTGAGATAGTCTTAGCATAACCCAAAGAATTAGATAATTAAGAATGTAGAAAATGGAGATGAAACCCATGCTTGGGAGATCACAGGGAAGTCAAGATGGGACATGCTTTTAAGGAGCTGTCTCAGAATAGCCACGTAATGAAAGGAACATGTATGGGCTGGAAAGAGGCCAAGGAGGGTCAAGAATTACTATAAGGAAACTAGCCACAGAGTATTCACCTGGTGAAGGAGTCTGTTAAGAAGGTAATTCAAGCCTCTCTGATAAATAGCTTAAAATAACTAGTAGATTCAATGAGCCATGGCATGAGAATTAAGCTCCAGGCCTCTATATTGTTAAATACTTTTTAAAGTTCAGTGATAAGTACATTTAACTTATTTGACTTACACTGAGATGTCTAATTACTTTGAATCCTATTCTCATTGTCACATATAGAAACTAGAGTTACAAAGCATATAGCAGAATTTTAATTCTGTAAATAGCAGCACAGGAATCTAAGAAGGCTACTGCTGGAATCTGACAGTTGATTTCCACCAGGGTTCTACCACTGAGTGACCCTAGACAAGTTGCTCAATTTTCTCACCTATAAATTTGAGATAAGAGTATTAGCTCATAGGATTATTGAGGAATTATTACAAAATTGCTCAAGTTATCTGTACTTACTATGTCAACTTCCCCATCTCTAGCTATCTCTGAAGTGAACTGAATCAGTCTTTTAACCTTACTAGTCCAACGAAACTACTTTTGTCAAGGTCACCAACAACCCATTTTGCCAACTCAAGTGGGAAATTCTCAGCATTCATCTAACTTGATACATCACTTGAATTTAACAAAGCTGATAACTTCCTTCCCCTGAAACACTTTCTTTCACACTATCCTGACTCTCCCCACCTTACTGGTCCCTCCCTCCCAGTCCTCACTGCTAGATTCTTCCTCTTTCCAACCTTCAGTATGGGGATGCTTGGGCTTACTCAGTCCTCCCATCTCTTCTCTACTTACTCATTCCTCCAGAAGGGATATTCTAGTCACATGGCTTTAAATATCATAGAATTTTAGGTGATTCATGCTTACTTGACATTTCTACCTAGATATCTAATGGGCATATCATACCAAAACTGAGTTCTCCCACAGACCTACTCTTTCTGTAGTTTTGGCCATCTCAGAAAATGGCACTGCCATTCATCCAACTGCTCAGGCCAACTCTAAAGTTATCCTTGGTTCCACTTATTGTCTCAAAATACACATCTAATTCATCAGCAAGTCTTATTAGCAATATATTTTAAAAATATATCCACAGTCTCACTGCTTCTCTCCTCACCCACAGTTAACAGCCTGTTCCTAGCTATCACTCTTGCCTCCTCCCCACACACAGAATACATGTGTGCTACCCTGCACATATATATGCTCACATCATTCTCTCACACACAACCCTTTTGCAACTCCTCAGCACATGAAGAGTAAAAAACAAAACAGTGTCTTCACTGTGACCTAGAAAGGCCCATATGATCTGGCTACTGGCTCCCCTCTGACCCATTCCCACACACTCTGGGCACACATTCCCCTGGGCCACACTGCTCTCTGCCCCTTTTCTTCAATAGATGGAGCATGCTCCAGCCTGAAGGTCTGTCCCCACACATACTGTTCCTCCCCTTCTCCTCCCAGATGTCTGTATAGTCCTGTGCTCACACATTCAGATCCTAGCCAGCCCCCCTTGACCACCCAGTATGCAACACTGCCTTGTTTCCTGCTGCTGTGTCCTTACTCTGCTTTAGACTGTTTTGCAGATTTAATTAACCCAATACACTTATTTGCTTAGTATTTGTTTCCCCACTTGAATATAAGTTCTGAGAGCAGGAAATTGATCTATTTTGTTCACTGCTATATTCCTAAGACCTAGAGTAGAACCTAGAACATTGTAGATATTCAACTGATGTTACTTATTTTTATTTTATTACTATTATTGAATGGTATTTTGTTACCATGATTAAGTAGATGGCTTTTTTTTTTCAGATATCCACGTCTGAATAAAGTTCAAACACTGATCTATATATCCCCCAAAACAATACCAAAATTCATATGGTAACAAAAGACCAAAGTGCAGAGCAGCCCATGAGGGGGATCAATCAGTCTCTGTAAACAGAATCACCCCAAACTTTATAGGGATATTAAATATTGCAAAAATAAGAAACTCTGTTGGTACTAAGCAGTAAATGGATCTAGGAGAGGCATATTTGCAGAAATGTCAGACCTCAAAGTGAAAAGGCAATACCCACCTTATCAGCCATCACAGAGGCAAAAAGGAAACGTCCCCCAAGACCAAATGAGTAGATTTTCACACCAATGGTTTTGAAGCTTTTTCCCAAGTCTGAAGTTCTCCATAATTCCAGTGCCCCAAGATCAGCTTCTTAAACAAGACAAAATATTAATTAAACTTTCATTTACTGATGAGCCCAGATCAAAACAGCTGCTTTAGAATTGCTCTTAATTTAATAACAAAGTATTCTAAATCCTATGCATGCTAATTAAGTAATAACACAAACAGGATACAGCATGAGGTTCAGGGAATTCACATTTGGGTTTTATTTTGTATGTGAAATGTTTTATGCTGGATGGAAAGATAGAATTTTCTTAATTCCTATACAATATCACATAAAAACATCACAGCCACAGCATCCTGCTCTTCTTTCTCCTCCTTGTTCTCCTCCTCCTCCCCCTTTTCAGTGCTAGGAATTGAACCCAGGCCTTGCACAAGCTGGGCAAACATTCTACCACTGAACTAGATCCCCAGCCCTTTTTATTGATTTGTTTGTTTCTGTTTTATTTTGTTTGTGGTATTGAGGATTGAACCCAAGACCTTGCACATGGCGAGGCAAGTACTCTAACACTGAGGTACACCCCCAATGCTTTTTATTTTTTATTTTGAAACAAGTCTTTCTAAGTTGCCCAGGCTGTCCTTGAACTTGTGATCCTCCTGCCTCAGCCTCCCTGTAGCTGGGATTACAGGTGTGAGCTACCATGCCAGGCCATTCCATGTTCTTTTGCAGAAATCATGATGCATTTCAATTTGCTATTGTTTATAGCCTAATATTTGCTTTATATAAATACACTGCTAAAATTAAGTATACTATCTCCATGTTCAGCCTATTCATGAACACACACACAGGGATGCATGCTGCTGGGGTCTGAATCCAGGACCTAGTGCATCTAGGCAAGTGCTCTACCACTGACTATTACCCCCAGTCCTAGCCTACATTTTTATTTGACATGGGCACAGAATAATAATTTGGTTGTACTTTCAAGATTTTAAAAATCACTAACAGGTCTCTTTAGCTATCAAAATTTCAGGAGAATGGAATAGTCTTGTTTCTATCTCACACAATCCAGAATATTCTACCATGAATGGATACCAGGACACCCTTTGTGGAACTAAAACATACTTACTGCAGGAGACATTTGCATAGGTAGTAAAGAAGATGGTGTTCTCTGACCCCCTATATAAGGCAAAGACAGGGGAGAAAAAAGGGTTAAGGCTGCTGATGGGCTATATCAACCTTAGTCACAAAGCCCATGGCAAGTCTAGTAAATGTCATCCACAGGCACCAACTGACAGCCTTCTCTGCTACTGTGCACCCATTTCTCCTGTGGTCTGCCAAGATCCTTAGGGCCTTGCCCCATGTTTCTCCTAGACCATTATGGGGGCGCATTCAGGCAGCCAAAGTAATCTGTTTAAACTCTCCAAATTTGCCTCTTCTGTCATACTGTTTCCCCCGTAAAATGCTTTTCTCTCACATAACCAAACTGTACCCTCACAAACTCAAGCTTAAAAATCTAGCTCTCCTATGAAGCGTTCTTGTCATTCTAACTGGAAGGCTTCTTTGATGCAAGCTGCTAGAGCAGTGATTTCTCAATCAGGGTCTATTGTAGCATAATATTTGCTTTACATGAATACACTGCTAAAATTAGACATTTGGCAAAGTCTGGAGACATTTTTGGTTGTCACAACTGGGGTGGAGGGTGGGGTGGGCAGGAGTTGTTACTAACATTTAGCAGGTACAGGCCAGGGGGGCCGCTGCACATCTTATAATGGAGCAGAGCCCTCAATAAGGAATTATCCAGCCCAAAATGTCACCAGTGACACACTTGAGAAACTGCCCTCCGTATCAGCCACTTGACATTCACTGTCTCCCAGTTGGCTATGTTAATAGCACGGTGTGTGCCTCATATCTCTCCTTCATACTCATTGGTTTCTTCAGGTCAGGTACTAAATTTTATGCTTTTATTTCCTCTCAGAATCCAGTTTGATGATTTGTATGAGCTAACTAATTTAGTTCTTTCATTTCAAATAGACAACTAGGTCAGAGGTTGAGTTACTTAAAATGTAACTTGCAAAAGGAGTTTGCAGGGAACTAGATTCAGACCCTAATGTTACTTAGAGATGACTACCAGCAAAAGTTGCTGGGTTTGAGCCTGTTGTCTCAGGACTTCAGGTTGTAAACTCCTAGACAGCAAACATCTAAAAGGTGAGTATCTGTTATAATATATTTAGAGTCAAACAAAGTAATGAATTATAAAAGTGAATAACCTTGCATAGAATTCAAAATATCATTTTAACGGAACTTTCTGATTTTAAAGATGAATTCTAATGATCAAATTTTCTATACTCTTAAACATGTGCTACATTTCTAAATCCAACAGAATTGAAAACATTTGTTAACTTAATTCCCTTAAAAATCACTTCATTCCTGACTACATCTAATATGGTACAAGCAAAATTCATTAAAATGCATTAAATGAGAGCAAATGTGGTATGTATACCACAGTGTTGCTGTCAAAACCTCACTGAATGAGCATTTCTGGAAAAGGTCCACTTTTTTAAGTTTTAATTAATTTTGGTAGACATTTCAAATGTGTATTACACATTTTCCTGATTGCCTAAGTAGAGTACATTAAACTCTTTCTTGGGATTATAGTTCATCATTAGGAACATCAATCATATCAAACCATCATACAGTGTCCCCATTAGAAGTTACTGAAGTCCGTATCCTTTCTTGATCCAGCAATGAATAATTTCATACTGTTACAAGCTCTAAGTTTTGTCTGTTCTCTTATAGTTTTTATGCCTCCTTCCAGCTCTCAGGCTATAATTCTAATACTGTCATGTGCTTGTTGCCAGCAGCCACTAGCTCATCTCTGGCAGCAATCTGCTACAAACTGGGAAAACAGATTAACAATTTTGTTGAAATTAGTCAAAGGAAAAAAAGAGAGACACTCTCAACAAGAGTCTGAGCCTAATCAGAATTTTGGAGGTATGAAGGCTGTTAGTTAACTCTTTCCTTTTTTTTTTTTAGTTGTTGATGGACCTTCATTTATTTACATGCGGTGCTGAGAATTGAACCCAGTGCCTCATATATGCTAGGCAAGCACTCTACCACTGAGCCATCACCCCAGCCCTGTTAATTCAACTCTTTCTCAACCACCCCCAACATTCCCCAAACAAATATTTTGCAAAGTAAAAACAAAAGCCCAGGGAGGTTAAGTCACTGTCTAGCAGCAGAGCCAGGTTGGAACCAAGGTGACTTGACTCTCAAATAAGAGCTCCCTCAACCTCGACATCTCTATGCAGGCACCCGATGGGAGCATTGCATCCTGCCAAGAGAAGTGAGTACATTCTAGTGAACGGACAGTGTGCCTTTCGCAGTCTGAAAGCTCGTTCAGCTTTCTTCCTGATTACTTACTACGTTCTACATAACTAAAATGAATTCCTAGACAAGGGAGCGTAAATCTGGGTGCAGAGAAGCATTTATCCCCAAACTAAAGTTGTCACAAGATGCAGAATAAATCCTTTGCAGGCAGAAGCTACTCAATCACGTGCTTTGTTTATATTCTAACATTTAGTCAGACTAAGTATTCTTTTCCAGCACAATAGAAGTTCTTCCAGGTTGAGGTCTGTGTCATACCCTTTTCTCCCTTATGGCACCCTGAAGAGTACTTGGCACATAGTAAGTGCTCAATATTTATTCATGTGACTTTTGGCAGCATTATCAGAAAAGGTTTAGGGCTATGCACAGATGGAATCTTCTGTTACTCACCATTTGGCCAAACACACTGATTTGTGGATTTCTTCCCATTTTCCCCCAAAATTCTTGGACACCCACAGGCCATTCTGAAAGATTATAAATGACTTATCAAAATTCCAGCTTTATCCTGTGCAGCTGCTTGTATGACTTTTAATAATTCATATCTGATCATACAGGACAGTAAACACACACTCTGAGGCTCCACCAGAGCTCCCTGAGCTTCACAGATACATACATGGCTCATCTGGGCTCCTTCAGGGTCTTGGGAGTTCAGAATAACAAATACATATGAAGCTCCCACTGGATGTTACATAAGGGATACAAAGATGAATAAGACCCACTCCCTACTCTCAAGGAGCTCACAAGGGGCATAGATAAGAAGGTCAATGCCAGGTGGTAAATGACATGGAAACAGCCTAGTGTAGAAGTGGGGAGGGGAGGAACACTGCATCAGAGAGTTTCCTGAAGAGGAGAGTCGCATCCACTCTGAAATGAACAGTATAACCAAAATAAGGCACACATGGAGATGAGATGCTGCTGCACAAAGCTAGATCAGTCTTGCAAAGGCAAGGAGGTACTAAAGCACTGCAACACGTGTAGGAAGCTCAAAGCCATTGAACATCAACTTGCATAGGTGAGGAAATGCAGAGCTAATGCTCTGAAGAAAGGTGAGGCAAGCTCACGGACAGCCTCCTTGTAGGTCAGGCACTGTAAGTGAGGTGCTCTCCTCAGGAGGAAGACTCTACAGTTTCCCTTTCTTAAGTGGCATACTTGGATGAGAATGGGAAAGATGGATTTCAGAAGGTCCCAACTGAAAGTAGGACATGTGATAAATAACTGTCACATTAATTAATTATTTTATTTTTTAATTTTTAATTTTTTTTTATTTTTTAATGTTTATTTTTTAGTTTTTGGTGGACACAACATCTTTGTTTGTATGTGGTGCTGAGGATTGAACCTGGGCCGCATGTATGCCAGGCGAGCCTGCTACTACTTGAGCCACATCCCCAGCCCAACTGTCACATTAATTTAATTAAGAGTTAATAGGGGGGCTGGGGCTGGGGCTGAGAGGTAGCACACTTGCCTGGCATGTGTGAGGCACTGGGTTCAATTCTTAGCATCACATATAAATAAATAAAATAAAGGTCTATCAACAACTAAAAAAAAAAAAAAAAAAGAGTTAATGAGGGCGGCTGGGCATGTCTGTAATCCCAGCAGCTCAGGAGGCTGAGGCAGGAGGATCAAGAGTTCAAAGCCAGCCTCAGCAAAAATGAGGTGCTAAGTAACTCAGTGAGACCCTATCTCTAAATAAAATCTAAAATAGGGCTGGAGACGTGGCTCCGTGGTCAAGTGCCCCTGAGTTCAATCCCTTGTATCCAAAAAAAAAAAAAAAAGTTAATGAGGATTTCAACCATAGCCTTGAGGAATAGGACCAGTAGGAGTTCAGAAGCTAGAATGGAACTAGATGACTTTTCCTGTAGGGTAGTACAGGTATGGGTGTGTATGTGGGTATATGTGGGTGTCCTTAAGCACATATTATCTCAAAGTCAATCACTTTGGGTTTGGGGTTGGGGTCTAGAATGCATTGTTGTATCATTAACTAGCATAAGGATTAAGGGAAGAAGAGCACACCTGAGAGAAGGACATGGAAGAAGTTCAGTTTTGGATTGAGTTTGAGGTATCTGTGTAACATACAGCTAGAGATACCAAGGAGGCAGCAAGATAGGACTCTGAGGCCCTACAGGGAAGCCAGGGCTAGAGATAAGTGATAGTTAAACTGTAAAAGTGGCAGAGATTACTACTCAGAGCAAAATGAGCAGGGGGCATTTAAGGGTAGTTGAAAGGTGTTTAAGACCAACAAGGAATGACCAGAAAGGTAAACAAAGGGAATGATGTCACAGAACCAAGCCAGTGGGATTCCCCAAAGGAGGGATGGCCAATACTTTGAAATGCAGCAGACTCAATAATATGAAGACTGACAATGTCAGTTATATTGACAACGTGAGTTAATTGAGCTCACCTTCAGTGGAGATAGGACAGAGATGTTCTGGTACAGATGAAACTGAATGGGGCTGATCTAGACAGAGTTAATCTTCTGTGCTCCCCCACCCTCACCCACCATTCTTCAATGTCCCCCTTCCTTTGGTAATAATCACCTCATAGCATTTCTAATTTACCCTTAATTGGAAGAAATTCCAGGCAAAAATACAGATTGTTTCTGTCCCTTCTTGAGGATTGCTTTTTTTTTTTCTTTTTTTTTTTTTAATGTGCTTGAGATACTTGGAGATAAGAGGGTCAAAGGGGAGATCCATGGTTCTGTCTATTTTCATGGAGGTCTGTTAGCTCCATTTAATTTCTCTAAGGTCTGAAGCACCCCAGCAAGCCCTTCCTCTGGCCTCCATCAGCTAAGTATAAATAAGACCCTGTTGGAGCACCTCTCAGCCTCATCTCTACTCAAACATCTCCCTACGAAAGACTCAGCACCTGGACCTCTCTTCCTGGCCCTTCATCCTCTCCATGTCACCTTTGCCCTGCCTGCCTAGTCCACAGTTGGTTGTCTTGTTTCTGCCCCAGAATAGTCAGCACAACAATGGCTCTTAAATTTTAGAGTGCAGGCCCTGCTGGGGAGCTAGATAAAAACATGAGCCACTGCAAGCAAAAGTCACAGGTTTCTTGTATCTGGGTTGAGGCTTAGGGATTCGCATCTTTAACCCACTTGTCAGATGCTCCCATCGGATGCTGCTGCTCAGTAGAGTATACCAAGCCTACTTATACCATATACACTCTACTTATACACCATGTAAGTCTACTTACATACCCTATATACATACTTATATACAAGATATACTTATATAATCAGTAGACTATACCAAGTCTACTTATAGACATATACACTTATAAGGAAAGTCACATAAGCGTAAAGTGTAATTTTGACCATCATAGTCTGGCCACTCAGCCACTTGGCACCCTCAATTCCAGGTCTGGAGACTGGTCTTCCATGACAGCAAGAGCTGAATGTGTTCTTCAAGGAACTTTCAGAAGACAGATGGGTCAATGAGTGAGGGACACTGGTTTCTGGGGATAGTATAGGAATGTGGTAGGGGGCTCAGGGAGTTGAGGATTTGGATATTTAATACATGAAATGTCAAAGGCAGAAATCGATACATAACCAAAGAATTAGCAAAAAAGAAAAAAAATATAAAAAGATGTGGTTTGGTCACCAGAAAGGAACAATAAAAATACTAGGAATTTGATGATTTACACTTATCTCTGGCAGCACAACAAGAATTAAATTATTTTTAGTTCATTTCTTCAATAGCACATATCTATTTGCTTAAAAAATTATAGTGGCAACTTACATTATCCTTATCTGAATAGAAAGCAAACAGAAATCATATTCTTTATCAAATAGGGAAGAAAAGTAAAAAATACATATTTTGTGTGTAAGACAACACTGGGAAAAAGGCCAACATAAAAGCATTAGCTACCATGTCCTTTTAAGACAGTCTATTCTTAAAGTATAAAAATGGCAACAGGCAAGCCAAGCTTCTCAACTGGACTCACCTCAGTGCTGAGGGCTAACAGGTAATCAGAATTATTGGGACTATACATCATCTGAGTCAAAGGATGAAAAGGGAGATCTGTCTGCACGAAGTTCTTTGCAAAATCTGATGACCTGAAGATTCTTCCTCCACGACTTCCTCCAGATACCTCTGCTGTTAATATCACCTGACCAGGAAGAGAAAGATCAAATTTAGCAAAGAAAGTTCTTGTGCCATTTTCACCAGACATTAAACTCTTTAGATTATATAAAGATTTGTTGCTCCATTTGATTCCTTAAGTATTAATCTTAAAAAAAATCATTCTGAATTGAGCTAATACATTATACCTGCGATTTTGAGCCTGATCAATTTTGAGATTTGTTAGTTTCCCAAGAGACTAAAATGTTGTCATGGGGAGTACACACATAATGCTAAAAACTGCAACAGAGGTAGAAAGATTTTGATGCATCTTAGACAGGTACCGAAAAACCTGTGTGCTTAAGATTCTTGTGTGATTGATATTAAACTATGCCTAATTTTAAAAATTCAGCAATACTAAACTAAAATACAATATTGTGTATCTCTGGATTATTTTAATACTAACATCAGACAGCCCTGTATGTGTTATCAAGTACCAACTTTATAGATGTAGGAATGAATCTCACCTTTCCAGAGTTCTCAGGACCAATAGCCATGCCAAATTCAGTCCGAATAAAGGTGTTGTTGATAAGATTTGTAATATCCTTAAAGTTCTTCCCATAATCCTCACTGAGAGGAAGAAAAAAAAAGGCAAATTTAGAGTGTGGTGATGAATATTATTGGGTTCATATTTGGCTTCTTCTCTCTCTTATCATGACTTTTTCCAGTGGGGGCCTGACTAGTCAGAGAAAATCCAACTCCTTCACCAGTGAGGGGTTCAGGAATCAGGGAGTGACCTAGGTTGAGCCAGCAAGACAAAAAGGGAAAGTTTCATATATATATAATTATATATATATATATATATATATATATCATAATAATATATATAAATATATATCTTATTGTTTGTGAGTGGTGCTGGGGATTCAAACTTTGAAACCAAGGGCCTCATATATGCCAGGCAAATTCTACCACTGAGCCACATCTCTAGCCCCAAAAGAGAAAGTTTAAGAGTTTGAGGTCTTCTAGAGAACACATTTCTCCCCCAGAAAACCACTTGCTGAAATGGTCTGTTTCCCCTTAGACCAGCTGTTCTCAATCAGAGTGTTTCTGTCCCCCAGGGAACATTTGGTAATATATGGAGATATTTTTAATATTCAGGGTTCAGATGCTACTGGCATCAAGTGGTGGTCAGTGAGGCCACCAAATACCCTACAATGCTCAGGAAACAATCCCACAAAAACAAAAGAATCATCTGTACCCAATGTCAACAGCACTAAAGTTGAGGAGTCCCAACAATGTAGTACGTGAATGCAAAGCAAAAAATCACTAGTCATTTTGCAAAGGACGGGACAAATGAAGTAATTCTGGAATTCCAGAGAAGCAGAGCCTAGGACACCGGATTGCACCGGCCCTGAAGCCTGTTCTTGCTCTGTGTTTAGTTCTGTGAATCAATAATTCCCTTGTTATTCAAGCTAGTTAGAGTGGAATCTGCTAAATGCAGCCAAAGGCCTCCTAACTAAACTGTTAATCCATAGCACTTACTACAAAGCTGTAAATTTATAGTAGAGGTTTTGATGTTTTTCCCACTAAAAGTTACCATCCCTAGACAAAAGTTTCTAACATATGTAGCTCACAAATTACAGTTAGGAAAAAACAACCATCCTTAACTCTTGATTTCTCAAAGCTTTTCCCAAAAGTTCATTTCAACAATACCTTTGAGAGGTATTTGAATCCACGTTCAGGTTTTAAGAAATCTAACATGAACCTAAAGGGGTTCTGTATTTTGTTAAATGCTTTTTCTGCATATATTCTCTAGCTCCATCCATTTACCAAAATGCCATGATTTTATTCTCTTTTAATGCTGAGAAATATTCCATATAAAAATATGCCACATTTTTAAAATCCATTCATCTACTGAAGGGCATCTAGGTTGGTTCCACAATTTAGCTACTGTGAATTGTGCTGCTATAAACATTGATGTGGCTGTGTCCCTGTAGTATGCTGTTTTTAAGTCCTTTGGGTATAAACCGAGGAGTAAGATAGCTGGGTCAAATGGTGGTTCCATTCCAAGTTTTCCAAAGAATCTCCATACTTCTTTCCAGATTGGTTGCATCAATTTGCAGTCCCATCAGCAATGTATGAGTGTGCCTTTTTCCCCACATCCTCACCAACATTTATTGTTGTTTGTATTCTTAATAGTTGCCATTCTGACTTGAGTGAGATGAAATCTTACAGTAGTTCTGATTTGCATTTCTCTAATTGCTAAAGATGTTGAACGTGTTTTCATACATTTGTTGATTGATTGTATATCATCTTCTGAGAGGTATCTGTTTAGTTCCTTGGCCCATTTATTGATTGGGTTGTTGTTTTTTTTTGTTTGTTTGTTTGTTTGTTTTTTGATGTTAAGTTTTTTGAGTTCTTTATATATCCTAGAGTTAAGTGCTCTATAAGATGTTCACGTGGTAAAAACTTGCTCCCATTCTGTAGGCTCTCTATTTACCTCACTAATTGCTTCTTTTGCTGAGAAGAAGCTTTTCAGTTTGAATCCATCCCATTTATTGATTCTTGAATAGAAGTCTTGTTAAGGAAGTGGGGGCCTAATCTGATATGATGAAGATTTGGGCCTACTTTTTCTTCTATTAGGCGCTGGGGGGCGGGGAGCATGGGAGGAATGTTGAAACTTTAGATAGGGCAAAGGGAAAGGAGGGGAAGGGAGGGGGCAAAGGGGTAGGAAAGACGGTGGAATGAGATGGACATCATTACCCTAAGTACATGTATGAAGACAGGAATGGTTTGACTCTACTTTGTGTACAACCAGAGACATGAAAAATTGTGTACTATGAATTGAATTGCATTCTGCTGTCATATATAACAAATTAGAATAAATAAATAAATTTAAAATTAAAAAAAGAAATCTAACATGAGCAAACAACTAGGAGCTGTCTGACAGGTTTAATGTTATGCACTGCTCTCTTAAAACAATAATGAAATGCCAAATCAATTTAAATTTGTTAAATTTAAGTATCTATCCATGAAGACCACAGTGCATTGCAAGTTAGTTGCCCAGAGAAAAGGTCTTCACTATAGAATTTATGACCTAAAAGGATGGTACAAATTTTGGTTGTATCTTCACTAAATAAAGAACCAAGAATAACAGAACGTGAGAGATGCAAGGAATCAAGGAGAACAGCTTGTTTGACTCCCTCACGTGAGGAATTGCAAGAGGAGACACTTTATCAAAAGTCAAGTAGTTAATTAAGGACAAAATTGAAACTACAGTCCAGCTCTTTTAATTCTTAGCTTCAAACTAAAGACTACTTTAAATTAACTGTGAGGTTTTCCTCTCTTGCTAGGGCTTGTGATAGGACAGTAGAGATAGGTTGACAGGAAGCTGGAGACAGGAGGGACACGCCAATGTGGTTCAGGTCTCTGGTAGTATGTTAAAATAAACTGCATGTCTTTAAGTTGTTCAGATGACTCCTCCTCTCCAGAGGAAATTCCTGGCTACATAAAATAGGGATTGACACCACTCAATAAATTCCTACACAGCCCTAACTTTGGCTTTTGAGTACAAGATCAGTTCTTACTCTCCTGACAGCCAGCAAGAGATGTGCATAAACAATTCCCAGCTCTGCAGGATCCACAGCAGCAGCAGCAGCCCATACAACCTTCCCAGGGGCTGCAGCAGTTTGTCTATTAGCATTTACAAATCTCCCCCCTTTGTGGCATCCCCAGGGAACCTCCACAAACCTGTTGGCAAGCCTGCTTGCTTTCTAAGAACTTGGCACAACAAACTCATCCTTGTGCCCTTCAGAAAAAGAAAGCAACATGAGTGAAATGAAACATCTGTGGCAACCCTGTGGTAGTCAGTTAAACAAATGGAGAACCTGCTGGGGGTTAAATAACTAGGGTTCTGTTAGGCTGCTTTGGGCCTGGAGAGATATAACATAGAAAATAAAGCTACATTCAAATAAAATGCTATCAGCATACATATGCATATGGCATGCATCGCAAAGTGGAAATCAATAATACACCCTGAAAACTGAATCTGCTTTTCAAACTCCATAAGATAATTAATGGAATTATACACAGCAGTCAAGTGATGAGTTAACAATTAAAACCCTGTGAAACCATCTTTTAGAAACAAATCTTTTTAATAACCATTTTATGCGTCAACCCCTAATATCTGCTCATTTAGATTACCAAAAATAATCGCTTTTGGTGTATCTGTGGTCTAAACATGCACATGAATTGCACATGTTTACAACTCGAGATAACAATGCTGAAACACAAATGTGTGAAATAGAGCTTGCCTTGGTCCATTTGGACTGCTATAACAGAATACCATAGCCTGGGTGGTTTAAAAGCAACAGAAATTTACTTCTCACACTTCTGGAGGCTGGGAAGTCTAAGATCAGGGTACCGGCAGACTTGGTGTCTGGTGAAGGCCTACTTCCTAGTTCACAAATTGCCATATTGTCACTTGTCACTGTAACATTATAAGGCAGAAAGGTCAAGGGAACTCCCTGGGTCAGTCTCTCTCTTTCAAAATATGTTTCTATTCTCTTTCCCACGGCCCCTCATACTAGAAATTGAACCCAGGGCTGTGTGCGCACTAGGCAAGCACTTTACCACTGAGCCCCGTCCCCACACCAGGGGTGTCTTTTATAATAGCACTAATCTTTTTTTTAAAAAAAATTTATGGAAATTATTTTTTAATACCTTTGTTTTATTTATTTATTTTTATGTGGTGCTGAAGATGGAACTCAGGGCCTCACAAAGCGCTAGGCGAGCATTCTACCCCTGAGCCACAACCCCAGCCACACCCCCATAATGGCACTAATCTTTTTTGTGAGGACTCTATCCTCACATCTTCATCACCCACCAAAGGCCCCCACCTCCTAATGCCATCACTTTGGGGGTTAGGATTTCTTTATTTCTTTCTTTTTGTGATGCTGGGGATTGAACCCAGGGCCTTGGGCATGCAAGGCAAGCACTCTACCAACTGAGCTATATCCCCAGCCCGGAAGGTTAGGATTTCAACATATGAATCTGAGGGGGACAATTAGACTATAGTTTTCTGCCCTTGCCTCTGCCCCCAAGTTTATGTCCAGATTCTCACATGCAAAATACATTCATTATATCTCAAGAGCCTTTAAAGTCTTAACTCTTTCTAGCATCAAGTCTAAAGTATAAAATCCAAAATGTCATCTGAATATTATCTAAATCATATTATCAAAATGTCATCTGAATATTATCTAATCCAAAAGGGAGAAATGAGAAAGAATAGAGGAGATCCAGGAAAGTCCAAACCACAAGGCAAACTCCATGAGATATTAAGGCTTGAGAATAATATTCACTGGCTCAATGTTCTGTCCTCCAGATCCACTGAGCTGATGGATGACCCTGCACACATGGCTTTGGGTGAAAGCTATCTCTAAATGAGAAAGGTTACCCTTCCTAACCTAGCCCCAAATTTGAAACTGAGGAGGCAACCTTGATGATTTCTGAATTGCTTTGAGGGTCATTGTCTTGAAAAATAGTACCTATTAGCTGAATAGTTTTATGGTTCCATCCTTTCAAACTCAAGAAGTCCAGCAGCCTTCATTCCATTATGTCTCCTTCCTCTTAAGTTCAAACTAGTAATTTTTTTGCTGGATTAAGTTAAGTTAATTAAGTTTATAGCTCATATCTATATTCATCTTTATCAAACGGTCTCTTGGCCAATTCTTAGTGTTCACAATTTTTGCAATATGTGTAGACTGAGAAATTCCTAAATCTTTAAGTTCTGCTTCCTTTATGCTTAACAATTCTGTCTTTAAGTTCATTCTTCTCAAATTTTGCTATCAGCTGTCACGAAGAGCCAAAGCTATAGCTTCAATTCATTGCTTAGATATCGCTTTAGCTAAACTCCCAATTTTGTCACTTGCAAATTCTACCTACTATATAACACTATAACATGAACACAATTTAGTCAAGTTTTTTTGCCACTTTATAACACAGATTGCCTTTGCTTCATTATCTAATAACACAAGCTTCTTTTCTGTCTGCAACCTCCTCATGACAGCCTTTAGCATTTACATTCTCACTAACATTGTGCCATGGATTACAAACACACTGGCTAAGACAGAAGCTTTTTCTGCAACTGTACCTCTTTTTGTCTATATCCTCAATAGAATCATTTATAAATTTTTATTCATTACAATCTAGGCTGTTTCTAACATGCACCTGGAAACTCTACCCATTTTTTCTATTCCTTTTTTCAGTTTGCCATGTTGCCAGTTTGCCAATAAAAATAATTATTGAGTTACAGTTTTAATTGGAAAAGTTGATACAGTTCACCCCCATTCACACAATCTGTATTTGCAAATTTGCCTACACACTTAAATCTATTTGTAACCCCAAAGTCAATGTTCATGGTGCTTTCACAGTCAGTTGGAGATATTAGCAAGGCAACAAAGGATTTGAGTCACATAGAACATACGTTCCCAGCTGAAATCAAAGATGATTATACTCTGCCTTCCCATCTCAGCTTTTATACTGCAAACAAGTATCCTATTCATGGTCCATTCAGTGCCATATTTTTGCATTTCTGTATTTTTTGCTAATGATTTTTCTGTTTAAAATGGCCTCCACATGTAGTGGTGATATGCTGTTTACTGTTTCTAAGCAAAAAGACTTTGATATGCCCCATGGTGAAAATACATGAGTTAAACAAGCTTCATCTGAGCAAGGGTTATTAAGCCTTTGGCCATGAACTCAATTTTAATTAAGCAACAATACATACTAAATAAAGTATCTGTAGACAGAAACACACATAAAACAAGGTTATGTACTGATCAGTTGACAAATGTTGTAACCAGAGATTCGCAGAAAACTAACCCTTTATTTCCCCTAGAAGCAATGGTTCAGTATTCACTAATTCAGTGTTTGTGGCAACTTTATAGAACATAATAACTATCACAAATTACAAGTACCAACTGAATTGAAACTTCCAGTTAAAGATCAACAGGGAGAATGTAGCTTATTAAAATGTGCCAAAGGAATCCTAGACCTGAAATAGCTGCCAGGTTACAATGGCAAAATTTGAACCCACACTAACCTTAAAGCCCACTACTTTCAGTCACTTTGTTTTCTGTTTGATGCTACCTTGTATTTTAAATATTTTATTGTGTTTTATCATTCCTGGAAAAATTCATATTTTCTGTAGAAATTCTGAAAATATAAGTGGAAAAAATAAGCAGAACATTACAAATAAAAACTTTTAATCAGAAGGAATATGAATCTGGGTTTCTTATTTTGCTTCGACTGACAAGATAACTCTCAGTATAAAACTAAGTTGTATTAAAGGTGAACTGCCATCATCATCCATTTAAGTAAAGTTTTTCTTTTAAAACAAGCAGTAAAATACATCTTGAAAATGGAATTTTTCTTTACCTGTAACTAATATATACAGTCATTGTTAATAATCTACTGCAGTGAAACTGACCTGAGAATATCATTAAAAAGGTTGCATGTTGGGCTGGGGATGCAGCTCAGTAACAGAGCACTTGCCTATTTGTTTAGCATGTGTGAGGCCCCAGGTTCAATCCCCAGCACCTCAAAAAAAAGAAAAAAAAGTCTGCACACAAGATGGCTTAAAGAAGATGGCTAATTGCATTAGCAACTCTCTGCCTGTTGTATACCTATGTTGTCTTTTTTTCTTTTTCTTTTTTTTTTTTAATCTGAAGCAACTTCCTGAAAAACTTACATTGACCGTAGAATAAACTTTGATATGAAATCTCTTAGAGATTTCCAGATTAATTTCCAAAATTTAAGTAACTTTCAAGAGAAAATAAAAACCAGAAATAAATTAATCCAGTAGTTTTGTGCTAATTAGGTACAGAATTTTGATGCAGAACAATGCATATGTTTGCATGGCTAAGCAGAGCTCATACACTGAGGAGTTAGACTCAAGGCCACAAAGCAAAAAGACGCAGGATATCTTCTGGTTGAAAAAAAAATTATCATCTGAATTATGACTAGTTTATTTTTTAACTTCATATTTGCAAGTGAGAGACAAAGGTACTTAACAAGCTATTATACAAACTAATATTCATTAACAGAGAATCAAAAATTTATACAATTTAAACATGATTTCAACTGAAGGTATTAATATATTCTCTCAATTTTACCTAACCATTAATGCCCTTGGGACTTTATTAGCTCCCAAATCCTTCAACAATTCTTTTTCAAAACCTAAAGAGAAGTATAGTCCCTCTAATTGCACAGGTAAGAGAAAACTTTCTTCTATTATTGCAAGACCTTCTGCCTTACTACCTGCAGCAGGTGGCATATGACTAGCTGTCTTTTATTTGCATTCCTAATAAACCTTTGACCATATAAGATTTAGTAGACAAAGGTAACCTAATAAATAAGGCAGTTAAGAATGCTGTGAAACACAGAAGAGTCTTTGGAGTGGATCTGGTGGCCTTTATTTTTTACTTTCTGTAATTTGGCAACAACAGCATATTCAGAACTTATAACTCATTTTAATTAAACTGTCCCCTCCTTTTTTTCGTTTCTTCCCCACCCCCCCCCCCGCCCCGCCCCGGTACCAGGGATTGAACACAGGGGTGCTTAACCACTGAGCCACGTCTCCAGGCCTTCTGAGACAGGGCCTTGCTAAATTGCTGAGGCTGACTTTGAACTTGTGATCCTTCTGCCTCAGCCTCCTCAACTGCTGGGATTACAGGCATGTGCCATCATACCTGGCTCCTTTCTCTATTTCTGAAGCAAGAGGGACACCTTGGCTAGTGTGTCCAACAATGTGACTCACTTCCAGCCAGGCCAGCCCAGTTGGAGAGGCAACAAGGCATATTTACAGTTTCCACCTAAACTCTGGAAGCAGGTAGGAATCAGCTTTCACTTACTGGTAAGTAAGGTAGAGAGAATTAACATTCAAAGTGACTGGTTAAAACAACAACGGTACTCTGTGCAACATGAAGTAAAACAACCCTGGTAACATCATACTGAGTCAGAAACAAACAGAGCTGCTCTCTAGTAAATTATATGTTAGCAAAGGGGTTCTCATAAAAACAGACGTGATGATGAAAAATGGCTGAGTCAGATGGGGGTGGGTATTTAAGCAGTAACACAGTAAGACTGGTTCTTATTTTGGTTTTGGTTGTCTTAAGGTGGGCACAATATTGAAAAGCAAAAGGATGGGGGGAAAAACTCATGAAAACGCTTTCACTCCCATGGGTCTGCCTTAGGAAAACTATTAGGTTCAATTCCAGCCAAATGATCAAAGAACAATGTAGAGAAAAAGAATTGAGAAGGAGAGCAAAAACCTGGCTAAAGCATTAGGTATGGAAGATAATTCAACTGGAGAGGGAGGAGTTTAAAAAAATCAAATCAAATCACGTAACCATCAATCAGAGAGGAGGCTTTCATTTGCTACTAAAAAATTGAACTAGCAATGAGTATCACAAATATGTATAATATTAATCACAGTAACATTAGTTTCAGTGAAAGAACTAGCTATAACTGTCCAATGGAATAATGATTTTTATGTGCATCTAAAAACCTGAGGGCTTACTAGCAGAGGGGACTGTATGGGCATTGAATAATGGAATGGGTGCAGCTCATAAGGCCAGGTATTAGTAGCATCTGCACAGTGGCAGGGGCTAGGGGCAGAGGTGTGCATATGTAGACGCTGTGGAGGTATTTGGGGACAGGCAATCACTTTTTACTAACTGGCATGGAAGGCTTTCAGTTTGTTTTAACAATTGGTACAGCAGTGCCAGTGCACTTTGGCTACATGCCATCCATGGCCGTTGGCCATGCAGCAGCAAATAGCACCAAGTTCTTATTCCATGCCAGGCACTGCAGAGCACTCCTCACAACACTGAGGTGAGTATTATTACTGTCCTCCTTTTACAGAGGACAGAAAAGACTGAGGAGGTTAAAATGACTTGCCCAAGTTCACTCTGCTTGTAAATGACAATGCTGGGATTCAATCCCAGGCCTGCTTGCCAACGAAACTTGGCAACTTCCAGGTTGCTTCCCAAGACTAGATAGCCAAATGATGTAATATTAAAGGAGAAAATCAAGATAATAAGCTGTAAATAAACTAAGATTATACTCAGCTATTGAGTGCATTTCTTTCTTGATGTTAGAATTTCCAAATACTATATTATGATCATATTGCTTTTATAATGAAAGTTGGCAAGGAAAGCCATAACACGAGAAATTTCATAACAGCAAGGATTCTTAAATACTAGAAAGAGTTACTAAAGTTACACATATGCATTTTTTCCCTTCCCAAACAGGAGACTTTTCATCTGTCTGAAATGATAGAACTACTATTCTAAATGAATAAATAAAGTCACCTATTATAGACTTTTCTAGAACTAGGATTCCATATGTTGTCAATTCTATATCAAACAAATAAAAATATACTATTAGTCTAAAGATTATAGAGAATCCAAGGCTTTTATTCATTAACACTTATTGCCAGCTGACATGTCAGTCATTTGGTAGATGCTGGAGAACCTGGAAGTGGTCCAGAACCTTGCCTTCACAGAGCTTAGAGTAATTCAAGATGGCAGCTCCTTCTTGGTCGAAAGGTCTATCTGCCTATTTTAAGCCGATATTACTATGCTGAAGGGAAAAGAGCTCTGGCTCCAGACCCAGGAACTGCAGGCAAGGATCACACTTATTGGAGAGAGGAGGTTGGTTTACTTCAAAGCTTCAACATGGGTTCCCTCCCACCAGAAGACCAATAGTAAAATAAAGAACCCTTAGAAATAAACATGATTCCTGGAAGACACTCTGACACTGGGGTAGTTTCAGCATCATCTGCTGGGATGTCACGATTTCTTTAGGTCCCTAGGGGAAGGCGTTGGAAGGGAATGAAATTGACATAAATGAGAAGATAATTGGTGATTTGGGGAGTTAACTCTGGTATTTAGTCTTACCGTTGAGGAAAGAACCTATTATTTAACCATTCTGTACCTTGGAGGAGACAACTCTTATGTGAATGTTAACAGAACACGCGTTCCCACTGTCATTACTGGTGTGAACTCTAAAGCACCTTCTTATGTAGAAACAGCCACCTGACAATCTCCATCTACTATAGGAACAATCTGTCTAGGCCTTAAAATATTCCATATTGTTTAGAAGGTGCAATGAAAATTTTCATTTCAGGAATATAAAAATCATTGTTCATAATAAGTAGATGTATAAAAATCCATACTACCTCCTGCAAATAAGTAAATTAACAAATATGTAAATTAACATTCACACACATCTTCCTTTGTTGTTCTGCCCCTCAGGTGACCTAATCTCCTTGGCACCCTTTTCATATTTCCTTAGGTTGCTAAGTTGACAATAAAAAGTGTGCTGAGTGTGAACAGTCTGGTGAAAAATCAAGATGGCAAGAAGACCTAAATCAACATTAGATTCCACAGTGTCCAGAATGGGGAACTTGCACTCCCAATGTATTACTTAGTCAAATGCCCCTAATGTATGTTGGTCATCTCACCTTCGATATAGCTTGGACTGTTCAGAAGTAATAATTACCAGTGGTACATGGAAGGTAGTCAAGACTAGAATAACCTGGAGAGAAACAAAAGCATTTCATCAATGAGAGAGATATCCCAATTATATGCTGATATGTGACGGGATTAAACCACACCTGATAGGCTGCTGAAAGTCCTATTGTGTAGCAGCCTACATTCCAACATGTCCAAGAACCAAGAAGTACCAAGTTGCTAGGACTTACAATGCCTGGAGAAGTCCTACACTCATTTCTTTGGGATGATCCTCCTGGCCTACCCTTGAAGCAGTAAGGCAGAGCTACTCAAATATACATTACCACAAAGGAAGGATTTAACTACTTTGTATCCAAATTATCATAAAACATGGCAAGAACCATCTCTTTTTTTTTTTTTTTTTTACATCTATGGAGGCAAGAATACCATGGGTGCTGTCAGGCAACTGCACTATGTATATATAAGTCTCTTCTGTTCTTCCTATTAGTTCTCCACAAATTCTTTTTATACAAAAATATTTTTCTATAAAAAAATATGCATAAAAAAGAGATTCTGGACAGATCAGTACAGGAGTCTAAGGAGTCTCAAAAAGTGATATAATAAGAAAACTTGGAGATACCACATATCTTAGATAAATGGATAAATCATGGAAATTAGGGTCTAACAATTTTTAGAAGAAACTGAGACAAGTTTAAGGAAATTCTACTGGAAGCTTAAAAAATAATTAAGCTTCAATTTGCTTTCCAAAACCAAAATTTTATTTCTTTAGGCTTCTGATATAGCTATCATGTGCCTCCAAGTTATGATACATGCATTACTGGAACAACAGGAGGCATGTGACATGGACCTTCAGCGTACCTTCCTCATGGGAGACCAGCTGCACACCAGGAGGGAGAAAGTGTTGACTGATTGTCCTCCATCCCTCCAGTCCTGGCAGTGCCTCCTTTGTTGGCACAGGCAGAATGCATGGAGTTAAACAACCATGACCCACAGGTGCCACAGTCCTTCAATATAACTATGGGAAAGGACACATGAAAAATGCAGTTTGGAGGGAAAAATGCCACAGTATGTAATGTTCCCTTTTCTCTTTCTACACAGGGGCTTCCTTTCTTAGCACACAGCATTGTCTTTCCCCTTTCTTTTTCTTGCATCTTGATGGTAAGGAGCCACCAAAATCTACCTTCCTACTATGGAAGAAGGTAGTCTTAAGATGGTTCCAGTTCTAAAGCAAAACCAAAACAACTACAGCTTTCTGAAAGTCTGTCCTGTGAACATCTGCTCTGAGCCTGTGCTCTGCACTTTCAGAAAGTAATGATACTTAGCATTTAAGTCCCACAAGTCTATATCTTTTTGCCAGACTGAAATAGAATCAAAATGTTACTTACCCCACTGCTATCTCCAACCCAGGACAAGGATACTGAGCCCCTGAGATCATCAAACACATGCTATAAGGGGAAAAAAGAAATGAAATTCCTTTAGAAATGTCATCCTCTCCCCTTCAATTTTTGACTTCCTTAAATAATTCAGAACTTTACCACTGTTCAGAGTAATTAAGTTCATAATTATAAGGAGACATGGATTTCCAGAACAAAATTTGGGAGAGATGGGATTTAATTATTATTATTATTATTATTTTTTAATATTTATTTTTTAGTTTTCGGCGGACACAACATCTTTGTTTTTTTTTGTATGTGGTGCTGAGGATCGAACCCGGGCTGCACGCATGCCAGGCGAGCGCGCTACCGCTTGAGCCACATCCCCAGCCCGGATTTAATTATTTAACCTGAATCACAAATAGCTTGGAAATTTAAATTCTCTCTCACACAAAGTAAGCCAAGCAGATGAGTTTTCTTCACTGCACCAGATGGGGAGATGGGATAATCTAATTGCTTTTTCCACCAGAACTAAATATAAAGATATGGTAAAGTATTCTTAGGATGCTTTAAAACAAGAGATAGAGCCCACATTGACAGACATAATTATAACCCAATCAACATAATTTAAATTTTTCTAGGCCATCTTCACAGTATAACTGAATAGTTAGTAGCTGCATTCCTTTTGCTTCCAGTCTAACACCAAAATAACAAGAGGTAAAAGCAAATGGCCTTGTTTTTAGTCAATAGTAATATTAATAAAATAATAATAATAATAAACTTTACTAGAGCTGTGGTAGAAGACAGGAGGCAAAAAAGAGATAGTGTATTGTCCAAAATATGGTGCATTCATTAAAATACTTGTAATCATCACTGAGGTGCTTTTGAGTTTTTTCCCAATGTATAAAATTATATATATATATAATTTATAGAAAACAGACAATTATAAGGAGGTATAACAAATGAAGCATTGTTCATAATCCTACCACACAGAGAGATTTCAGGTTAACATAGTACGTATGGTCTTCTAGTCTATATCCTTTTTTTAACTTATAAAAAAATAAAATTCCAATGAGACAGTAGCTTCACTTGATAAAAATGTCCACCAAACAGAAATTATATACTATATAGTATAGTGTATATATCAAAAAGTGAAGGCCCCTGCCCAAGCCCTGTTCCTATTAATAATTTAGTATACATTTCTATTAAATGTTGGTAATTATGCTTTTTTATTAAGACTTATGTCTCAGGATCTTAAATCTTAAATATGTCCTGCCTTCCCAAACATGAGAAGCTCATTACAAGCATAGCATGTAACTTTATATTTCTTGGTACTCTCTATGTCTATCATAGGGATACTCTGCACACTCAATAAGCATTTGTAGAAAATGATTATACTATATCCTTCCCAAACCACAAACTCAATCTCAAAATAGAACATGTCTATAAATGGTGGGATACCAGCTACTTGGTCACCCAAACCACCAATCCCAACAAAGAAGTGTGAAAAGACAGAACTCAAAACATGAACTGTTTTGCTTATCTTCTGATTTTCTCTTGTGGTCCTCCTCAGTTCACCTAAGCTATTCCCCTCCAAGTAGGAAGTGCCTTTGAGGTCAAAAGACCCTCTTACACAATTTTTGCAAGTAGCACCACTAGTGTCTCTCATAGGGTTTGCTGAATAAATACTGGTTAACTCTCAAATGCTCAGGCAGAGCTTCTCATAGTCTCTGTAGGACAGAAGGGCTATTCATACATGTAGGCTTGCCAAGCATCTAAGAAGTAGGGTTGCTAGAGACTCTTGGAACCAAAGCTTACACACTGACACAGCAGTGTGTTTTGTAAGATTTTACACAAAGCAAGACCGCATGTTCTCTTGAGCAAGGAGACAGTGTCTGAAATTACATCAATGAGTTTCTTGGGGAAAAGCAGAAAACATCCAGAGCTACCACAAGCTCTAGACAGACCACATGTTCTAGCAGTTATGTAAACATGGGTTATTTTTCCACAGAAGGTTCTGGTCGTAAAACTAGCTAGGATGAATAAAAAATTCCATCATCCATGGTTCTTGAGCTCTTGGTTGTCTTGACCAGTCTACAATATAATCTGTCTTGAGTCAATGAAGGCCTGCACCTCTTACTTTTCAAGTAATGCTCCTCAGACCTGACCTCGTCAGTGCACACTTAAATTACCCAAATTTTCCAACTGATCAGTCATACAACAAGCATTACTGGATGTCACTAGCAATCATCTGCCTCACCTTAACAACTGAGATGATAATTGATCTCATTCATCACCCAAAGAGTCCCTCTAGATATGTAGAACAGACTTATTAATTGCAATTGTGGTTTTCTGCTACCCTTGACCTTCTGTACCATCCCCTCCATTAACCAATTAACATTTGCTTTTGAAAATGTAGGAACTCATTTTTAAAAGATTTATCTACCTAGAGTAAATGTAGCTGGCTTGTTATATTTCAATCTCTAACACACTTATACTTCTGAAAGTAAAAGAGAAAATGAAATCAGAACAGTATGACCAAAGCTCAAATGGAAAAAAGGTTATGTGGGAAGAAGATATATCCACAAGAGTTGGGGGATCAAGAGTACAGAGTCAATCCTCCCTATTGGATAGGAGAAGGAACAGGTATCCAGGAAAGGGTGGACAACATTCTCATGGTTAGGAGACAGAATTCACAAGCGTCAGCAAAAGTCCATCCGTTCTGATCCCGAGTTGTTTATCATCTTTAACACAATGTGCATTTGTCTCTCTACATTCCAGCATCATTTTATATCTTTCAAAAACTTTATTTTAATTATAGCAACAAGAACCCTATCTGACCCTCACTAGACCTGAAGCTCATCTGGTTCAGGGATGGAGCCTATACATTTTTGCAATAACATACAGCATCATGTACCACAGGCACTCAAAAAATATTGAATCCATTTTTTAAAAGAACTATTTGGGAAGTCCTGAAAAGGAAGATGAAGTGAAAAACTATAACCAGACCCGCTTAATTTCCTCATGACAGAAATGAGTATAAAATTTAAATGCTCTGTTCTGGGAGAAATTTTGCTTCTGGCCAAGATGGAGCAGCAGGGATCAAATTTACCCTCCTACATGAAACAAGGAGAACACAGAGAACAGAAGCCAGGTGCAGTGGTGCATACCTTTAATCCCAGCTATGTGGGAGGCTGAGGTAGGAAGACTGTGAGTTCAAAGCCAGTCTTAGCAACTTATTATACCTGTGGAAAAATTTTAAAAATGATAAAAAGGGTTGGAGATAAATCTCCATGTAAGAGTGTCCCTGGGTTCAATCCCCAGCAACCCCCTCTACACACATAAAAGAAAAAGGAAAAAAACAACAACAACAACAACAAAATTACATGAAACAAGTTTTCAAGACACTGAACAACAAGCAATGAAGACAATGATCCCTGGAAGATAGGAAACAGTATAAGAGGACCCTAGAACTGCCCCTGCTTACTATCTGCTGAGAATTTCTAGGTCACAGTGCAGGGAAGAGACATCTAGGCAGAGCGCAGAAGTCTCCCTATAGTGGTGAAATAAAACTAGCGTAGGGAAGCCAAAGAGGTCAGAGTTCACAGAATAGAAGACTAGAGAAGAGAATTGCACAGAAAGAGAACCTTGCACAATCACAGAGGGGGTGCTATGGGTTGAATGTGTTCTCCAAGAATATATATGTGTTGGAAACTTAATCTCCCAATTCATATGACATTTGGAGACAGGGCCTTTGGTAGGTATGGAACCTAGATTAGACCCTGAAGATGGAACTCCATGATGGCATTAGTAATTTTAAAAGAAGAGGAGGGACCCCAGCTCACACACTTGCTCTGTCTCGCCGTGTGATGCCCTCTGCCACCTTATGATGCAGCAAGAAGCCCTCACCAGATGCCAGTGCCATGCTCTTGGACTTCCCAGCTGACAAATGTGAGCTAAATAAACCGCTATCTCTAGTCTTTATAATTACCCAGCACATGGTATTCACTTTTAGCGACAGAAAACTGAGACAGGGGGACTCCCCAATCATCTAAAAAAGGATCCTGCTGAGTACTGTAAGCACATACATGTGAGGAAACTACCTGAGGCCTGGGAAAGAATCACCTTGACGGGATTAGAGAGAAAAGTATCTGGACCTAACAAAGGACCACAATGATTCCTGTTCCCAACAAGCACAGTTATAAAAACCTCATATTTCAAGGGAATTGAGTAGAGTACTCAGAAATGTTTGCCCTAGAAGTAAAGAAAAATTAATTCTAGACTAAATGCTGTTCTGGTCCTGCTTTAAAAAGTTTAAAAGCAAAACCAAAAAGAAACTGCTTCCAAGTAACATAACTGTGTTCCAGAACAAAGTTCAAAAATATTTATAAGAATACTAAAATATCTAGCACTCAACAAGATGAAATTCACAATGTCCAACATTAAATTTAAAAAATCAGGGGCTGGGGTTGTGGCTTAGCAGTAGAGCGCTTGCCTAGCACGTGCGGGGCCCTGGGTTTGATCCTCAGCACCACATATAAATAAAATAAAGGTACTTTGTCCAACTAAAAAATAAATATTAAAAAAAATCACTCAGTATGCAAGAAACAATAAAACAGGACTCACAATACAGAAAAAAATCTATCAAACTGACTCAGAAATAACACAAATAATAGAACTAGTAGACAAGAACTTCAAAACAGTTATAACTGTGCTCCATATGTTAAAAATTAAAGAATAGATTGAGTTTGTTAAATAAAGACATGAAAGTGGACCCACATTGGACTTGCAGAAATGAGAATTACAATGTCTGAGATGAAAAATACAACGGAATAGGATTAGCAGGAGATCAGACACTAAAGGATGGATTAGGAACTTGAAGAATACCAATGAAAACTATTTAAAGTGAAACTGAAAAAATAACAGAGTATTATTAAGCTGTATAAAAATTTCAAACTAATGCACACATGCACACACAATTGTAGGAGACTGGGGTAGCAGGGACCAAAAAAATGAAGAAATAGTAGCCAAAAGTTTCCCAAATTTGATGAAAAATATAAAGCCAGAGACCCAAGAAGCTCACAAACCCCAAGCTCCAGCAACATGATAAACAAGGCTCATCACATTTTAAAATGTGTGAAACTAGCCATAGACAAAAAAAACCCCCAAACCTCTGGAAGATGTTCACATACAGGGGAGCTAAGGGGCAGTGGACTTTTCCTCAGAAATAATGCAAGTCAGCAGAGAATGCAGAGCCGAGCCTGGTGTTAAGCACCTATCTTCCCAGCTACTCAACAGACCAAGACAGGAGGATTGATAGAGCAATCATCCAGTGAAATCTTTAAAAAATGCAGGTTTCAAAAAAGAAAAGTTCTGGGGCTGGGATTGTGGCTCAGTGGTAGAATGCTGGCCTAGCATGTGCAAGGCCCTGGGTTCGATCCTCGGCAACACATAAAAACAAATAAAATAAAGGTATTGTGTCCAACTATAACTAAAAAATAAATATTAAAAAAAAAGTTCTGTTCTTTTGAATTTGTCCATTATTCCTCAGAATTGCATGTTGGAGGTTTCTTTTTGAAGCCACAATGGAGGGCCTACCCAGTGCAAAAGATCTGAAGGACAGCTCAAGTCCAGTCTTTCTGTAAAAACAAACTTTCTAGTCCCTAACTATGACAGCTCAAAGTGGTCCCCTCTTCCTAGGTTATTATTCTCCAGCATTTTCCCCCCGGAGCTGGGACTGAATCCGGGCCCTTGCACATGCTAGGCAAGTGTTCACCACTGAGCTACCTTCTCAGCCCTATGCTATGAATTCTTAATGGCAGACACATAATGTGGTATAGTCATCAGGTTTAGCACAAGGCCTTAAACATTTTTAAGTGCTCCACAAACATCTCCATAAAAGTCTACAGTACTCACAAATCCCTGCTATCAACATTATTGATCTGTATATAATCTTCCTTTTACCATAGTTACCATGGTGTCAGTAAATAATGGCTGAATAGGGTTTATTTCTTTGCCCTTGGAGCCAGTCAAAACACTGTTAAATGCTAGTATGTGTTCTTGGGTGTTCACCCATACAGTGATGACTTAATTCCTCTCCTTCCCACCATACTTACCATCAACTCTATATAGTTAAAAACTGCCAAAGATTCCTTAAATACAAAGGTGTCTAGAGGCCTTGGCCAGGAGTAGACTATACAGAAGAGGAATTCAAATATTTGAGTATGAAGAAATAAGATCTGTATACTGAGACTCAAGCAGAGCTTACAGAGGTGGGAGCAGATGGTGGTAGAAGGTAGTTGTTCAGGTAGAACAGGAACATATAGGCAAGTATTTTAGAAAATTTCAAAGGGTAACACAAATAAAATTTTATTAATATTGCCAACTAGCAAAGTGTTAAGTATATAGTAGATTCTATTAAAAAGTTGTTAAAATAAATAAAAATTTCAAGAGCAGGATAAACAAAGTTGAGGTTGAAATAGAAGGAAAATAAAAATAGAAAAAAAGAAACATGTTTGGCACTATTTCTGCTTCAAAGACCCAAAGAAAGCTGAGATGAGGCCACAGGATCACTTACTCAAGACAGGGCCAGTTTACAACAGTACACTAAGCTGAACACAATCAACCGGCTGGTTCAATTGTTCTAATCAAGGCAAAGTAAGAAGAACAAAAGAAATATGAGCAGAGTACACACTTTGTGGTTAGAAAAAATTCAAATGCAGAATAATCTCTCCAGGAGGGGAAAACTCAAAACCTCTTACACAATATTACCAGTGACTTTTCACAGTATTAAAATACTATTCCAAATAAAACCGTATAAGAGTAGGGGAGTTCAGCAAGCAGAGGTAGAGTGGATGTCTGTATTTCAAACGCTGTTATTAAAAATGTTAAGAGGACAACCGAGGGGCTGGGGTTGTGACTCAGTGGTAGAGTGCTCACCTGACACACATGAGGCCCTGGGCTTGATCCTCAATACCACATAAAAATAAATAAATAAAGTAAAGGCATTGTGTCCTTCTACCCCCACCCCCCAAAAAATTAGAGGAAAAACAAAGATAACTGAAATGGGGAGTGTAAGAAGAGTTGAGAACATATCTATTTGGTCAGTCAGCCACATGTATGATCTAAAGCCAAGTCAAAATTAAAGGAAACTAGGTAAATGTTCTGTTTCTCAGGTTAACAGTCCAAAAACCAGTATCCAGAGAGGCCAAAGAGCAAATATGGTAATTCAGATTACTTAACCATACTTTAGAGTAGGATGCTCAGAAACCAAAAAGTTTAAGACCATCTAGGTAAAATATCAGCTTGATTCTTTCTGGAGCACATGAGCATGAAACTACTGCAGCTTCTAGAAAGATTTATTAATCTCCTGACACAGTTACTGGCATGGAAATAGACAAGACAGATCAATGGAACAAATCAGAGTCCAGGAAAGAGCAAGATTTCTTTTAGCATATGACAAAGCTAGCACTTACAGACAGTGGTGAGGGAGTGTTGGAAAAACCGGTTATTTGCAGAGGAAAAAAGCCAAATTCCTAACTTCTTTCTTAACCCCACTCTCAAATACATTTCAGATAGAGCAAAGAGTTAAATGTTATGTTACATTATAAAAATACTAGTACTATAAGTGAATATTTTAATAATCTTAGAACAAGAAGACCTTTACAAAAAATGATCTTAAAAAACCAGAACCCATAATATAAGAATATAAGGATTTTCTTTGATTATTATAAAAAATTAAATAGCAACATACCAGAGAGGGGGAAAAAACTTAAAAAATCATTTGCCACACAGCAAAGGGTTAATACTTAAAGAGTTTTCAAATCAATAATTAAAAAAAAAGACAGGTCTTTGAAAATAGGCAAAGGCATAAGCAAGCAACTTATAAAAGGATACAGAAATGGACAATAAAATATGAAAAGCCACAGGATCTCATTCGTAATCAAAGAAAAATAATGTGATGACATTTTCACCTTTCAGACTGACAAAGATTTTTTAAAATTGATAAAATGTGTCTGGTGAGGATGTGAGACCAGAGCACCTTCTGGCACGGTGGATGGGAGTAGCTAAACTGACAAAGGTTTTCTGGAAAGCTATTTGGTGTCACAAACTAGGACCAAGACGTTCATGCCATGTGACTCAGTAATCCCACCCTTGGGAATTTATCCTAAGGGGATAATAACACACCTTTAAAAAGATGTCATGTGTGATGTTTAGCAGCTAACAGTTACTGAGCATCTCTCCTTATCATCTTCTGTACCAATGACCTGACACACTATCACTTATCCACCTAACAACCCATGAGATTTTACTAGATCCATATATTATAGGGGAAGAATGTAAGATTTGTCAAACGTTATGTCATAAACCAGTATACAAGGTGCTACTGAAAATGTTCCAGGGGTTTACTAACATGGAAAGACACATAACACGGAGCAAAAATCAGGTTCTAGGATAGCATGTAAAATCATATGAATCTCTATGATTAAAAAGGTATTTTCAGGGGCTGGGGATGTGGCTCAAGCGGTAGTGCGCTCGCCTGGCATGCGTGCGGCCCGGGTTCGATCCTCAGCACCACATACAAACAAAGATGTTGTGTCCGCTGAAAACTAAAAAATAAATATTAAAAAAAATATCTCTCTCCTCTCTCTCTCTTTTAAAAAAAAAAAAAGTATTTGGAGGGATACTTGTCAAAATATTAACAACAGCTATCTCTAATGAGAATTTATGGAGATGCATTCTTCTTTACAGTTTTCCGGACAGTGCACGAAATACTCTCAGCCCACCTCCTCCAATTAGCAGAAATCTTTTGAACCACATCCCTAGACCTTTTTATTTTTAATTTTGAGATGGTATCTAAGTTGCTTAGGGCCTCACTAAGTTGCTGTGGCTCGCTTGGAACTTGTGATCCTCCTGCCTCAGCCTCCTAAGCCATTGAGATTATAGGCATGCAGGATCATGCCCAGCTAGCAGGAATCATTTTTAAAACAAAACTGTAAGTAAGATAATTTTAATTAAAAACATATGGAAAAGTTTACATGAAAGGGTGAGAAAAAAAAAAAGACCAAGTTAGTTTCTTCTTCTTTATATTAGAAAACAGAAGGTTATAGGATAAGTCAGAGAGCCCTTGCCATGCTGGGCCACAGGAACAAAAGTTTTCTTGATTTGAGGGCGACTCCTCAATGCCACATCCTAACTTCATCATCCTCTGATTCACTTTTCAGAGTCACTTTCAGAGCCTTTTGTTTATCACTTGCTGAAAGGTGATTTCCAGGGTCGCAATAGCTCCCCCAATAGGAGAATTCTGGGTTGACATTTGCAGTCACCATCTGACTGTTAAACAGGTTTTTAGGAACTCATCTTAGAAAGGAGGGGATAGTTTGTATTTCCCTCTCTGAAGTAAATCCACCTGGAGAGAGAATGATAGCAGGATTCACCCACCCACTTATTGCATGCCATCATAATGCAGAACCACCACACACTTTAGACTCTGAATTAACACAATATCCAGTTCAGCCATCAGGTGGATGGATAACCCCTAGTTCTGTCCAGAAATGAAGAAAAGCCACAAAGCACAACATTCTTCACAAAA
Source organism: Marmota marmota marmota (assembly GCF_001458135.2). Lineage (NCBI taxonomy): Eukaryota > Metazoa > Chordata > Mammalia > Rodentia > Sciuridae > Marmota > Marmota marmota. Next base: position 2,247,058 of record NW_026000081.1, read on the forward strand.
ATAACTTTGTCTCCACCCCTAATTAAACTAGATGCTTAATTAAATTACTGTTACTATAAGCTTAGAGAACTGTGAGTTGGACCCAAAAGCCAATGTAGTTGGGAAAAAGCTCAGTCATGAGAAACCTGTGTCTATCTTCAGTTACACACTTGATCAACAGTAAAATACTGAAAGAACTTACAATGGCACAATGGAGCATCAGTTTTCCCATGGCAGGTCGCAAGTTAAAAGCTACTTGCAAAAAACCCCACTATCTCACCCTCAGGAGCAGCCTCTCTGAACCCACAAGGTCCTTTATCTCCTTATATCCAATGGCACAGTGTTTCACAGAACCTATCACACCCTTCTGTGTACTTTAAATCATCTTCAGATTACACCAAATACAATGTAAGCACTGTGTATGTAGTTATTACACTATGTTGCTTAGGTTATAATGACAAGAAAAAAGTCCATGCCTGCTAGGCATAGATGTAATTTTTTTTTCCTGAGTACTTGCAATTCAAAATTGGTTGAATCTATAAATGTAACCCACAGATACAAAGGATCAACAGTATGCCTGTGCACCTAACATGTGCTGGACCCTACCTGGGGCACAGGGAAATGGCAGTGATAATGGATGCTCTGCGCACATGGAGATTATACTATTATAAACAGTCTTCTTTTATGCAGAAGTCTAAACATTAAGGCTGTACATGCTAGACATTTAATTGATTAAAGAGCCTAGCAACTGGGGGGAAAGGCTTAAAAAGAGCATAAAGCCTACTCCAGTAACTAACTGGTTAGGAAGCCAGCACACATCATTTTCTCTCTTGGGAATCCATTTCCTCAGGAGTAAAAATGAATTATGCTCCTTCACTCATGGAAATAATAAGAATCAAATCAAACAGCATACAGAGGCAAGGAAGGCACTGGTGATTCCATGAAGACTGAGAATCCAGGATTGGGCTTCCAAACTCCAACTGGGTGATACAGAGACAGGATACAGTGATGTGCAGAAGATGTCTGGAATACAACACGGGCAATGCTTTTACAGGCAGGAAGAGAATCTTAACAGAGTACAGTTCTGTTAAATAAGGCGCTGCTAGCTAGGATCATAAAACATGAGCCAAAAATAAGATCACAAATGTTCCAGTTCTCATGGAGACTATTCTTAGAAATGAAAAGCTAAACATAAAAAAGTACAAGTTTTCAAATCTATTCAATTATTTAGTGTTTTCTCAGAGGCAGGATGATACAGAGGAGAATACTGGGCTAATAATCAGTCAGCCTGAATTTTATTTCCAGCTCTGCCAAAAGCTATGTGAACTCAGGCGGTGCAATCTAACATCAAAGTGGGGGAGGGGACCGCATTAACAATCTTTCTGGTACCTCTAAGCTTTAAAATTCTATGACTCATCAATAATTTAGTCATTTGGTTTGTTTTTCCACTGCTGTTTATCTGTTTTTTAAAGAACAACAAACCAGCTCCCTGTTCCACAATACACATTTTACAACAGCAGCCCCATTATCTAGACATCTCAGCAACCTGGACACATGCTAAGGAAGCAATGGGGACTTCTGATGCAGCATTAGTATGCATTATAAACCTGTGCACTCGACCTCTAAGAGGAACTTGCACACCAGCACTCTAATTCAATTTTCTAAGCTTGTGAGAGTTGTGGTTTGTTAAAAATCTGCTTTCTTAGCTTACAGAGGAAACAAGTCATATTTGGGGAATGATGTATCTAGAGACACATAGAATTGTGGTTTCTGTAGAACAACAACAACAAAAAAAGTGAACTTAAGTAAGCAGACAATGGTGCTGAGCTTATAAAAATGGGTCATTGAAAACAGAAGAAAATAGCCCCATGTATCTGGATGGTGTTGTAGGCATTAAATGCCATAAAACATTAAAATAATTTGAGTCATGGTGAAGCATAATTTAATCTCTTCTTAATGATCCAGGGTCATACTGTAGACTAAGAAGGCTGATAAATATTTTAGGAAAATTTTCATTAACACAACAAAATTTTTGGCACTTAAAAGGGCAGATTAGGCTAGGGTTGTGGCTCAGCGATAGAGCGCTTGCCTAGCACATATGAGGCACTGGGTTCCATCTTCAGCACCACATAAAAATAAATAAATAAAATGAAGGTATTGTGTCTGTCTACAACACTAAAAATATTTTTAAAGGTGGGAGCAGGTTTAATTTTTGAAAAATTCATTTCCACAGAACAACTCATTCTAATCATGCCCAGTAAATGAGTGACATTCCCAAAGCTTCAACATTTTTTACACATTGGTCCCATTCAAAGAAAAGAAAGTGAAGAAGAAAGATGTTCCAATTGTCAGCTGACTGAGTTGCCAGAAACAAAAAGCATGCTGCTCACCCACTGGGACTGGGGACTTGCTTCGTCAGTTCCTCCGCTACAACCACATTGGCCTACTTCCAAATCTTTGAGTACACCAAGCTCTTTCTAGTCCTGGGACTTGTGAGCATGCTGTTCTCTCTGCCTGGTATACCCGCTCCTGGCAAAATTCTATTCATCTTTAAACATCAATTTAACAAGTCCTTCCTAATGCCCCAGATAAAAAGACCTCTGTCAATTATTCTTCTGTGGTTATTTCTTTTCTTCTTGTGCTTATCATATTTATAATTATATTTTATTTGTTGTTCATGTTCTCTATTGTTCCAAAAAGCTCCATAAAGGCAGAGATGGTATCTGGTGTGTTCTACACCAGCTCGCAGGACCCAGGACTCAGTACTGTGCCTAACACATGCAGGTACTCAATAAACCATGGTTCAGTTAAAGAATAACAATAGTAGTATTTAACCTTATTGAACACTTATTAAATTAGTATTGTATATATTACAAGGCATTACTGCTACTTTGTAAATGAAGAAGGCAGCTCAAAGAAGTTATTTGCCCAAAGTTACACAGCTGGTAAGTGGCAGAGCAAAGCTGCAAATTCATGTCTGTCTGACTCCAGACAATTTAAATACTACTCTTTCTCCAGCACTGTGTGAGGCAAAAGCAATAAAGGCCTCCTGATACAAGTTGGGCCCTACTTTTAAAGAATTTATAATCCAGGGAATAAAACTTTTATAAATGAAACTGAACACAAGACAGAATACTATAGTGTTACACTACATGGCACAGTTAAATGTTAAAAGAAAGAATAGGAAAAGCAACCAGGGGAGGTGATGGAGATAGGAGACTGCCAACTATGGGGCGACTGGCCTTACTGTTGCTCGTGATATGTGCTGCCACTGCCCAGGGGCTCTATTTCCACCTCTGTGAGATGGAGAAGCGTTATTTCATTAAGGGAATCCTGTACCAGACCACAATCATCGGCAACTATCGAACCCAGATATGGGAGAAGCAAAAGGTGGTCTTCCTTCCCTCGACCCTTGGCCTGGGCATGCATGTGGAGGTGAAGGACCCCGACAGCAAGGTGGTACTGTCCCAACAGTGTGGTGCTGAGGGCTGTTTCACGTTCACCTTCACCCTGGAGAACATATTAGTCTGCACTCCACTCCACCAGAATGGCCCTCTTCACTGGTGGCAAACTGCATGTGCACCTGAACGTCCAGGCTGGGGAGCATGCCAACAACTACCCTAAGATTTCCCCAACCAATCCCTTAACCACTTGGATTTTGAGGGGGAAAAATGAAAAAGAGTATGACACGTTGGTACTATGGCAACAAACCAATCAGATCAGTAACTTGTTCAACCTTGATTCTCATGGACACAGGACATTGGTCCAAGACTTCAAATTCTATTTTAAGGTTTATAAGGAGTTGGAACTAATCCAAGAGTGTCTTGTCTCTTCTGCCTTTAGTGAATCCCGGGCCCTCTCACAAAATCAGCAAATGACCTGGTTTTTCTTCATCTGATTACAGAGTAGGTGACTGGCACACCCCACAAAAGAGGCCTTGCCTCACTGTTCCCTAGCCAGTTTTGGGTTCACTCAATGGTTTTGCGAATCTAAAAAGCGATGAGTCTTGGCCCCAGAGGATTAAGATGTTTTTCTATATATTAGAACTATACTTTGATAAATTATATATCTTTCGTCCTAGTTCAAGTGTTACTGTCTGTAATTAGCTGAAAAGGACTAGACACCAATCTAGTCCTTGTGCATTCTGTTTATTCACACATTTTTAATAACTGCCATGGCAGCTCTCAGGATTTGGGCAGTCTGTGGACCAGAAAGCAGATGTTAACAGCTGCTCTCAAGGCCATTTAGAAGGCCTAGCAGAATTCTCTTGGGCACCTGTGACTCCCATCTAATAGGACCTCGGAGTCAGGTAAGATAGTGGCAGAACCAGTATGAGCACTCTTACCCTCCCCCTTCCCCCCAATTTATTTAAGCTGTGGTAATGTTTTCTTCAAGGGAACAAAATTTGACTCTTTATTCAGATTTTCCCAATGAAATAAAATGTATTACAGTTAAAAAAAGAAAAAGAAAACAGGGGTAGAAGTGTATTCAGACAGGAGGAATGCCGTGAGAATAAAGACAGAGCAACAAAGCTTAACAGACCTGTGAGAAAGGTCACTTTAACTGGAACTGAGGGTTAACATAGGCCCAGAAGTGGTGAAATGATAGGTTAAAGAAATATGCATATTATTAAACATTCTGGTCAGCTATCCTTCCAAGCAAAGTTCCTGAGAAGTACTTATCACATTTTGTTAATATTTCATAAGCCTTCATCAGTGTCAAGAGAGGGCAAGCTATTAGCAGCTGCTCAGTTAATGAAGGGGTGAAATATACAAGATGCTATTTCAGAGCTATCAATTTAAGACCAGTCACTAGCTCTAATAAACTAAAAACTGAAGAAAAAAAGTAGTTATGAAATTTTGAGTAGTCTTTTTTTTATAATTGTAAGTTATTTAAAACTAACTACATATACTTGAAACTTTTATAACTAGATTACCAGGTATATGATAATGATTTTCTTTCTTTTTTTTTAATATTTATTTTTTAGTTTTCAGCGGACACAACATCTTTGTTTGTATGTGGTGCTGAGGATCGAACCCGGGCCGCATGCATGCCAGGCGAGCGCGCTACTGCTTGAGCCACATCCCCAGCCCTGATAATGATTTTCTGACTGTTAACGTGATGATTATTTTTTCCTCCATCTCCTATAGCTTCAAGAAAGATATTTCAGATAGATGAGTTGATCTCTCCCTTACTCTACCCCCACTTTTCTTTACTTTGAGTCCAAGGACATAAGTAAGATAGTTATCCATCAGTATTCCAGGGCATTGGTCCCAGGATTCCCCCATCCTCTGGAGATACTAAAATCCATAGATATTTAAGTCCCTCATATAAAATGCTATGGTATTTGCACAAAACCTACACAAGCCTCCCATTTACTTTAAATTATCTCTAGGTTACTTGTAATAACTACTATAATGTAAATATTGCGTAAGTCATTGTTATACTATGTTGTACATGTTTGGTACAGATGCAATTTTTTAATAGTTTCAATCTATGTTTGGTTGAATCCAAGGTTGTGGAGCCTGCAGATATGAAAGGCCAAGTGTACACATTTCTTAATTCAGATTTGGTTCCTGTGAGTACTCATAACAATTTTCTATGACTGTTACAGCTATGAATAATTTTTAAGCATATAAACAATATTTAAGCACCTAACTGGCAACATTTAAGAAACTTTGTAATAATTATAAGAAAGCTTCAATAAATGACGAATACATACAAACGTCCACAGACTTCACAATGACCCTCAGAGGTAGGTAGGTATTAATCTTCCATTTTAATCAGTAAAAAAAACCCTAAGGTTCAGAGAGATTAAAGTGTCTGTGGTCACCACCAAAGTTTGAATCCAGGTCTGATACCTGAGATAACTATCTCCTCACCTCCAAACCACTTCCTCAAAGAACCAGCAATCATATTAGCAAGTTAAAACTTCGATGTAAAGACAAAGTTTAAGAAAAGAACACCACCATATATGCTTCTTACATTTCTGTCAGTCTTGACTCACTCTCATTCTTGCCACCCCCGCCCAAGCCTGTCATCCAACCCTGCCAAGTGATAAAACCAAACACATTTATGCCTCATCTGTCTCCTTTTATGCACATGTTCCTTGGGAGTTGGCTCAAGGGCTGTGTTTAACAGGATCATTTGGCTGACAATTGGGCCATGTGGAGGCTGTGACAAATCAACAGACTTATTAAGAAATTACACAAGTCATACTCACACGGTACTTCAAGATTTCCAAAACATCTTCATGTATATTTTTCCTTTCAAACCCTCAGGATAACACTACATTTTATGTAATGAAGGAATAAGGGCTTAGAAAGGCTAACGGAGCTCTGTTGAAGGAGTAGAGTAGAATCCATAGCTATATGACATAACTGGGGTCTACAATCTTTCCTTACCCCTAAAGAAAGTGCATTGACTTAAAACATCTCTATGAAATATTTCCACGTGTAGCACTGTGTTGGGATACCAGGGTTCCACTCTCAGCTTATAAGCAAGTTATCCAGCCTTCCATGAAAGCAAGGGAAGTGACCCGCTGAAGAGCCTAACAATCATGACCAAGCTATTGATCATATTACCAGCCAGTGTTCAGCCTTATCCTGGTTCACTAATGTTCAGAAAAAGAGAACTCTGTCACAGATACCTAGATTTGCACGCCTTAGTTCACATTCTCTTTCTTTCTTTCTTTCTTTTAAAGAGAGAGAGAGAATTTTTTTAATTTTGTTTTGTTTTGTTTTTAGTTTTCGGTGGACACAACATTTTACTTTTATGTGGTGCTGAGGATCGAACCCAGCACCCCGTGCATGCCAGGCGAGCGTGTTACCGCTTGAGCCACATCCCCAGCCCTCACACTCCCTTCCAATAATGTCCAGCAGCCTGGGAGTGTTCCTCAGAACCTCTAGCATTTCAAGTCTGTCCTGCCCTCTATTCTGCTCTCCTGTTGTGCATATGCTTCCAAGCCCACAGTGATGACCAGCCTGTGAAAGGGCAACTGTTCTTGGCTCCCCATTGTCACCTCTGGCGCCATGTCTCGCTCTGTTGAAACACTTTTGCTAGTTAAGTCCTAGTCCCAAACTACCCACCCATACTGTCCCCTCTCTTTCTACCCCCTTAAAGAGCTATCTTCACTTTCCTATGTGTCTTTACTTCCCCAGGTGTCTTCGTGGAAATCTCAGTCATGTTCTTCACCAACTACCTTTCCCTAAAATAGTGTCCACTGGCCATCCCCTCAGCATGTCTCAGATTTTCCTAACTCAATGCCTTTACATTTCTCCCTAAGAAGCACCTCACTCCTAGACTGTCTCTTTATCCAGGCCTTCCCAGACCACTGCACTGTAGTGCTCCTGTCATCTTTCAAACTCCCAGCAAGTTGCCTCTGAACACCTAAATCCTTACAATGGCACCAGTGCCTAGCTTTCTTTATGCACAGGCATGATCTCCCCTCAGTACACGGCAGGAAGTGTTGAAGTGAATGACATCTACCTAATACTTTATATTTAACAATACATTTGGATGACACTTCTCATGTGACCCTCTGAGCAACCCTAAGAGCCTGCTTCTCTAGTTTAAAAACAACTATAAAATTCAGGGAAGTTAAGTGATTATCCATGATCAGCTATGAAGCAGCAGAGCCCAGGCTCAAATATGGATATTAAGCTCTTTTGAATTTTGTAAAAAACAAAGCTATGCTTTGAATCCCTTATGCCAAATAGCAAGCATCAGATAAACATTTGCTCCAAAACTACTCTGAAGTAAATTAAAACTTTCATTCTTAGTTCAATCTTTATTGGTTCTTCAGGATGATCTTACAGTTAAATGAGATTTGCAAATGCATAAATGCAATGCTAAAACTTCACTTTTTTTTTCCAGAACATACAGAAGAAAAAATCTTAACAAAATAAAATGTAAGAGGGATAGTATTATGTAAGAGGGATAGTATTCATAAGCCCTAGAAGGAACAAATGTACATTTTTCTCCTGATGAAAATAAATTAAGCACCAACCTCAGCAAAAGAGAGGTGCTAAGCAATTCAGTGAGATCCTGTCTCTAAATTAAATACAAAATAGGGCTGGGGATGTGGCTCAGTGGTCAAGTGCCCCTGAGTTCAATCCCCAGTACTCCCAAAATAAAAATAAAATTTAAGCCAACTAATCACATCTAAGTATCTATGTGTAAGTATACTTAGAGTAAGGTTACTATTTTCAAACATACAGGCAGTGAGAATAAAAAAAAAAAAGCTCCAGTATTTTGCAAAATACTTTACAGGAAAACCACTCACATTTACTGCTACATGTCTATTGGATTTGCTTTTAGACTATCCAAGCTAGTAGCTTTTATTAGCATTAGATTATTCAGCCAAGAAGGAACGATTAACTATTACCCCCAAAATGAGAGACAAATGTCTTTCATAGTTGTATGAAAAAATATCCCTGCTATCTTTTAAGAATACTCATGTTTCACTGCAACAAATCCTGGAGGTGGTAACAAATCACCCCCAGATGTGAAATCCATGCTATATTCAAGTTTGACTAGGAAGCTGAACAGCCACAATTTGCTTCTAAATTTGGAATCAACCAATAAACACTGTGATCACAACCTCTGGCCTCCTCTTCTTCCATATGAATCACAGAAAATTTTTTTGGCCATTTAAAAGCTAGTCCAAAACTTCTCATGTTGTAGATGAGGATTGAGGGCCAGAGACTAAAACACAAAACAGAAAATAAATGACACCCACAGAGGACTTTCTCAGCAGAATACCACAGGTTCTACATGGAAAGATTTTGTTTTTACTGTGGTTTCCCGAGCCTTGGTTGGGGGTAGAAAAGGAAAAATAGCCTCAATCCTTAAATAAACCCACATGTCCAGCATTCACCTAACAATCTTTATAGATATGAAGGGTCTGTCATGACTATATTCAACCCAGCAGGCTCAAAGCCACACGACTAAGCCAACTTTGACAACAGTCACCATTAAACAACAAAAAAGCTGCCTACGGCTGACTGAAATCGATCAGGTTGTTCCTCAAGCACCATTACTCCCAAGCCCTGCCAACCTACAGGCCACAGAGTGGGAGGAACAAGTTGCCCCAAGTTTCTTTAAAAAGAGTGGTAGAAGATGCCACGGGAACACGGCTTACGAAGGCAGAGAAGGGGAACTAAAAACTTAACAGGAATTTACAAATGCAATACCTATTTCATAATACTTTTGGAACCATTACCATATATTGCTTTCTAAAGCTAATTACATGTCAAATGTGATGGTTTCATCTGCCTTAAACATTAGCTCCTAATCATATAAAACATCTGAGCCTCATTTCTCCAGCCTCAAAATGCAGTTAATTTTCTGTAAAGATAGAAATTGAGGAGGAGTGAGAGTAGGAAGGAAGGCAAAAGAGGGAATGTTCTTTCTGGCTGACCACTACATCTGGGGGTTGTGCACCGCCTGGCATGAGATGCTCCCACAAGCCGAACAGGCCAACTAGGGAGCAGAGGTTCTGCAGTCACCCACCAGGAGTCTGATGCCTGTTAAGAAGAGCTGATTGAAAGCAGGCAGAGTGCAAGAAGAAACTGTTAACAGCCTCTATGAACTTGACATGAAAGAGCAGATCACAACAGCAGGGCGGAGAGCCTATTATCATCATTATTACAGAAAGAAAACAGCCATTAGAAACTAACCAGAACATAAGCCTTCTTTCAATTAATTTTCATAAGCAGAGATAAATCTTGAATTTCTAATTAAAAATCAATGTACACAAAGCCAAATATTGGAGCCAGCAGAGAACTTACCTAATTGTTACACTGTGTTCCCCTTGAGCCATTTGACATACCTGGCTAGCTTTCTATTTTCACCTCAACCAAACCTTAGATGAAGACTAATCTTTCCCCAGAGAAACTAGATGTCCTCAAATCTGCTGATGGCTCATAATGGCATCCCTGATGCACACATCATTTGAACATCCCTTTGGGGTTAAAGGTCTGACTAGTACACTGAATGGGAGAGGATTTTCAACTCAAACAGGACCAAGAAGGAGAACCTCCAGAATTCCTAGGCCTTGATCCAAACATGAACGGAAGAAACAGGCCTCAAGAGGTGATTAAGTAAACTAGAAGTTGGAAGTGGGGTGCTGATGAAGGGAGCATGCAGATGGGCTAAGTTCTAGAATGAATGAGGCAGATAGGAAGTTCCGGGGCAGCTAAAGGCACTGACCTTCAGATTTCCGGGTGTTACAAAGGCCTGGTGATCCACAACAGGCTGAGAGCAGCAGCTCCCCGAAGCCGCCAACAGGCACATTCAGTTCCGTCAGCCCGGACTCAGCCTGCCAGTGCCGCAAACAAACACACACATTCTTCCCTGAGCTGACGGCTCACACAACACAGCCTCTCCACAGGGCCTGTTTATTTAAGAAACCAGATGCTTTGATGTTGGGGTAGAAGTTGGGAAGTTATGTACAAAGAAGTAGTTAGTGACAGGAGCAGAGCGAGAAGAGAGCATGAGCAACAGTTCCTGGCTTCACTAATCCTAGGTTTAAAAAGTTTTCAGGAATTTGTCGAATGGCTGTACACAGGAATGAGAAGTAAGGAAATTATGTCAGCCACCATCCTGAAACTGTGGCCAAGGCATTTCAACTGTTTCTTTAAGACAAAGTTTCATGCCTACCCTCAAAGGGGTGTTTATAGGGAGAGTGCTTTGAAGCAACCCAACTTAGCAACTAACATTAATAAAATCTTTGAGGCCTGCTCAATTTCTCTCATATACAAATGTTATACATGTTGTGAACACTCCCAGCACTGGAAGGAAAGATTCAGTTAAAAGTGTAGCCTGAAAACAGTTTTGTGTTAAAGGCAAAAAGAAGACCACTGAACCTCAGAAAATAGCACTTATGAACAATCCCTGAAAATAACAGCTTTTTAGTCAGTGCTAACTAGGTGTCAGACATTGTTTTAATGAGTTAATGTATTTTACACATACATTAATTTATTTCTCACAACCAGCAGATTAGGAACTAAGACACAGAGAGGGCTTAAGTCATTTACCCAAGTTAACACAGCTAATCGGGATAGCCAGGAATCAAATGCTGACAGGCTGGCCTCAAAGTCTGTCCCATGCTCTTCTGCCTTTCCATGGCATGTCACACCCTCAGATCAAAATTAGGAAGTCTGGTTTTGGATAAAGTAGAAGTAGTTGTCTTTTTTCTTTATTTTCTTGTCATTCCTTTTGTCTTCTGTTTTTAGTAATGGCCAGTATTTTGATTTCCACTTTCTTTCTTAAGAGTCTCTTATATAACACTGTAGTTTGAAAAAGCCTTTCCCTCTCTTCCCTCAAATCCCAAAATAGAGTACTTAATCATTGACTTCTACATGAAAAATATATGCTGTGCAAGATAATCCCTAAATAGATTTGAAACAGACTTAAATTCAAGATTGAAAAGAAGGAATATGAAAGGAAACCTAGAGAGAAACAGGGAGGCCTGGGCAAAGAGAATAATCTGTTGCTTTCTTAAGAAAGCAAATAAATTAGTTAAAATAATGTGTATGTTAAAATACATTAGTCATATGCTAATACATTCTCATGAGCCATAGGAACAGGTCTAGGAAGCTTGCTAAAACCTTTGAGGTTTTAATTCTCCAGTCTGAATTATCTTTTCTTTGTAAATTGGTAATCCCACCCAACACCAAATCTGGGCCCTTGGAGGGCATTCACATACATGGATTATATAAATTAATGTGGCTTGAAAATAACAACATCAAGTTATAAGAAATGAGAACCAAGAACTTTCTATTTTTCTTGGGAATTGAATTCTGGAATATTATATAGGAAAAACTACTCTAAATGGCACTTTTCTTTCCTAGCTATACAAAAGTATACCATGTGCTAAAAAGTCATGATGATACTTTAATTTTGCACCATTTACAAAGGATCCCAGAATACTAGATCTCTTCAGTACTGTTCAGGATGATTTAATATGACTTCTAAAAATATAGAATTGAAAAGCAGAACAGACCATTACATAACAATTCTTGATCAAGGAAGTGGAATCCTTTTTTTCTTTTTGGTACTGAGGATTGAACCCAGGGGTGCTTTATCACTGTTCCCAGTCTTTTTTTTTTTTTTTTTTTTGAGACAGGGTCTCTCAAAGTTGCTAGTTGCTGAGGCTGGCCTCAGACTTGTGATTCTCCTGCCACAGTCTCCAGAGTTGGTGGAATTAAAGGTGTGTGTCATGGCACCCAGCCAAAGGCTCCCCTTTTTTAACCAGATACACAGATTACAAAAAGACTGAGATCTCTGAAGAAGAGCTGGATGAGTAACAACTGCAAAAATAGCTATTTTAAATAAGGTTGCTGAAAAGGACTGAAGGAAAAAAAAAGCCAAAAAAAAAAAAAAATTAGAAACAGCAGCTAAATAAAATGTAAGAAACAGAGGGAAATTAAAGAAAACTAAAGAACACATGGACTTTGAAGAATGAATGGTTTTAGCTCTCTCTGAGCCAGTTTCCACAACCTCTTGCTTTGGAATCAATATATTATAAATGCTATAGCAATCTGAATTAATCAGAAACTGTTGACTAAAGAATAAATCCAAAAGTAGCAGCAGATCTAAAGATAGGTCAACCACAAAAGAAGAATCTGAAAAATGGTGTGAGAATGCTATGTCTGGCTGGCCCAAGGAAGTTGTGGTCCTCAAATAAATTAAGCATGTCTTGTGAAGTCTTTCTCAACCCCCCACTATGAAAAAGAAGTGTACATAATTAGTTTTTTTTCTCTCATCAAATAGGAAGGTTCCCCAAAACTCATTCCATCCTATCTGTATCCAACCAGCCCTATCCTTCAGCACTAGCTTCCCTACCTAAACACAGCTGCTGCTTGGACTGCTTTATAATGTACACATTTTCCTTAAATACTTGTGCCTTAACTTCCAGAGACTCATGCCCCCAGATCTGAGACCAAGAGTGGTCCAGAAAGATAGGCCAAGAAGATGCAGTGGCTCAGCTGATACTGAAACGGAATGCGGTAAAACAAGGAAAAGTGCAGACCCAGAACATCAGCCACCCATCTGTCTCCATGTGCAATTCTCTTGGAAAGAAGCAAGGATAAGGGAGAAAATACATTGAGTTTAAAATACATTTTGCAAATGTAGGATGTAAGAATTGTTAATCTTAAAAAAAAATGAGGAAAATGCCCAAATTGTACTTAAGCAAGAGCCAGTTCTTTCTTAAAATTTTCTCAATCAGTAGTGTGTCAAAGGTTGAACTACTGGTCCCCACAGACAGAAATGCCACAATTTTGAAAGTCTTTTTTGACCAGGAACTGGCTTAAAACAGAATATCTGTGAAGTGTTTCTTAGCTATTGGAAATCTTGTGGCAACACAATACAGATATCCTTAGCAGAGTTCAATACCAGAATGGACCGTCAATTTTGAAGAGAGATCACATAAATAATATTGTGACTGAACTGGGCATGGTGGTGCATGCCTTTAAACCCAGCTACTTGGGAGGCTGAGACAGGAGGATCATAAGTTCAGGCCAGTTTCAGCAACTTACTGAGACCTTGTCTCAAAATAAAATAGAAAGGGCTGGGAATGTAGCTCAGTGGTGGAGTATGGGTGGGCTCAACCCCATACTGCAAAATGATGATGAAGAAGAAGAATGTGACTTAGCAAGGGCTGGTGGCTGAATACACATAGAAGTCAATGCTATGGCACCTGTTTTTGCAAAGAGAAAAATGTTTACAGAAAAAGGAAACAGAAGGATTCTCATATCTGTCTCCCTGATCTGCCTGTAGCAAGGAATTCAAGCAGCCCCGGGTGTAGGGGGAAACAGAGACATGATTGGTTGTGACTCAGAATCTTGGTGGAACAGTTTGTACCCAGGAAGTCAATCCAGGTGGAACTTGTGGATAATTCTAGATTGTCTTGCAGCTGGTGAAGGCGTCCCTCACTTCTAACATAGGTCTGAGAGACCCTATTCCTCAAGTTCTACTCATGGGACATTTGGTTCTGCCAGCCTCTCAAGGTCATTTTGGGTCAAGTTCTAGGGTTCTGCGCCTGCATCCTGAAAAACAACTTGAACAATTTTTAGGAGCAAGGAAGTTGTTTTATAGCTGTTTCGATGTCATCTAATTTCCATGCTTGTTCCTTTAACTATTAAAATACACGCAGTGACCTAACAACTGCTTTGGGATTTCACCACTGCCTCGCCACCCTGAAAGTACTGATCCAGAGAGGACACACCTCTGCTTCTGCGCAGCCCAACTTCTGCAAGCACTTAAGAGGTAATTATTCCTCCAGCTTTCTGGTCGGTGTTACTGGATCTGATTATTTATACAGACAGGAAACAACGACACTCAAAATATATTTTGACAACTTAAAAAAAAAAAAAGAATGCCATGAAAGTCTAAGATTGTCTCCCCTGTGACGAAACACAGCCCCGCGGGCCGCAGCCCAAGCCGACTCCGCCCGCCGCAGTTTCCGAGCCGCAGCTGGGGGTCCCCTGCTCCGCGGAGCCTTGCCGCGCGCTAGCAGGGAAGCCCGGCAGGAAGCGGGGCCGGCTACGCCAGCGGACGGGCAGCCGCGAGCGGCCAGGGGCGGCACCTCACAGTCCGGGCGACGCCCGGGCCGGGCGCCCGCTCACCTGGTGCGTGTTGTTGGCTAGCTTCGCGACGAAGTCTGAGACCCGAACGCAGTCCTCGTCCTCGCCGGGCGCGCTGCGGCGCCAACGGCCGACGCGGGGGATCGGGCCCCCGGCCGCGGCCGCGCGCAGCCCCCAGCTCACTCCGACGGGGCCGGACCAGCGCAGCAGAGGCGCAGCCGGCGGCGGCGGTGCGTCCAGCCGGTCCTGGCCGAGGGTCGCCGGCGGCAGCAGCTGCAGGAAGAGGAGGAGGCCGAGGCCGTGGGGCCAGCGCGAGAGGCCGTCCGCAGCTCCCCGGGGCCGCTCCATCGCTGCCGAATGCCGACGCCGCTGACACCTGCCACCCGGCGCGCCCGCCCACCCCCGCCGGCGCTGCGCCACACCCCCGAGCCCGAGCCTGGCGCTCCTTGGATACGCGCAGCCGGGCCTCTCCGCCCGCATAGGCTGGCCGCCTGTCCTTCTTCCCTGGCCCACTCCTCATTGGCTCGCGTCGTCTCCGGCTTCGGGGGTCCTGGATTCGGATGCCAAGATGCGGGACTGATTGGCTGGAACGTGGCAGAGAAGGCTGAGGTCATTCCCCACCCTCGCACGGCGTCTCCGGGCTCCGGCTTCCAGAGTTCGCGTAGGAGCTCTCCCCACCTTCCCGCGAAGCCCCCAGCTCCGCGGTGCTCCGACTCCTTGCTGCTCCTCTGACGCCCTCAAGTTGGGGCTGGGTAATTCCCCCCTTTCCCCCAGAAACACTCCTAAAATTCCCCTGGTTGAGGCAGCGCTGGGAAATCTCCTAAGGGAATCCCTCAACTCGCTCAGCTGGAAAAGGGGGCTTCGTCAGGAACTGGTGCTTCAGGTTTAACCCGGGCTCACTGCTGCGCCCATTGTCTGCTGAAGCTGCAGACTTGCTGACAAGGTGAATGGGAACTGGTGTGGGCCAAATCCTACCGAGGCAGATAGAAGGACACCCGTGACTCACGCAAGCCTCAAGAAAAGTCTTTCCACCACGTTTGGCCTCACTGGCCCCTCCTTTTCTGCAGGGAGGTAGGCCAAAGGCGGAATTATTTATTGGTTTTCCTGGACTTCGAACGTTGCTTAGGCATCAAGGGTAGATAAAAAGGGAAAAGAGGGACTGGGGATGTGGCTCAAGCGGTAGCGCGCTCGCCTGGCATGCGTGCGGCCCGGGTTCGATCCTCAGCACCACATACAAACAAAGATGTTGTGTCCGCCAAATACTAAAAAATAAATATTAAAAAAAAATTAAAAAAAATTTAAAAAAAAAAAAGGGAAAAGAGAATTGCCCGAGGCCTACTTTATACATGATCATTTCATATATGCATATTTATTTACCAAAGTGCCTCAACCCTGCAGTGAGTGCATTGAATAAGTTTGGTTCCAGAATAAGAGTCCTGTATGGCACCCCTCCTCCGATAAATAAAACCCCTACACTGTTCCCTTTACCACAGCTTCTTTACCACAAAAACTTGCGCACACAACTTCTACAACATGCAGCACAGGTAAAACCAGTTCTGAATCCTTAACCTTACGGACTCCATTCTTTTTAAATGCTAGAAGTTGTTCAGTAGAAAAGGTAACAAATAGATTCAAAATATGCAAAACGTTACACCCAAAGAAATCCACCAAAAATTTCTTTAAGCTGGCAGTAAACCCAGATGAAACTATAGTCATTGGAGAGCAAAATGCTGCAGTGCACCCAACCCAAAATAAAAATCAAGATATTGGTCAAGTTAACTTGCAAACAAAACATCTTCCAATTTACATTTTCCCCCCAAACAACCAGAGTGAGAAGTGAAAAGTTTTTGAATGTCATCAGGACAGGATGACAATCAGCAGAATGTCCTTTAAGTTCTCAGCTACTGGACTGACAAGATATAGCTGATGAAAACTGGTGAACAATTTGTACCTTTTCTGTAACTATTATGTGTCAGATTATTTTTTTAAATAGATTAATTTTTAATCTATGCCAACTATGGAATAGATCACAAGACAGTCAGTTCCAGTAGCATGTGATTAGTTGGAGGGAGAAGAGGGGCTATAAACGAATATTTCTTTGTTTGGGTGACAAAGATGAATGGTCTATTGTCTTACTGTCTGAAAAGAAGTAAACTCAACAGTGCCATCTCCTGGAAAAATTACCAAATATACTTTTAAACTATTACATTTGTATTACCTGTGCTTTCTAATGTGCTGCTTTTACTTACATGTCTACAGTAGATATTTCCTCAAACTGCATCACTGCAGGCGGCATGGTAATTTGCATTTACACTTTGGTAAATAAATATGCATCTATGAAATGATTATGTAAAAAGTAGGCCTCGGGCAATTCTCTTTTCCCTTTTTATCTACCCTTGATGCCTAATATGTATGAAATTTACTCTTTTCTCAAATAATAGGCTAAGGCAGTTGAAAGGGAAAATCATTGCAAGTTGAAGCTGAGAGTTAGGCTAAGAGCTACTCCTTAATGTTTACTTTCTCTACACAATGCACATGATTCAAAAACATAACTCACCTCTCCAAAGCTGCATGTGCTTTATACATTTCAGCATTAACCTACAGTGTTACAAGGGAATATAATTTATTTCCTGGTTCTTCACACTAGAAGTAAATTTATATGAAGACCATAGATAGCACTTTCCCAGATCCCCAATGCTTAATACATTACTTGGCATATTGAAGGCGATTCTCAATAAATGTGTTAAATGAATAAATGAAAGTTGAAATAGGATATTTCAAAGCTACTTCCTATTAGGGTTTAATAAAACTAAGTGATATGAGCTAAATTAGTCTCAGAATCTTAATAAAACAATAGGATTAAAATCGCCAGAACAGTCTAGAACTTTGGTGATAATATACTCTAGTTCTGTACTTTCCTTGTGTAGATCTAGGCCAAAACTTTCTTCCAAATACTTCCTGTTATTGTAGTTTCCAAATGCATATGAAGTTTTTTTTTCCCCTGCAACCACAGTAGGAATTTCATATGTATTCTGCTTACTCAAGTCACTATTTTCACATGAGTATGACTTCCTAATGAATACAGAGCCCAGCAAGTCATCCTGGGGTCCCCATTAGTGAATTTCAATCAATTTTGCATCATTTACATGTGAGTTAGCTAAACTGCACATAAGTGCATGTACATTTCAAATCTCTCTGAGATTTCCCTATTATCCAAGAGCTAGTGATATGAAACCAGAAAATGAGATCAAGTCAGATTCCAGTTCATGGACACACAGCCTTAGATTCTATATCTGTTAGCTAGTAACAATGATACTTATTTGCTATTGTTACATTTGAGGGTCAAATAGAATGATTCTTTAAACAATCTTAGCCACTCATATGATGGCAGCTCTAATGAGGGAAGTTCACAGTGCATTCCAAAGTCTAATGTAAACCACTTCTGAATTTTACAATTCTTTAACTGATATGGCTGAGATCTGTAAATGATTGCCGTTGAGGCCAAGATCATGAATTTAATTTTTAAGTTTCTTTTTTTTTTTAATTTTTTGGTACCAGGGATTGAATTCAGGAACACTCAGCTACTGAACCACATCCCCAGCCCTATTTTTCTTTTTTTTTGGTCAATGTACCTTTATCTTTATTTATTTACTTATTTATATGCAGAGCTGAATCAAACCTGGGGCCTTACACATGCTAGGCAAGCACTCTACCACTGAGCCACAACCCCAGCCCCTTCATAGTTCTTAACTTCCTAAAAAGGGAAAACTCCTTCTAAACTGTCCACCAAGGCACAAGAACTAAGACAACTCTGGAGATGGCTTATCCCAAACCATCACTGTTTTGAGGACTCCAAAACATGCTCTTTTGATGGTCAATTAGTTGCATTTCCTTCATATAAAGAAATGCAGCAAAAAAATACATACTTATTTAAGAGAAACTACAGAACTTAAATGGATTTACAGTGGTATTAACATCTATTAACCACTGGGAGGAGCTGGGCTAGTTTGAGTTCATTTATCAGCACCAAGGAATTCGTGGCTAGAGTTGACTGTTGTAGAGAGCAACTAAAATAATTTTAGAACAGGCACTCACACAGGATAAGGATATTAATACCCTATCTTTTTTGCCTGCTAATGTAAGCATTTCAAACATTATAAGAGGACAGACCATTAACACATATTTTAAAATTTTCTTTATTTCAGAACTGCCTTTATGTACAGACATCATAAAAAAAAAAATGCACAGACAATGGAGATTTTCCAAGGAATAGGACCTGGAAGTAAAACTTAAGGGCAACTGGAGAACTGAAATTGTCCCAGAGTAGTTCTGAGGATCACTCTTGCTTAAATGTCCTTGATAACCTCTTCGAGTTCTTCCTTTGTGAACATGTGGAAATTCTGGCCAGGCTGCACTGTGGCTAGCTGGAAAGAAAACACAAAGGGGTTTATAAGTTGGGCTTGATTCCCTGATGATAGCCCTAGCATGGTCAGGAGAAAACTGTGTTGGTGATGCAGCTGTTCATTAGGAACTAAGGGATCTGCTGTCCCAGGGATATCCTTTCCAGGCAGCAGGTCCCTAAAATAGCTCTCTGACTACAAAATAAAAACTCTTATTGACCAAATTTTCTATTTTGAGGTTAACCTACAATGTAATAGTTAACCAAATGCCTGGCATCACTGTTAATTCTTGAAGTTAGCAGCAAAGTACATGGAGTCAGTACTCTTTTTTTCTGTTAAGGATCCTATAGAGATATAAAGTGTATTTATATACTTGCATATACTTCTGTGTATGACTTGGGTTACTTGGCCACTCTGTGCCTTTATTTTCTCATCTGTAAAATGGGGATAATAATACTATTTATAGATTAGTTTTAAGGATTAACATAAGAAACACCAAATAATTGCTAACTATTATTGTTAGATATTTTCTCTAGAATTGTATGTGTGGCAACTTAACAGAAAGGTTTGCTTTGTTTTTTAAAAGGACTGACCATGAAAAGACTCCATAAAAAATGGCACAGGAAGTCAGTTGTGACTGATGATATTAGAAATAACAAACAGTTCAGATTATAATTTATTAAACCAACAAAAAACAAGGGTCAAAAGATGGCTTCAAATTTAACTTTACTATGTTTTCCATTATCTGTGATGATCACAGTCCCATGTTTTTTGGTCAATCCTGAAGAAAAGGTATCATTTCACATTTGCTGCAAAGCCTTTATGTTTGTTTTAAATGTCATTCCTTTTTTTTTAAATTTTAAAATTAAACATACTAGGGCATTTTTAAGTAGTATTCATTACTGATGAAGCTGATTAAGTTTCTTTTTTTTTTTTAATTTTTTTTTGGTACCAGGGATTGAATTAATATAATTTGAAAGTTGCCAGGCAGAATTAGCATAACCCAGTTACATGATGTTTATTATTTCCTGCCTCATTTGTAAGTAAAACTCAGAAAAAAAAAGACTGTTGCACATCTTAAGAAATCTACTCTGGGAACAACTTAAAAAAAAAAAAGTTCTCTAAAAGCCTGCAGTCTCCTCTGGAGTCTACCAAAAGATATATCCAATTACACAAAATGTCAGGAGTCCCAAATATATTTGCATAATATTACAAGAGTTAAAATATAGAAATTGGGCAAACTCTGTATAGAACAGTCCTACAGAACTAAGATGCAAATCAGTAATAATAGGGTTTAAACCAAGTATCACCTTCAGGTAGTTATTCATCATTAGATGAGAAAAATTTACATTTACATAATGATGTTATTTACATAATGAATAGGAAGCACATTTTTCTATATTCTTGCTTTCAAAAAACCTGTGAAGCAGGTATAATAGATATTTTCTTTCATTTACACCATCAATAATTAATTTGAATACTAGACGCAGTTGTACAAGGGACTAAAGATCCAAAGATGAAGAAAAATCTATCTTTTATTAAGGGCACTGGATGCCAAAAGCTTTCAATGTCAGTTAAGTGTTATAATAAAGCTTAACATACATAAAAGAGTGACCAAGGAGCCCAGGAAGGCATCAAGGAGAAGAAACCTTTGAATAGTAGTATACTGAAGAATGGCAAGAATGGGTTAGACAGCCAAGGAGACGAAGGGCAGACTCATTGCACAAATGCATAAAAGCATGAGACATGATGTATTTGCAAAACAAATGCTGTATATGGCTGTAGCAGAGGATGCACATGGAGTAAGATGAAATGAGAGGGCCTTGATGCAGGGTGGGGGTCAGAGCTCACAGATGAGTATCTTATAGTGGTTAAAAGTACAGGACCTAAAAGTACAGACCTGGGTGCAAATACTGACTCTACCATCTACCAGTTACCATTTACCAAATGGTACCAGTTACTATTTACCAAAGCCTCGGTTTCCTCATCTGTAAAATGAAAACAGGAATATCTATCTTAAGAGTTGTGAGAATAAAAGATATACATGTAAAATGCTTAACAAAGTACCTAACAGATTAGACATATGACTTAAATTGCCATAAAAAGAAGTTTGGAATTTATCCTGTACACATTAGGAGTAAGATAAGATTTTTAAAGTGGATAACAATTAATATTGGATGTGAATTGAAAAATCCACTCCAGTAGCACAAGAATGAGGGGGAAAAATGGGTTGAAACAGAGGAGAGGAAGGGAAAACTAGTTAGAAGACCTCTGAAAAATATATAAGGGAAATGCAAAATGGGGACCTGAACAAAAGAAGGTACCTGAAATAAGAATTGAGAAGGGGTATTTACATGAGAATTATTTTTACAAAGGGGTAAAACACAATTTAATAAAGAGAAAGGGAAATCAAAATATTTCAGGTTTTGGTATGAATGACAAGAACATGGGTGCTGTCATCAACTAGCATTAGAAACAGAAGAAGAAGAAGAAATGATTTTCTGGAAAGAAAATAATTTTAATTTTGGAATTGTCATATTTGAGATGAATGCTTCAGAAATTTCAAATAATAATGATCAGATAATCTGACAAACAGGAAGTTTTACAGAATCCAATCTTCTCTTTCTCATGGAAACACTAGAGTCATGAGAACATAAGGGAGACAGGAAAGGAAGGGCTGTAGAGGAAAGGCTCCCTCATGCTGGTCTTCTTAGACTGACCATCAGAGTTACTGGAGGAGCTTTCCAAAGTACAGATCTCTGAACTTCATTTCCAAAGACTCCTATAGGCAGACAGGCTTAGAAAGCATGGTGGAATGAATAGTCTTGAACAACTGGAAGTGCCCCTTTTTAAAAAAAATATTTATTTTTTAGTTGTAGTTGAACAACTACATATTTATGTATTTTTATGTGATGCTAAGGATCAAACCCAGGGCCTCGAACGTGCTAGGCAAGTGCTCTACCACTGAGCCACAATCCCAGGCCCAAGGAAGTGCCCTTTTTTAATGTGAAGAAATCTATTATCAGGGAGATTAATGACAGAGCCACACCTGATGCTCATTGCAAAGCAATACTGTAGTGTCACTGAAAGTAAACAAGCAAGAAAACATCTCTGTAGTTTCAGTTGAACCAAATAGGCCTCAGAGCCTTTGCTATGCAATCAAGAGCTATATTTGAATTCTTCTGAGGTGGCAAGGACATAATCTTATTCAGTACCAAAGAAAACAAAGTTCTAGAAAGGAACTGACAAAATCCTTCCTAAGGATTGAGTTGGGAGTATCATACTATTATTGCACCTCGTCATTTCAGAGACAGGGGAGAAGGGGAAGTATTTTCAGATCCTTGTTAAGAAGGTTTTAAAAAAACAAAAAACATTGTATTTATGAATTAAGTTTTTCACTAAAGAACTATGTTAAACTCTTCTCCCTCCACTGCTTGAGGAGCAAGCCAAACCCCCTTACCACACTCTCAAACTCCCAATTCTAGGCTAGTGTCTTCTTTTGTCCCCTTCATGACAGCCTATGAAGTGAGTATACTGGTGAGACATTTACCAACAACATTCCTAAGTACTCTTCACTCTTCTGTTCTTAACTAGTCAATCTCCCATTGGGCATTAATCCAACCATCCATTTTCTCATGAGTGAGGCTAACATTCTGGTAGGTACTGATTGGTTAAATTACTGATTTATGATTACTGCATTAGTTGGACTTTAAAATTTTTAACTGAAATATAATATTTAGGGCTGGGGATATAACTCAGTGGCAGAGCTCTTGCCTGGTATGCATGAGAACATGGGTTGGATCCTTAGCACCACAAAAAAGGATTTTTATACACCCACACACTCGTATGTAAAAATATACATGCGTGTGTGTGTGTGTATATATATATGTATATATGTATATGTATTTATATATAATATAAATATATACTAATGTATTATGGTTTGGATGCGAGGTGTCCCTCAAAAGCTCATATGTGAGCAATGAAGAAGGTTTAGGAGCAAAGATTGGGTTATGACAGCCTTAACCCAAACAATGAATTAATTCCCCGATGAAATTAACTAAGTGGTAAGTGGGTAGGGTATGGCCAGAGGAAGTGAGTCACTGGAGGCACGCCTTTGGGGTATGTATTTTGTATCTGGCGAGCAGAGTCTCTCTTGGCTTTCCTCTGTCACATTCTTCCACCATGTCACATTTTTCCTCATCTTGAGCCGCAAGGAATGGAGCCAGCTGTCCATGGACTGAGACCTCTGAAACCGTGAGCCCTCAGATAAATTTTTTCTCCCCTAAAATTGTTCTGGTCAGGTCTTTGTTACAGCAGTGAAAAAGCTGACTAAGACACTATTCCTCCAAGGGTAAGCTCTATCCTGACTTTTAAGAACAATCTGTCCCCTGATTCCAGCTTCAGCTAGTATTCTGAGGTAACCCAGTAATCCTTTTAACTCATCTCCATCTTCCCTTTTCTCTACCTATAATGACTTTTCCAAATATTTCCCTTTTTTTTTAAAATTTTAAAGTATTTTTTTAGTTGATGGGTACAATATCTTTATTTTATTTGTTTATTTTTTTTCTGTGGTGCGGGGCAATGAACCCAATGCTTCAGGCAATGCAGGCAAGTGCTCTACCACTGAACCACAACCCCAGCCCAATATTTCCCATTGTTAACTTGACTATTGCATTCACCCTTGCTCAGCAGGTAACCTAACAATAAGCAAATAAAGAACATCTTTCCCAATTTACCTCCAAAACAACCTGTCACCATCTGATCCATGTATCTCCAATCTTATATCTTGCCATTCTCCTATCTTCCATACATCCCACACCCAGCAGTCAGATAAAAACCTTGGAATTCCATTTTAAACAGTTATTTTACATCTTTGAGCCTCTGCACATATTGCTCCCTCTTCCTGAAATACACTTTTACTCCCTTTCTCCAGACATCATTACCTCTTCTAGGATGTTTTCCTAATGTTCTAAGTTATATGTTCACATGTTAATCTGTTCTTTAGACGTTTCACCCTAGGCTCTTATTGTCCATATTTCTCCATACTGCGCAGTACTACTTAATTAGGTATTGAAATTTCTGTTATGTATCCTGGCATTTGGCACAGAACTTGCTATATAGAGGGCTACTCATGATGCTGAACTAATTTTACTTATTTATTTATTTTTGTAGTTGTAAATGGACAGCATGCCTTTATTTGTTTATTTTTATGCGGTGCTGAGGATCAAACCCAGTGCCTCACACGTTAGGCAAGCACTCTGCCACTGAGCTACAACCCCAGCCCTAATACTACTTTTTGAAACGAACTCCTTCCTTTGTACCATGTCTTCCCTCTTCTAGAACTTCTCTATCACCATTGAATCTCATCTTTTGTTTAACATTTTTTTATCCACTAGTTTCCTCAGTTTAAAAAAGTATTTAAGTTTTTCCCATCCTTAAGGAGACAAAAGTCATTTTCTTTAATGCTGCCTTCTGCTCACATTAATCAGTCTTCTCGACATAGCAGCACCTCCCTTTCACTCTTTAACTCACTGAACTCTGGCTTCTTTCATCACCACTATACTGTAGCTACTTATTGAAATGCTATCAATATCCTAAAGACTGAGCATATATAATTTTCTTGATCCAGTCAATCTTCAGCAATGGGGGTTATGATATCCGAAAAAACAGTAAAATAGAAAAATACCTCTATGTTAGTTGCATTCAGCTTCTCCTCCATTACTTGTTTAAGGATGATGAGTGAAGATTTGATGGCTTCTTTCAGTGTCATAGACTTGAAACAAAAAGGGTGAGAAAATGAGCCATTAATTGTATATAATCCCTCCTTCCTTCAGATTTCCCTTTTATCCCCTGAAGAAATTATTTAGCAAATATTAATAAATCAAACATTAATTTGTGCAGGGCACTATAACCATCTCCAAAATTCAGGCAAATGGTAAGTAGTTAAATACACTTATTCGGAGGAAAAAATGCCTCATTTTGAACCACAGAATCACTAACTTTCATACAGTAAATGACCTTTAAGGAAGTTGAAGGGGCAGCACTCTCTAGTGTATATCTGAATTCCTTGTTTAATTTAGAAGATAACATAATATTAGTGATCTCTCATAAATAATGCCCAAATGGTTTAGAAAACCCACTCTTTTTATATCCTATGTGTACCTAATTTTCTCCACATGTAAGATCAACATTACAGGCACACCTTATTTCACTGTATTAGCAGATACTATATTTTTTTACAAATAGAGCTGTGTCAATCCTGCACTGATCAAGTCTGCTGGTAACATTTTTAACAGTATGTGCTCACTTAAGTGTCTGTGTGTCACAATTTGGGAATCCTCACAACACTTCAAACTTAATTAGTATTACATTGTTATGGTGATCTTTTATCAGTGATCTTTGATGTTTCTATTGTAATGGCTTTGAATTAGCACAAACCAATCCCACATGATAAATTAAAAAAATATATATGATGAATCTAACTGATAAATATAGCAAGTGTTCTGACTACTCCACTGACCAGCCATTACATCATTTCTTTCCTTCTCCTGAAGCCTCCCTATTCCCTTAGACACAATAATGCTGAAATTAAGCCAATTAATAGCTCTACAATGGCCTCTAAGTGTTCAAGTGAAAGGAGAAGTTGTTTGTCTCTACTTTAAATCAAAAGCTAGAAATGATTAAGCTTAGTAAGGGAGGCATATCAAAAGCCAAGACAGGCTAAAAGCTAGGCCTCTTGTGCCAAACAGTTAGCCAAGCTGAAAATGCAGAGGAAATAAACTCTTGATGGAAATTAAAAGTGCTACTCCACTGAATACACAAATGATAAGTGAAATAGCTTTATGGCTGGTATAAGGAAAAGTTTTAGTAGTCTGGATGGATGAAACCAGCCACAACATTACCTTAAGCCAAAGCCTAAACCAGTACAAGGCCCTAACTGTCTTCTATTCTACGAAGGCTATGGAAGGGTGAGGACACTACAGAAGAAGAATTAGAAGCTAGTAGAAGTAGATTCATAAAAAAGAAAGGTGAGGGGCTGGGGCTGTGACTCAGCGGTAATGCACTTGCCTGGCATGTGTGAGGCACTGGGTCTGATTCTCAACACCACATATAAATAAATGAATAAAATAAGGGTTCATTAATAACTAAAAAAAATATTAAAAAAAAAAAGAAAGAAAGAAAAGAAAGGTGAAAAACTAAGTTCTAATGTAGAGGCTGAAGCAATTTATCCAGATCTAGTTAAGATCACTGACAAAGGTGGCTACACTAACCAACAGATTTTCAATGTTGATGAAAAAGCCTATATCGGAAGATGCCATCTATTACCTTCATCATAGCTACAGAGAAATCAGTGCTTAGCTTCAAAGAACAGAATGACTCTCTTGTTACAGCTGGTAAATAAGTTAATGCAGCTGGTAATTAAGTTGAAGCTGATGCCCAATTCCATTCTAAAACTCTTTAGGCCCTTAATATACTAAAGAAATACACTAAATTCAGTCTGCTTATACTCTTTTAAAAAGGAACAAAGCCTATGTGACAGCACATCTGTTAACAAAGTTTACTGAATATCTTAAGATTACAATGGAGACCTACTGCTCAGAAAGATTCCCTTCAAAATCTTACTGCCAGTTTACAATGTACCCAGTCATGAATAGTTTGATGGGGATGTACAATCAGATTAATTCTGTTTTCATGCCTGCTAACACAACACCCATTCCACAGCCTTTAGATTAAGGAATAATTTCAACTTTTGAGTCTTAACATTTAAAAAACAGCTTTTAAGAGTATAGCTTCCTATGATGGATCTAAGCAAAATAAATGAAATCTTCTGGAAAGATTCACCATTCTAGATTCCATTGAGAACATTCATGTTTCATGGAAGGAGCTCAACATACTGAATTCACAGGAGTTTGAAAGAAGTTGGTTCCGGTCCTCTTGAATGATTGTGAGGGGTTCAAGACTTCATTAAAGGAAGTGATATGCAGATGTAGTGGAAATAACAACAAACTACAATTACAAATGGAGCCTGAAGATGTGCCTGAATTGCTGCAATCTTGTGACAAAACTAACAGATGAGAAGTTGCTTCTCAAGGATGAGCAAAGAAAGTGGTTTCTTAAGATGGAATCTACTTCTGATGAAGGTCCTGTGAATGCTGTTGAAAATTTCAACAATTTGGAATATTACATAAATTTAGTTGATGAAGCAGCAGCAGAGTTTGACTCCAATTTTGAAAGAAGCTGTGTGGGCAAATGCTATCAGACAGCATCACATGCTACAAAGACATCTTTCATGAAGGGAAGTCAGTCAATGGTAGTGTGTGGTGATGGGGGTTGAGGGAAGTGTTCTATATCTTGTTTTCAGTTCTGGTTCTAAAGGTATACACAATAGTCAAAACTTATAGAACTAAACTCTTTTTTTTGTTTTTAATATTTTATTTATTTTTATGTGGTGCTGAGGATCGAACCCAGGGCCTCGCACGTGCTAATTTACCGCTAAGCCACAACCCTAGCCCTAGAACTGAACTCTTAAGGTCTATACATTTTATTACATGTAAATTATGCCTTTACTTAAAAGATAGTAATAAAAGTTGTGAGAATGCTTGATTACCTTGTGGTAAACTTCTTGCAAGGAGCTCTGGGCACCCTCTGAAGCAGAGCCAATTGCTCGAGCATCACATTGTACAAAAGTCCCAGATGGGTCCATATGAAACCTGCAAAACCCCAAAGGAGAATTAAAATGCTTAAGAACGGTGGCATTTTATGCAACAAACATCTCACTAAAAAAAAATAAAAAATAAAAATACAGGGGCTGGGGTTGTGGCTCAATGGTTGAGTGCTTGCTTAGCATGCACAAGGCACTGGGTTGGATTCTCAGCATTACATAAGTGTAAAATAAAGATATTGTGTCCATCTAAAACTTAAGAATAAATATTTAAAAAAAAAATACAAATGCTTGGCCCTGTAGTAAGGGAATAGTGAGGCACAGCTCCAAAAAAGATGTTCTATGTTTTGAAAAACTTTTAAAAAAGGATAGATCTTTTAAAAAAGGATATAAGAAAATTGCTAATGTCCTCAGGATTTAGAAGAGAAGTATAGTATATATAAATTGGCACTTGTGTATGCCTATCTAATATTTGAGAATGAGAATCAGATCAACACTCCAAAGAAAAACTCTAAAACATATCCTGACTTTAGTAATAGGTTACCTCTAATTTTTTCCAGAATTAGCACTGGTTCCAATCATGGAGTTCTTCACAGATCCCTAAATTTGCTTGTATAAACAGCACAGCCACCAAACTTTAGAGCTAAAAACCCTTCTATTTTTCCAAATCTAAAATAATTTCTTAGTTGATTTACACTACTAGCCCCTGATCCAAATTAAAATAATTACCATTCTCCCCAAAAAGGAAGAAACAATGGCAAAATGGTACTTACAGCTGGGGTCCTTTCTCATCAACTCCTCCAAATAACAGTGCTACTCCAAAGGGACGAGACTAGAACCAAAAAGAAGCAATATTATGATAAGTGGCTATAAATTAAGCAGGTGAGAGAGGCTGGGAAAGGTATGTACTGAGAACAAATGTTCCAAGTTCTTCAGAACAGTGAGTGAGTTCAACACAAGCATCACACTCACCATGGCACCTGGATCTGCATCTTCTTCTCCAAACTGTAGGGCCAGATTGGATACAGCCTGGGTCACACTCTCTACCGTCATTGTCTCATTGTAGGTAAACCAATGGTTCTGGGAGAAGAGCACAAAATGGTACACCTTTCTAATAAGACGGGAATTAAGGCAGTCCACCATCTTACTGCTTATCCCTTTGAAATGTGATTGGAAACTGAAGGCTCAAGCATGTTTTTCCTAGACTATGGTTGTTTGGAACTGCAGGAGAAATAGCTCTGGAAATAAACATATCAAAAGGACTAAGCAAGGTCTGAACTAGAGGGTTACTCCTTTGAAAAAAAGGGTTAACTCCTACAAACACCAAGTTTAGTCTTCTCACACAGCAAATGCTATATCAAGTACCACTTTCCCTGGTCAAAGATTCTATCTTATAATTCTGTTATAAAGTACTTATTACTTAAGTACTGACAAATTTGTGAATAAGGGCAAAAAATTTTACCTTGAGATATTTTTTTTCCTTATTAGCCTACTCTCTAGGCTATAGGTACACAGCTAAAAATAAAATAAAAACCCCAGCATTCCTAACAAGTATTTGTTGCCTAATACAACTCATTATTTACCAGAGAAGAAGTTACCTACAAGATGGCAGGAAAGGCGGTTGTAGGGAGAATGTTACTTAACTATGACCACTTCCTGCCCCGGGGCTCCCAAAGAAAGTCAATGGGGGAACAGAATGTAGTGTGATGCATGCATTATATATGATGAATCAAGAAGACGAAGACTGTCACCTCTATTGACCAGAGCTTCCTTAAAACTGCAATGATTAGGTAGCTAAATCTAAGCCCCAGGAAGTGGGGATTCTACCCAAAATCATTCCCAAGTGTTGCAACTAATACTGACACCTGAAATGTAGCCCAGGAAGCTTTATCACCAATAAATAAACAAGGAACTGAAGCATCAGAGTAAAAAAGTAGAAAAGATGCTTATTTACCTGTGTCTCCACTCTGGCCTTATCGATTAAAGTCTTAGCATCAGCAATTAGCCCACTCATGGCACAACCTGTAATATAAAAGCAACAGTGACACAGAGGCCAAATCCTTATAAATCCTTTTATCAACTCAGGAAAACACTGAAATTATGGAGTGGAATAATGCCAGCAATCCCATGGCAATATAACCAATAGATGGGAAATCATTGGCACTAAACCCCAGTATAATGATGATACAAAAAAAGAAGAAAACAACCATTCACAATGGCATAGAAATCTAGATAGTTTGATGGAAGACAGAGAACAGCAGCAGCCAACCAAACATGAATTTCCATGTAGAACATCCCTGAAAATCCCTTTAGCACTCTTTGTAGGCCATGATGCATTTTTGAACTAAGTAATCCTAACAACCCAACCTGAGAAATAAGAAAAAGGAAACTACCTCATTATGTGCTATAGTGGAAGACCTCAAAATAATATCAAAAGCCTTTTTACCTCTCTATTCCAAACAAACCAACTAGTTACGTTAGAGAGAAAATTTGCCTAATGGTCCAAGATGCCATGGTTATGGCTAGAACTGTTAACTTATAGATGATATCTCAAGCCTAAATCTCAGCCTAGGGGTATCTCTCTCAAGTTTCAGAGCTATAAGGTCAAATGACTCCCTTAATGTATCTACTGGGATATACAGCTCAATCTACTCATCTTATTCTCCTTCTAGACCCTGTCTTCTTCCTTGGTCCTCACAACCAATCAGATTCCAAGTTTTCTCAGTCTCTATCTGATTAACCTATCTGGCATTAGTCCCTTCCCCTCTGTTTTCTGGTCATTGTCTTGCTTAAGGTCCTGTCATCCCTTTGCTTTGACAATTAAAAAATTTCTTATCTGGTCTCCCTGCCTCCATTCTCAGCCCTTTACCCTACCTTTAACATTGTTATCAGAATGTTCTTTCTAAAATTCTAAAGGGAACTACCTCACTTCTTAAAAGTTTAATCATCAAAGCAAAAGGATCAAGTCCAAGCTCCTTAGCAGGGTAAAAAGGGAATTCTATATTCTGACCCCAGATTCATCTCTTGCCGTAGTTCGCCTCACAGTCATACTAAAGTGTTTGTGCATTTATATTTTATACAGCCATACCTTGGTTCATTTCTATTTCTTCTGATTAGAATGCTTTTCCTGTGTTACACTAAGTTTCCTTATCTTTCAGAATGAAATTCAGCTCAAGCATCACCCTCATGGAATCCTTTTCTGAAAGCTGCCCTATCACTAGCCTCAGGCAAAACTATTTTTTTTTCCTCCTTTATGCCCCTACCGAGCACACACTAGAATCTTTCTTAATACCTGTACCACTTAACTACATTTACTTATTTATTACATGTCCAGCATAACATTTAGATTGTAAGCTCCTAGAAGACAAGGACTGTCTTTTTTCCTGTCTGTATCCCTGGTGTCTTGCACAATGTTTGTTCCCTATTTGCTGAATTAAAATGACATTGGCCTTCATCCAAAAGAAAAGTGGTTTGAGATAAAATAAACACAAAACATTCTAATTTTAACAGATTAAATCTGTTTCGATATTTAAAACGATATTATACCATGTTCCCAGTCACCACAGCATTTTTCTTTGCCTTCAAGCATTAATTATTTTACCAATGTTTCTTTAATTAGATGGCTAGGCAGGTTAAAACATTTTTAGATAGTTGGGATGGGGTTGTGGCTCAGCAGTAGAGCGCTTGCCTACCACATGTGAAGCCCTGGGTTCAATCCTCAGCACCACATAAAAATAAAATAAAAGTAGTAAAGGTGTTATGTCCAATTATAACTAAAAAATAAATATTTAAAGAAACTTTAGATAGTTAACTAAAATTCCATGCTATAAATAAACAGAAATATTCACCCTGTAATACTACAATGTCAGAAGCCAAGGCAAGAGAATTACAGTAAAGACCAAAGAAAGTGGGGAGGGGAGGATAAGGAATAAAAAGATAAATCTGAAAACAGGAAGACTGATCTGATCAAAGTCTAAAATACTTTTTCCCCCCTTTAGCTGCCATCTTGTGTCACAATATGAAAAATGAAATACTGAAATCAATACAGCTGAGATTTCTCTCATGACCTGTGCTTTTTATCAACTTGTTAGTCTTAGAACCAATCGTTTTAGTTATCAATATCCCATCACTTTTAAGTGTCTTAGGAATAATATTCCTTCTTACATGTATCAAAACTCATACTGAACAATGAGTTCTGGGTTGCAAAAGAGGATTTTTTTTTTTTTCACCTCAAGCTCCCAAACTCCATCCCATCCTCAGGCTCTTAGGCACCCAGTAACAAGGTGGCAGAAGGGAACCAGACCATTTGCCCCTTAAAATCTGATCTCTCTCAGCAACCCGGGGGAGGTTCCTTAAGTCTTTGTCCACAAGCTAAACAAAACCACATACAAGTTCTATCAAAGTCTATTACTCTTATAATTCTCAGAACCTTAGACCTTCCACTTGAGAATTCCTCTTTTCTTAGTTGACACCCTAGTCTCTCACACATGACAGCCTGCTCTGTAACTGCTTTATACTCCTAAAATTAAGCACACTGGCCTACTGCCTGGAAAATGATAGCTAGCCAGGGGACAAGGCATTCATCTCATGAATCTCCCCTTTGGAACAACACAGAACTAATAAACCCAGACAAGATTCCTACAAAACAGCTTTCCCCTACTCCTTACCTATATGGGCATCAATCTCTACAATTTTCTCAATGCTGCTAGGCTCCATGAGTGGGGAGGTAATTCTTTTCTCCACAGCTAGGCATACACCTTCTGATGTCTGGATCCCAATGGCTGTAGAACCAAGCTAAAAAGAAACATGTTATGGTTACCATGTACAAATCAAAGAACAGTGTCACATGCTCACCAGAAATCTCTCTGTACATCTTCACCAGACCGAAACTTTGATTATCCATGGCTAGTATGCAGAGAGAACAAGAAGCACCCTAATAAATAATGCAATGCTACTGTCAATAGCAAGACCATAGATTTATAGAATTCTGAGCTTCTGAAAAGGAAGTCTAATAGTCTTTAAATCATCTGAAAATGATCCCTTCTAATGCCAATTTTAGAAGGGAGAAAGGGATTCTAAAGTTCTAAACAGAGAGGGCAAGAAAGTAATAAAGCCCTAACTTTTTTCTGTACTTTGTCTCTTTTCACCTTTGCTGTCCACTTTGGCCTGTCCCAAAAGAGGACATTCCCCAAACCTATATGACATGGGGGCGGGGGGAATGACCACCATCACTACTGACAACATTAAAGTACAAATTTAATCTAAGCTCATTAATTTAATCCAGTAGAGCTTAAATTCATCTCTATCTCTATGCAATACTCCTAGTCATCAACCTCTACATGTCTCAGTTTCCCACCTGCAAAATGAGGATAATAATACCTACACCAAGAAGGATAAACATTAATGAATTAATATATAATACATAAAGTGGAATCTACCATATAATAATTCAACAAATGTTATTATATGACTTCTACTTAGTCTCATCTATTTATTTATTATGTGGTATTGGGGATCAAATCCAGAGCCTTGAACATGCTAGGCAAGCACTCCACCACTGAGTTAATCCCTAGCCTATAGTCTCATCCTTAATCATTAACTGCAATGCATGGTACAGCCTAATCTAATAAAATGCTATTTTTATATTTCTTCTCTCAAGAACTAATATCTCACTGTATTATCTATAGCAATATCTAAGTAAGCTTCCAGTGCCCTCTTAATCTAAGGCCACCTTTCCCTTCCAACTTCATCACTCAATATTCTCCAACAAAACTCCTCTCTCAGGTATAGCCCACCCGATTTGTTCAAGCCATTATTATCACTTAGCCTTGCACACCTGTTAAAGCAATCTCCCCTGGAATACAGTTTTCCTTCTGTCTCTCCAAATTTTCTCCTTTATTCATAAAGCCTTGCATATGACCGCACTCTCCTCTGAATTTCCATTATATTTAATTAGGTCTATAAAGCAATAACTGCCAAATATGAGCATCAGACTTGAGCCCATTATTACAAAGGGTTCCAAAGAATTCCATCAATCTTTATGTATAATAGGCTTACCATGTCTACAGACTATAATAGACTTGGCCATGTCTCACACATTATTTTTCAAATATGTAAAGTTGAGACTTTATTTAGAACTGTTATTAAAAGTCTGTGGATAATGTCTGATTAAAAAAAAATGTAAGTCCGAGTCTAGATATATAATACCAAGAATGTTATCAGCTAAGACAGTTTAAAGTATTGCCTCTGGGAAGCTGAAAATAGATGGGCAAGCTTCAGGGATTGCTGTTTTTGTTATGCAATTTATAGAACTATTTTGCCTTCTGACTCTAATATCACATGTACACGCACCTAAAAATTTTAAAACAAACATTCAGAAACCCATTGCCAGAAAATTCCACATAGTGCTTAGTTTTTCTAATTGTTTTATATATTCCAATCTAAAAAAGGTCAATATTTCTGAGATAGGATATTTTCTAAAATATATCCAAATTCAAAAAAATTTCATTTTACATTTATATTTCCTTCCAGATATTTCAATATGATACTTCTATCTAAATTTCTCCTACCTATCTTTGTGGGAACTGGAGAGAGGAGGAAGTGAGGGAACATTTGAACTATGTAATATTTCTTGAATATAACTAACTAGCATAGTAACCAATATGGATAGGCTTGATAGAATATAGCAATTTTGACATTAACATTGATTCCACTCCTTCCCCCAAAACACCTACTCATAGGCACTTTTTTCCTTTTCTTTGCTGGATACATTTCACCTATACCATTCAGTATCAACATTTCTACAGTCAGTTGTTCTCTAGTTCCTCTGATACAACTCAAGTCTTAATGGTTAGCAAAATGCTTTCTCATTGGCCACGCATGCATGAGTTGCTAAAGCAATAAACAGGTTGTTTAACTCCTAAGCACCTAATTTTCACAATGGTTAGGTCTCATTAATTAAGGACCATATTACTATTTCTATCCTAGCTCAACCTAGGACTACAAAAATCAGATACTTTATAGTCTCTAGATAATCTAGAAATTACTGACCCTAAGGAATTTTAAAAGCTGAGGTTTACTCTTGGCTTGCACATCCAGGCAGAACTATTATCTTAGCTGAGGCCCCAGATTAATATTACAGCTTGGACTTCTGATGGTCTGACACTTCCTAGTAATATTTTCAACACAAAGCAAAGACATCAGAATAGAAAAAGGCACTTGCAGCTGGCACATCATTTTCTGCACCAGTAACACTATGTTTCCACTTTCACTTCTATGACTTCAGCTAACCAGAATCTCTTTCCCCTTTCCCAGATTCCTTTTCTTTTTTAAAATTTTTGGTATTAAAGATTGAATGCAGAGGCACTTAACAATTGAGTCACATCCCTATCCCTTTTTATTTTCTTGAGACAGGGTCTCACTAAGTTGTTTAGGGTCTCCCTAAATTGTTAAGGCTTGGACTTACCTGAAACTTGAGATCCTCCTGCCTCAGTCTGGGATTAATCTTAGTCACTGGGATTATAGGCATCACCACTACCCCCAGCTTTCCTACTCCTTGTAGCAAAGGTAACTGAGAAACAAAAATACCTTTCTTCAGGTATTTTAATTCTAAGAGGAATTGTCCTATGGAAAATCTGTGTGATCAAAGGCAAACTAGGATTCCAGTGGCTAGGGAGGCTGAGGTACAAGGACAACAAGTTTAAGGCCAGCATGAGTAACTTAGAGAGGCCTCAGCAACTTAATGATACCCTGTTTCAAAATAAAATATAAAAAGAGGTGGGGATGTGGCTCAGTGGTAAAGTGCCCCTGGGTGCATTCCCTGGTACAAAAAAAAAAAAAACAAAAAAAAACTAGGACAAATTGAAAGAATCTTCAGGAAGTTAGAATTTGATTTGAGGATAAACTCTAAACCACCATTAACTATTTCAAACAAGATAAGCTACTTTGTGAGAAAATACCTGCCACTAGAACTCTACAAATAGATGCTGTTTAGAACTATATAGATAATTCAAACAGAATGAAGGATTGGACTAGATCACTGATTTTCAACTTCTTTTAAGTATAGAAAAACTGGGGCCTGTTGTCTGGGCCTTAACCCAGATAAATAAATAAATTGGAATTTCTGGGGTGGGGCCTGGACACTGTTTTACTTTCTTTCTTCTAAGCATTCCCCATAGATTCCTTTTCAACACAATATTTGAAGATTTTAGATACATGTTTCCTACAACTCTTTGTTTCTCCTTAAACATTTACCAATTGAAAAGCTATTTAGATAACCCATAATTTAACAAATATAGTTTCTACAGGATAACCAATTTTAAGTATAGACATCTTACTAATTTGTGGACTAATATTTGCTACATGTTTGATTTTATGTTACTAGATCAATTTATCTTTTATTCAGTCCCTAGTACCTAATACAAATTCAAAACTTTACCAATAAGAAAACAATAGAGGTAATTAATTACATGACCTGATCAAGTAACAGAAGGGTCAACACTAGATTTCTACACCCTCTTTATATCCCAGAGGATTATAAACCTAAATGTGTACCTCCATCCCCACTAGAAAAAGCTTATTAAATAATTATGAATTACTAACCTGCTCAAAAAGTTTTAATGTAGATGTTAGGAATAAGATTGAAATTGTTATAAAAATAGTTAATAATGGCTGGTTAAAGGGAAATATGAAAACACTATCTAAAGGAATGGCTAAACACATTTACTCAAATGTTCTGCTAGCAAAATGTGAGGTTGCCATAATTTCAAAACCTATGCTACTTGCTAAAATACCTTGATAGCTTCAATGGCATACTCCACTTGAAATAATCTTCCTTCAGGAGAAAAAGTATTCACGCCCCTGTAATTGATTAAAAAAAAAAAAGGTATTAAAAAACTGTCAAAAAAAAAAAAGTGAATCATATAGACAGACACTGAACTCAAGTTTCTTATTGGGTGCAGTGGCACACAGCTGCTATAATCCCAGCAACTTGGGAGGCTAAGACAAGAGAATTCCAAATTTGAAGCCAGCCTCAGCAATTTAGCAAGATCCTATCTCAAAACAAAAAATAAAAAAGGTCCAGGGATTTAGCTCAGTGGTGAAGCATCCCTGGGGGTTCAATCCCCAGTATGCCCCCCAAAATCAAATTCTTTAACTAGCTTAGATGACTACAGGCTATGCATGTTTTCATTACTCTGTACTTTGCCCACAAC
The DNA here is from genome assembly GCF_001458135.2 of Marmota marmota marmota. NCBI lineage: Eukaryota > Metazoa > Chordata > Mammalia > Rodentia > Sciuridae > Marmota > Marmota marmota. Next base: position 2,283,905 of record NW_026000081.1, read on the forward strand.
AATCTCATGGGTTTTTTTGTACATTAACAGTATAAGACAATAGAACTTCTTGAGGCAATCTGTAGGCTTTTAGCCTTTTTTTTTTTTTGTACATTAACAAATATGTATAGTCCCTTAAGGCACTATAGAACACTTCTGCCCCACTCTCACCAAGTCTTCCCAAACTGATCAATAAGAGGAGGTGAATTTTCTGCCTCAATTCTAAATTAACCCAGATCAATCCTGAATCAATTTACCAATTCCTGTGATAAGTTCATGTCACAAAATTATCATGCAATTACCAAGGAAATGTGTATTATTCCTTATCCCCTTCCCATTATGTGCATTTGACATTAAAATCTTATTTTTAAGCACAAGTTATTCACAGGTACATTTCTCTAGTTATTTATAGGAAGTAATACGGTTATTTTAACAATACACTGTAGTTCTTAAAGTTTAACCCAGTTCATTCACTTAATAGATTACTGTCAGACTGCTTTTCACCCTAAACTATGTCCTCCACCTTTTCTTGCTCTTATGGAGACAAGGCACCAATCATAGTGTACATATACAAGCTTTCAGTATACAATAAACACTCAAAAAATAACTGAGCTGGACATGGTGGTGCACGCAACTTGGGAGACTGAGACAGGAGGATCATATGTTCAAAGCCAGCCTCAGCAACTTAGAGAGGCCCTAAGCAACTCAGTGAGGCTGTCTTAAAATATAAAAAAGGGCTGGGATACGGCTCAGTGGTTAAGTGCCTCTGGGTTCAATTCCTGGAACCAAAACAATTTTTTAATTTTTTTTTTTTTAAAGTACAAATGCGGTACTGAGGTTATAGCTCAGTGGTAGAGCACTTGCCTCGCACATGTGAGGCACTGGGTTCAACCCTCAGCACCACATAAAAATAAATAAAATAAATAAAGATGTTGTGTCTATCTTTACAAAAAAAAAAAGTACAAATGAATGAAAATGCTTATAACACCTTATTAATGGAGTCTGAACTTTATAATAGGTAGCATATAGTATAATATTCTAAATTTGTTTAACCAAAACTCTTTTTTAAAAAATATTTTTAGGGGCTGGGGTTGTGGCTCAGCAGTAGATCGCTCGCTTCACACGTGAGAGGCCCTGGGTTCGATCCTCAGCACCACATAAATAAATAGAGATATTGTGTTCAATTACAACTAAAAAATAAGTATTTAAAAAAAATGTTTAGTTGTAGATGGACACAATACCTTTATTTTATTTATTTATTTTTATGTGGTGCTGAGGATCAAACCCAGTGCCTCATACATTGAGGCAAGTGCTCCACCACTGAGCCACAACCCCAGCTAACCAAACACCCGTTTTTTTTTCAAGAAAATTTTATATGTGGTCCCAAAATGTAAAACAGACAATAAAAGTTGGCACTTGCTGATCATTCTCTATATGTCTGGCTTTATGACTTAACTCACTTAATCCTCTAAGTAGTCCTAAGAAATAGTCTTCTAAGGTAGATAGTACTTTATAGGTGAGGAAATTGAGGCATATAGAGGTTAAGTAAGTTGCCCAAAGTTACACAGCATATAAAAGGCAGAGCTGGAGTTAGAATTTAGGCAATAAGTCATACTGCCAGAGACCAAGTCCTCAACAGTTCCACTATCCTGCCTATGAGAATTAAACTAGCTAAACTGGGGGATGGAGAGAGAATTTCACCATCCTAGCTCTCATTTGCTGAGTTTAATATCCCTGTAGCCATTTAAAAGGAAGTTCAGAGCTCTAAAGAACAGTTTAAAAACCACTGAAAGAAAAGTCTGAGGTCAGAAAACCCAGGATTGAGTTCTAATTTTGCCAGTTGTTTGCTTTTAACTCCAGAAACAAACAAACAAAAAAAAGGATAATGCTTGACCTGCCTTATCATAATACACTGGAAAATTGATTTGCTGAGTACAAAATAATTCTACAAACTATGGGGCTCTGGTCTTGGCCATCATCCCAAACTTTACTGTCTCCTTCAGCCATTTCATAGATGCTATGCATCAAATCTCCAAATCTCTATTACCAGTTTGACTTATTTCCTAATTAATTTAAATTCCTGATCAACATTTCCATTTGGATATTCTATTAGCAACTAACATTCAACATTTTCCAATCTGAAATATTTCTCTTCAAATATTGTCACCTTGGAAACTCAGGTTCATCTTTCACTGTTTCTAACTAGTTCAGTCTTATTTTATAACACCTCCAACCTCCTTGTTCCCCAAACTAGAAAGTTCTGAATGATTTGAACCATTCCTCCCCATCTTCTCCCATATTCTGTTATATGACAAGTCATACCAATTCATAGGAAATACCTCTTCACAGTAACAATCACTCTTCCTTCCATTCTCATTACTTTTATTACCTTTCACCTAACTATTGTAATAGCCACCTAACTGGTATTGACTCTACCTTTCACCTATTATAACAGTGTCCTAACTGGTACTCACTCTTTCCTCCAACCCAGTCAAGTAATTTTTCTATAAAACACAAAGTATGGCCCGGCACAGTGGCAAAAACCTGTAATCCCAGCAACTCGGGAGGTTGAGATAGGAGGATCCCAAGTTCAAAGCCAGCCTCAGCAAGGCCCCAGGTAAGTTAGTAAGGCCCTGTCTCAAAATTTAAAAAAAATTTTAAAAGGGCTGCGAATGTGTTTTGCAGGGGGAGACACACAATTTTGATCATGTAACTTCTGAAATAAATTAACAGAACTTAGTTGCTTACAGAGTAAAACCCAAACTCCTTAACCTAATATTAAATACCAGCCAGTATCTAGCACAATTCTGTCTTCCCCATATTTCCTACTATTTATTCCTATAACATGTATCATATGTGCTATCAGACAAGACTTTTCTCAGACATGTCTTATGCTTTCTTATTTATTTCCCCTCCTTTGTTCATTCTATATTCTCAAACTAAAAGCTATTGACTCTTCACTGTCTTTATTAAAATCCTTCTTCAAGACCAGCTTAAATATCAGCTCCTTTGTGAAGTTTTCCATGAATCCCTAATATTAAATGCAACCTCTCATCAGAACTTCCAGTGTTGATTTCAATTCCTCTGATATCATCAATACACTTCTGTCTCCTACTAGTTACTTTTGTAAATAGTTCTTTATAAGATAGTCTCCTACACAAGAGCAAGTATCTTGATCTCATACACTGCTGTACCATTTCAACCCAAAACAGTGTACCTTGTACACAGAAAATATTCAAGTACATTAGTTAAGCAAATAAGAAAGGGCTATATTTGCCAGGCACATGGCACATACCTATAATCCCAGTGATTATGGAAGCTGAGGCAGGAGGATACCAAGTTCAAGGCAAGTCTGAGCAACTTTGCCAGATCCTGTCTCAAAATAAGGACTGGGGGTATAGCTCAGGGGTAGAGAGTGCCCCTAGAATCAATTCCTGGCAAAAGGGGGGGGGGCAGCTGTATTTTGGGCATTCTTGAGAAGGTAGGAAAACAACACAAAACAATCTATCTATATATATATATATTTAGCAAATGACCACAAGGTTTAATAAAGGGTTTCTGAAAAGGAACACAATTTTCCCATATACACTTAATTCAAAATTATATCACCCAACATGATTCTCTGCAATGCCCTAGAGGCTAAATACTCACTAACAAAGACATTTTACTTGACAGCAGAAAAAATGTTGGTTTTAAAACTTCACATACACCTTCTATGAGTCAGTAGAGGGATGAAAAGTGGTAGCTTCAGGTGATGAAACCACGACAGGGTCAACATATACTTGACAAGGAAAGCAGCTTCTCAATTTATCTAGTACAAAAGAAAATGTCTTTTTCTAGCTTTTTAATAAACTTAAACAGCCATTGGAAAACTTATCTGATCAAATAGAAAGTGAAAGTAAAAATATCTACAGCACAATTCAGTATTACTTAGCATTCCCAAGCTCTAGGGGGGGGGAAAAAAACCCAAACTTTTAAATAAATACAACCTCACAATTTTGAATTTTGAAAACATTACATTTGGTTTTCAACAACACTAAATTTGCTTTAAAGTTTTACAAAAGTCAGAAAAACCCTGGTCAAGCGAAACCAGCTGGATGGGAAAACTCCTGATAACCTTTCTAAATTCTGCTTCACATAAAATCAAGAGACCAGACAACATATCTGGGCATAGCTGAGATCTAGCCTTTGCGCTTTTGCAGAAACTGTACATCCTAGCATGCCCTATTATAAACAGATTTCATAGTCTTCAGTTGCTTTTTATTCACATTTTGCTTAAAAAAAAAAAAGTCATACTTAGCACGAAAAGATAAACTGGGGAGGGGCGACCCCCTAATCTTCTCCGGGTTAAAGGTCGGAGTTCTGGGCCCCTACAGCTTCCTCCCCCAGCACAAACCCGAGCTTCTCGCTTCCGCACTAAGAGTCAGTAGTGACTCAGCTGTAGAGCAAGTGCGGCCGATTTGCTCCGGATGAGCTGGGGAATCACCGGAGGGCCTGGGTAGGGCAAGAGATCTCCAGGTCTGGCCAGACCCGGGTTCCCGGGGCGCCCCATGACACTGCAGAACCCAGGCCGCGGCCAGGCCCGGGGCCCACCCACCTACCCACAATCCCGACCCGTTTTCTCCATGCTGCACAGACCTGTCGTACTCGGACCGGGTGAGGAACATAGCGAGGACGAGGGAAGGTGGCAGTGGCTACGAGGGGATTCCGAGGACCAACACGACTCCAACAGCACCCAACTAAACCACACCGCCACAGCACCTAAGGCCCCCTTCGACTCCCAACTGCGCGTGTGCCCGCGACCTCTTTAGCCCGCCCTCCTGTGCCTGTCTCCTATTGGCCGGTCTTAGTTCTCGGAGAGGTGATTGGGCCAAGGCGCTTCCTCGGCGGACCTCAGCTAGCGCTGATGGGGCGGGACAAGAGGCGTTCTTCCGCTTTACCTTGCGGGTGGTTGCTAGGGGCGCTGGGAACTCAAGGCGTGTGGTGAGAGTAAGCCTTTTGGAGGTCTGAGCCAGTCCCAAGTTGGGCAGCTCGGAGAGTTTGTGAAAAGAGTTAAGCTGTGAGAATCCAGACTTATAGGTCCCTCGCCTGTTCCCTTAATATCATCTAGAGGGCTTTGATGTCGTTTCCTCCTCGCGTTTCACCTGTCCAGCTCTTCGCAGGACTCCGCGCTCTGCGCACTCAGCTGTCTCCAGACTCTGCGGAAGACTCCAGCCAAGATGCGAATCCTACATTGGATCTGAATCAGAGTGCTGGTTCCTTCAGCTAAACTGGCACGTTTGTTGAGAAAAGTTGGTGGGTTTTAGTCTGTAAGAAAATCTTCAGGCCGGGCGCGGTGGTGCACGCCTGTAATCCCGAGGCTCGAGAGGCTGAGGCAGGAGGATCGCGAGTTCAAAGCCAGCCTCAGCAACTCAGTGAGACCCTGACTCTAAATAAAATGCAAAATAGGGCTGGGGATGTGGTTTATTGGTTGAGTGCCCCTGAGTTCAATCCACAGTACTCCCCGCCCCCCGCCAAAAAAATAAAGTCTTCAAATTTCCGCATGAATTTTTGCCTGCCGTTTATGGCAATTGAACCAGCTCTTACTTTGGATTCCCTCCTCCAACCACCTGATTATCCAGAGCTCAGGATCCTCGATTCAGTTTTTCTGTTACTCAGGAAAAATAAGTGCCTTCCTTTTCTGTGCTTCTTGCTCTTTTCCCTAAGGATAGAAGAGCAACTTCATAGCTTCGTAGAAATACTGTAAATCAAATATTTGTTTAAGAAAGAGGCAGTTAAGTATATGATGGGTGGGTAGGGAGATGTTCGCCAAAGGGTACAAAGTTTCAGATGGGACCAATACGTTCTAGACATGTATTACACAGCAGAGTGACTAAGTTAACAATCAATACTTGAATATTGCTAACAGGGTAGATCTAAATGTTCTCAATATAAAAAAAGTGACATGATGGATATATTAATTAGCTTGATTTAATCAAACAGATACAATATCAAAACATCATGTTCTGTACCAGAAATATGCACAATTTATATTTGTCTGTTATAGCTTAATGAAATGCAAGGTCTGTAAGAGGAAGGAATAAATCATTTAATGGGAAATATTTGCCTGGAAGAGAAATACCCATATTCCATTTCCAGCTATTAATGTGATAGTACTGGTCAAATCTTTAATCTCTCCAGGCCACACTTGGCCCTACATTAGGTTTGTAAGTCACCAAGGCATTTCAATGGTGGGAGAAATGTAGAAATATGCCTTTTTGGTAATAATATCTTTTCTCCAGCATTTATTTTCTGGCTTCTCCTTCCTGAATTAGTTTTGTAATCTCCTAGCAAATCAGATGTTTGGCACTATTAAAACTGAGGAGAAACTCCAGATAATAGTCTAGTCCTTAGGATTCTGTTACATTTCTAAGAGTGGTCACCTTTTAGCTTTCTTGTCAGGTTTCTGACAGACTCTCTTGTCAGCTTGACAATAGCTTTATTGAAAAGTGTTGTTTATAAATTCACTACACCTATTCTTTAGAAGTTCTTTACTATTATGGGTACTTAAGTATATTTCCTGAACTCTTAGGCATGCAAGGTACTCTGCAGCCTCTAAAATATCAGAAACAATGGTAAATGTCTTACAAAATGTATTCAGTTTCTCTGGTTAAATGTTTGTATTACATATAACATAAATGAGGGGGAGTCACAGGTAGCTCATTGTGGGTAAGAAGGGAAATCTAGGTGCACAAAAATCCAGCACCTAGTATAAAGTCTTGCCGATAAATGTTCAATAATAATTGTTTCACTAAAAGTTGAACCATATGTCCCTCTCTTAGTGCTGGGCCTGATGGCATAGGCCTGTAATTCTAGCTACTCAGAAGGCTGAGGCAGGAGGCTCACGAGTTTGAGGTCAGCCTGGGCAACTTAGCAAGACCCTTAGCAACCTAGTGAGACCCTGTCTCAAAATTAAAAAAAGGACAGAGACGTAGGTCAATAGTAAAGTGCCCCTGGGTTCAATCTCCGGTACCAAGAAATTAAAAAATTAAAATAAAATGAATGAAATTCTGATACACTCTAAAACTTTGAATAGGCTTGAAGACATTATGCTAAGTAAAATAAGTCAGACACAAAAATACAAATATGATTCTACTTGTATGAGAATCATAGTCAAATTCATAGACACAGGAAGTATAATAGTAGTTTTCCACAAGTAGGAGAAGTGGGGAATGATTAGTTATTGTTTAGTGAGAACAGAGATTCACTTTGGGTTGACGAAAAGGTTCTGGAGAAGGATTATGGTGGGAATTTTCAAATAACATGAATGTACTTAACACCCCTGAATTATATGCTTAAAAATGGTGGAATAGGTAAATTTTATATTATGCGCATTTTAAAGTTAAGAGGAGACAAAAAGAAAAGTAATTGAGGGCTGGGGTTGTGGCTCAGCGATAGAGCTCTGGCCTAGTACATGCAAGGCCCTGGGTTTGATCCTCAGCACCACATAAAAATAAATAAATATAATAAAGGTATTGCATCCAATTCAACTAAAAAATAAATAAATAAAAGAAAAGTAACTGAAATGTGAGTGCTTTGAGGCCCAGCACTGTGTCTTACTCAGCCTACCACCTGGAATATATTAGATGCTCTACATACATTTGCTGAATAAATAAACAAGTACTTGTTGTTTGCTATTAATATTCTAGATGCACAGAGATTAGTTTGTGTCACAGAGAAGCATATAGGTTTTTTGTTATTGTTGTTTGTTTTTTATGATGGTGGTGATCAAACCTAGGGTCTCACACATGCTGGCAAGTGCTGTACCACTAAACTATACCTCCAGCCCTGACTTAGAGGAGTAGGAAAATTCAGTATTTCAAATCCCCACTCTTAAAATTTTTAAAGTATTTTTTTCAATACATGGACAAAAGTTTGTTAGTCACAATCTTTCTAAGTGATTTATTGACAGATTAGAAGGGCTATTCCATTTGGGAGAAATATGTCCTTTGAACATTAATGAGAGTCCTATATTCACTCACAGAATGAGAGCTCTCAAATATTTTGGTACTTTTTTGGACAATTTTGCAAAGAAAAGGAAATGATCCCCTAACTGAAAGCTGCCATAATTCTTTTAAAGATAAAACACAAGATCTAAACTATGTTACAATAAACCATTATGCTTTTCCAATTAAAAACTAGAAACCTCATTCCAAACTAGAAGAAAATGAAATAATTTTGCAAAGTGAATAGCCCAATAAATATTGAAAATAGATTTGTTAGCAAATACTATATGTTGTTTATGTCAGACATTCCTGAGTCAATGGCAGAAAATATGTGGAGAATTTTTAAAGTTATTTCAGATCAATCAAGATATCTTTGATCTTCATAAATTTTATGTTCCACAAATCCAACTGTCCACATTTCTACAAAGTGTTGTTAACATAAAAAGATATTTTAGATTTGGCCACTTCTCTACATAAGAGTTTTTGCCTCCATCATTTTGTAGGAATTTTTTTAAAGTTTTTTTTTATCATTGCTCTTTAATTTTATTTACTTATTTTTAATTTATTCTAATTTGTTATATATGACAGCAGAATGCATTTCAATTCATATTACACATAAGGAATTTTTTTTTAAGAGAGAGAAAATTTTTTTATTTTTATTTATTTTTTTTTTTTTTTAGTTTTTTCGGCGGACACAACATCTTTGTTTGTATGTGGTGCTGAGGATCGAACCCGGGCCGCACGCATGCCAGGCGAGCGCGCTACTGCTTGAGCCACATCCCCAGCCCCCATAAGGAATATTTTTAAATAACAAAAGTTTTTAACTCAAAATGTTAGAGTTTGGACTAGCTTGATTCTTGCATACTGCTCTAGAAATATAATTGACCAGTCCTGGGCAATGACTGAGCATGGCAGAAGTACTAATGCAGGCTCAGGAATGCATAATTTGGGACTTCTCTGATGGGCAGTCTTCACTTGAGGACAACTCATCAGCCTAGCTGAAACGGTCTTAGAACTGTGTTGTAGTCTAAGACTTCTTACCCAATGCTTTCCTTTCCCCTCTTCTTCATAGATGTCAAATTTGTATCATAGACTGCAGGCTCTTCTACTTGCTCCTACTCCCTTCCCATTTATCTTTTTTTAAAAATATTTTTATTATATTTACTTATTTTTATGTGGTGCTGCCTCATGTGTGTGAGGCAAGCGCTCTGCCACTGAGCCACAACCCCAGCCCTCCTTCCCATTTATCTTTCACAGATATTTCCCCCCAATAAATGTTTTACTTGTTATGGACTGAATTGTGTCCTTCCTGAAGTTGAAATGTTGAGGCCCTAGCCCTCAGTTCCTCCGAATCTGTATTTGCAGATAGGATCTTAAAAGAGGATCTTAAAAGTTCAACTGAGGTAGACCCTTAATGCAAACTGACTGACATCCTTACAAAATATTTTTTAATACACAAAAACACAAGAGGCAGATGCATACAGAGGAAAGGCCATGTGAGGACACAGAAGATGGCTGTCTGCAAACCAAGGAGAGAAGCCTCAGAAGAAACCAAATCTGTTGACACTTTGATCTTAGACCTCTATCCTCTAGAACTGTGAAAAATAAATGTCTATTGTTCAAGCCACCCAGCCTGTGGTATTTTGTTACAGCAACCCTAAGAAACCAATACACATGTCAAATTTTATCTTGGCAGGGAACCCAAACTAACACAAACGGTGCTAAGAGAGATCCAGGAAAACAGATGGGGTTTCAGGACCAACTGATGAGCAAAGAGTATATACCATCCTGAGTAATACAGGAGCACAGGAAGTCCCTAGCACAAGGTAGTGTCCCTCTGCTAAAGATTTCATCATTTGTGACCTGGGAAAATATCCCAGTGGAGGGAAATCCCTGTGGGTATAATTTCAGGGATTTGAAATATTGAGGCGGGGGAGGCAGTGGGGAATGCTTATGAGGGCAGTGGAGTTGTCTGGTTACTGTTAAGTTGTATTGATACTTTGAAGAGGGGTAATGAGAAAGTCAGGGTCCCCTTGGTCAATGGCCAAGTGTGAAAGACAGAGGGTCTCTTTAGAAGCTTACAAAGAAGCTTTTATCTTCTGCACACAGTTGAGCCACAGACTCAGGACATGATAGAGTCACAGAGCTCCAGAGACATTTAAATGTTCAGTCAAAGCAGGTCAGGGCTCTGTATGAAAAAGCCGGAAACCCTGAAACAAGGGATGGGACATCTGGATAGAGATCCTACAGGATATTTGCTCTGTAGATCTTTGTATTTGCAGAAGTGGCCTGCATCTCTGTAGTTCCTGCATACTGAAAAACAGTGCAATCACTCTTCTACTAGGAAACACTGGAGTTGCTCCTACCTCCTCTCCTTGCTGCCAGGCCAACAGCTAGAGTTAAACACGAGCACAACCTAGTTGGGTACATGCTGGGCCTGATAAAAGGACGAGATTATATACAAAGGAGCTATAAGAATTAGCTAACACTGGGTACAATGACTAATCCTAATGACTCGGGAAGCTGAGGCAGGATTGCAAGTTTGAGGCCATCCTCAGCAATTTAGTGAGGTCTTAGGCCAACTTAGCAAGATCCTGTCTCAAAAAAGGACTGGGGATGTGGGTCAGTGGTTAAGCACCCTTGGTTTCAATCCCCAGCACCAAAACAAATAAATTGAAAATAGGAAAATCTGGGAAGGTAGCCACAGTGGTAAAGTGCCCCTGGGATCCATCTCTAGTATCAAAAAGAGAGAAAGAATTAGCTAGTATGTGTGGACAAAAGCCAAGGGAGTACTTCAGAATTGAATTTTAAGGTTGCTTGATCGAAAGGGCTAAAATATAAAACTAGATAATTAAGATTCATTGAATTGGGGGCATTTCTTGAGACACAGTATTTAACACTCTGGCAGGGATTTGGGAATGAATTAAATTCATTGCTGGGGGGGTTATAGAAACGTAGAGAAAGTGATAGCCGATGTTGAACAAAGTAGAGACATCTGAGTTGCCCTGATATGTGGTAGAGGAATGAACAGAAAGGGCAAGATGGTGTACTGGTGTGAGGCCAGATCATTATGTTTCATAGAAGAGCCCAGAAGACACTTTAATTCGCCAAAGCCATTAAATATACTCTGGTAAGAGAGACAACAGCATCACTAAGAAGTTCTCTGAAGTCTTAGAATGACAAAGAAGCAGTCACGGATCTGGGGCTCATTAATAACTACAGGAATGATATAAACTCTCCCACCCTGCACCCTACTCCACCCCCAAGTAATAAGGTCAGATGGTGGTACTACCTGAATTCAGTAGGCCCAATCACCAGAAAAACCTGCAAGATCTGGCAAGAGCAGCACAGTAGAAATGTCTGATAGAGGTAATCCCTGCTCCTCACTTTGACCATATATTCTAGTAGACTCTTATATTGGAGGTGTCAGACATGTGAAAAGGTGCAGTTTAGAGCTTGTGGTGGATAATTTTGTGTCCGTTTGGAACATAGGATGCCCAGATATTTGAACAAATATTATTCTAGATATTAATAAGGCTGGGGATGTAGCTCAGTGGTATAACACCCCAGAGTTCAATCTCCAGTAGGGGAAAAAAAAAAAGTCTTTCACACTTGGCCTCAAACTTGCATTCCTCTGGGCTTAGCATCCTGAGTCTCTGGATATTTGTAAATAGGTTTGTTGCAGATGTAATCATTTAAGATGAGATCATAGGAGGATGAGGATGTTTCTGAATAAGAATAACATTTGAATTGATAAACTCAGAGAAGCAGGTTGCCCTTCCTTGTGGGTGGGCCTCAGCCAATAATTGAAGACCTGAGTAGAAAAACAAGGCTCAGTAAGAAGGAGTTCCTCCTTGATTACTTGAGGTGGGACATTGCTGTTTTATGGACTTTAAATTTAGACTGAAACATCAGCTCTTCTTGGGTCTTAAGCCTTCCATGTTTCAGACTAACTTAAAACCATTGGCTCTCCTGGTTCTCAGGCCTTAAGACTTGAAATGGATTACTCATTGGCTCTCCTGGGTCTTCAACTTGTTAACTACAGATTTGGGACTTGTCAGCCTCCACAATCATGTGAGCCAATTCTTTATACTAAATCTATTTTTCCCCTCTTTTTCCAGCACATATATATCCTGTAGGTTTTGTTTCTCTGGAGAATTCTAATATAGATATTAATACCAGGAATTGGGTGCTACTATAACAAATACCTAAAAATGTGGAAGTAGCTTTGGTACTTGAACTTGGTAGTTGTAGAGACTGGAAAAGTTTTGAGATGCATGCTAAAATAGGACATTAAGGGAAATTTTTATGAGATCTCAGATGGAAATAAGAGGAGTGTTATTGAAAAATGGAGAAAAGGCAATCCTTATAAAGTGGCAAAGAACTTAGTTAAACTCTGTTATAGTGTTTTGTGGAATATAGATGAATTGAAAAAGGAATTGTTACATAAAAAAGAACCCAAATTTGATTTGGAAAATTTTCGATGTGTTATTCAGCTTTACAATACTATACCAAATAATGGAGATAAAGTAAATTATAAAAATAAAAGGTTTTTTTTGTTTTTGGTTTTTTTTTGGCTCAGTGTTAGAGGTTTCAGCCCATGACCAGTTGGCCCTGTTGCTTTTGGTCTTGTGCTGAGGCAACACCTCATGGTAGGGAATTCATGGTACAGTGAAACCATTCACCTCATGGTCAGGAATGAAAGAGAGAGGAAGGGGCAGGAGTACCATTATTCCCTTCAAGAGTATGCCCCCAAAGACCTAAGACTTCCCACAAGGTCCTTCCTCTTAAAGTTTCCACCACCTCCCCAATAGGACTGGGGAACAAGCCTTTGGGGAACATTAAGGATACAAACTATAGCATTCAACCCATTCATATTGCCAAAAAAAAAGTTTTGTTTTGTTTTTTGCATTACTGGAAATTGTACTCGGGGTGCTCTACCACTGAGCTACATTCCCAGCCTTATTTTTTTTTTTTTTTCACTTTAAGACAAGGTATTGCTAAATTGCTGATACTGGCCTCAAACTTGCTTTTCTCCTGCCTTAGCATCCTGAGTCCTGGGATATTTGTAAACAGGTTTATTGCAGATGTAATCAGTTAAGATGAGATCATACTAGAATAGGGTAGATTCTTAATTCAATATGACTGGTGTCCTTATAAGCAGGTACCCATGTGAAGACAGATATATTGGGTGAAGATCATGTGAAGATGAAAGTAGAGACTGAGGTAATGCAACTTCTTTATGCCAAAGATTACCAGAAAATCACCAGGAAAAAGGAATGGAACAGATTCTCCTTCATGACCCTCAGAGGGAACACACCTTGCTAACACTTTGCTCTCAGACCTCTAACATTCAGAATTGTGTGACAATACATTTCTGTTGTTTAAGTCACCATGTTTATAGTGCTTTGTTATAAGAGTCCTAGGAAATTTATACCAGCATATAATTGGAGTGTTCAAACCCCCCAGGAGTAAACATTTGGATCACACCACACATAAGTCACCAAGACCTGCTAAGGTGATAATTAAGGGTAAGGAGAATTTAGAGTGGACAGTAGAGGAAAGAATCAATATCAGTTGTGGTCCCCAGAGTAACTTCTATATTAGTCCTACTAACTCTCCTCTTCAAGTTGCTCTTCAAGAAAAAAGGTCCATGGAAACCATGGAAGAGCTTCTCTAGACTTGCATGAGGAAGTAAATCTGTGGAGCACAGGGAGTGAACTGTGGTGGTTATGAAAATGGGTCTGTCCTGTTTCCTGCTGTGGGGAGCATAGTTTATTGATGAACCCACCTACCCACCTTCTTGAATCCACCAGTGTATTTGCAGCTGAAGTGATGCTGCCCATGAGCTATTTCTAGCCATTGACTGAGCATGTTGGAATACTAATGCAGGCTCATTCCTGTTAGATTTGGGACTCAACTAATTGTTCACTTTGATTTGAGAAACACATACAGGATTCAGAACTCAGAGGGAAATTTAGAGAATGGAACAACAAATTTAATGTCAATTAAAAAAGGAACTAAAGATAAAATCAGAAAGCAATGTAGCAAAAAATATGCAAGAGAGCAATTCAACAAAGCCAAAACTTAATAATCTTATAAAAGATTAATGAAGAGGAAACAACTCCTAGCAAGACTAATCAGGAAAAAGTGAAAGAAAATACCTTACCAATATCAGCAATAAACAAGGATACATCACTAAGATATTATAAATAACTTTATACCAATTAATTTGACAATTAACATGAAATGGAAAATGTATTGCAGAATAAAACTTATAAAGACTGAAACCAGAATAAACAAAATTTCATATTCTAAGTGATTTGAATTCATAATTTAAATTTTCCTACAAAGAAAACTCCAGATGGCTTCACTGTATTGTTGTATTCTTTCCAACATATATACTGCTTTTAGAAAGGCATAAAAGGCATATTTACATTTTCTAATGCTTATATATTACATGCTATGCTTGTGGCTTAACTTCCCCCTGCTTCCATGCATCATTCATTGAGCACCTACTATGTTTCAGGGCATGATGATATATAAGGATTGTAGATACAATGATGAATAAAAATGGTTTCTTTGGGTGGAGAGGAACTTTCAGGTTAGTTGAAGAAGCAGACATATAATGTAAATACAATAAAATAAGTGCTAATAAAAATATGAATAAGTACTATGAGTGATGGGAATAAAATCAAGAGAAAGGTAGGCTTTCTAGGCATGAAGGATGAAATAATATGGTAGGTGGTATGGACACAAAATATCTGAACAATAGAAGACATTTCTTCTAGGCTGGGATTGTGGCTCAGTGGCAGAGAGTTTGCCTCTCAAGTGTGAAGCACTGGGTTTGATTCTCAGTGCCACATAAAAAAAAAATAAACTAAAACAAGATAAAGATATTATATCCATGTAAAAAAAATTTTTTTTGTTAAAAGAAGACACTCATCCAATTAGCTGAAGACTTACTAGCACAAAAAGATTGGCCTCCCTAGAGGCATGAGAGAATTTTCCAGTAGACTAAACTTTATCTACAACATCAGCTCTTCCTGGTTTTACAGCAGACTCAAACACTTCAGACTCAAGAGAAACACTTGTTTTCCTGGGTTTCCAGCCTGTCATCCTTTCCTGAAGATTTTGGACTTGCCAGCCTGTAAAAGCTTGTGAGCCAATTCCTTATAATAAATATCTTTCTGTATATGTATCTTTAAAAAAAAGAAGAAGAAGAAGACGTTTCTTCTAGTCATCCTTACTGGGTTTTTCTCCCTTATTTCTTTATTATTATTGCTATTTTATTCCTTAGATTTCTGTCTTTGGTTTCTGTTTGTCGCTCTTCCCCAGGAAATTTTAGTCTTTTTCACATTTTCCCTGTCATATGTAAGTTAAGCATTCTCCACCTTCTCCACCTCTTTATCTAGTTCCAGACCTAAAATCCAAATACTACAGATCTGCAGAGCTCATCTACTCAAGGATGTTTCTTGCACACTTACCCCATCCCTGTATCACTAATTTCCCCTCCCTTCTTTTTTAAAAAAATGTTTTAATATACATATTTTTAGTTGTTGATGAACCTTTATTTTATTCATTTATTTATATGTGGTGCTGAGAATCAAACCCAGTACTTCACACATGCTAGGCAAGTGCTCTACCACTGAGCCACAATCCCAGCCCTTCCCCTCCCTTCTTGAAATAACACTTGATGGCATGTCTCTAACATTACACTATTTCTCTGCTTCCTTTTATATAGTGAAATTTCTCATTTTCTTTCTTTCTGCTGTATATTTATCTACCCCAGTGATTTTATCCCAAGTACTCTTTTGAGATTTCCCTTATGGAGGTCCCTAATTACCTTCATGTTGCCTAATCCAGTTCTCTTGACCTAAGCAGCAGCATTTGACCAACTGATCCTTTCCTTTTTCTTGAAAGATTATCCTTACTTGACTTTCACTTTCTACTGAATTTTCTCTCATCTCATTGGCCACTCTTTCTCAGTCAACCTATAAGTTTTGATATTGTCTACATGTAGTGTTCCATTCTTGAACTTCTACTCTTTTTTTATGCTCACACTCACTTCTTAGAAAATCCTAACCACTATTTTTTTTTCCAGTACTGGGGATTAAACCTAGGAGTATTCTACCACTGAGCCACGTTCCCAGCCCCTTTATTTTTTATTTTGAGACGGGATCTCACTAAGTTGCTGGGGGTCTTGCTAAATTGCTGAGGCTGGCCTTGAACTTGCAATTCTCCAATCTCAATCTCCAGAGTCACTGGGATTACAGATGTGCACTTCTATACTTATCAATCAATTATATCATTTTAAATATATATGCCGGGGCTGGGGTTCTAGCTTGTGGTAGAGTGCTTGCCTAGTACATATGAGGCACTGAGTTTGATCCTCAACACCACAAATAAATAAATAAAATAAAGGTATTGTGTCCATCTACAAATTTAAAAAATAAATAAATAGATAAACTAATGATTTCAAAAGTGAACATCTCCAACCTCAGCCTCTCCCCTGAACCCCAGATTCATATCTCCACTAAACCTACTATATGAATGACTAATAGTATTCAAAACTAAGCACAATCAAAACTGAACTTTTGATTTCCTGCCCCCCCAAACCTTACTCTCTTTAGTCTTCTCCATCTCAGTAAATGTTTCTACCATTCATCCACATTGTTTCTCGGGCCAGAAATGTTGGGATCATTATTAACCGCTCCCTTTTCCTAATACCGTCATTCAAACCTTTAGTAAATTCAGTTGGCTTTGCCTTCAAAATGTATTCCAAATCTGATCAATGTGCTCTTATCAACTTGATCAATACTACACTCATCCAACTACCATTGGAAGGAAGATTTCTTCCTGGCTACTTGGCATCCACTCTTCTCCTACTATAGTCTATTCTGAATGGTTCCTTTACAGGAACCATAAATTAGGATATCCCACTTTTCTGTTCAGAATTCTCCAACTCACTGGGTATGGTGCACATGTTTGTAATCCCAGAGGCTCAGGAGGCTGAGAAAGAAGGATGGCAAGTTCAAAGCCAGCCTCAGCGACTTAGTGAGGAAGCCCTAAGCAACTAAGCAAGGCCCTGTCTCAAAATTTAAAAAATGGGCAGAGGATGTTGCTCAGTGGCTAAGCGCCACTAAGTGGGTTAAATTCCCACTATAAAAAAAAGAAAAAGAAAAAGAAAGAAAGAAAGAAAACAAATTCAATAATTCAATTCTCTAACTCATATCACACTTAAAATCCAAAGTTCTTTCCATGACCTGTGAGGCCCTTATGACCTGGCTTTTGGCTAGATTCTGACCTTACCTCTTTCCATTCTCCACTTCCTTTTTTCCAAGCTTCAGCTATACTAACTTCATTGTTGTTTCTCAAACATATGTCAGGCTCATCTGGACCTCTGCACCTTTGCACTTGCTGTTTGCTCTGCCTGAATTACTCTTTCCCCAGATATTCACATGGCTCATTTCCTCGTGATATTCAGTTTTCCTTTCAAATATTATCTCCTCCAGGGACCATCCTATCTAAAATAACTCTCTCCATCATTTGCTGTGGTTTTGTTCTATTCTGTTTTTTTCCCCTAGCTTATAACACTACAGAGATTATCTTGTGCATACATTTATTTGGATGTATTATCTGCCTCCCCTACTAGAATGTAAATTCCATAAGACCAAGGAATTCATCTGTTTTTCTCAGTCACCAAGTCACCTATTCTACCTCTTAAAAATCTCTTCAGTCCATCCTCTCTTCATTCTTTCTACCTATGCCTCAATTCAGTAAGCAACCATCAGTTGCTTGGACTGCTCCAGTGTTTTTCTATTTGATGTCTGCCTTCACCTTGTTCTTCTATCCAGGCCAT
Organism: Marmota marmota marmota; assembly: GCF_001458135.2. Taxonomy (NCBI): domain Eukaryota; kingdom Metazoa; phylum Chordata; class Mammalia; order Rodentia; family Sciuridae; genus Marmota; species Marmota marmota. The sequence goes on from NW_026000081.1 coordinate 2,301,731, forward strand.
TCTCCCATATGGTTGCAATATGATAGCACTATAGTTGATATTCATTCATATTTCTTCCCCTCTTTGCATAGAGATAGATAAGGAGATAAAGTATATATAACCAGTATCCAACGAATTCCTAGCCATATCTCCTGCCACTACATTGTCTTTACTGTCTAGCAGTACCAAAATCTTACATCTTTCGGTTTCTTGTCTCTGTCCTGGGACATGCTACTTAAATGCCCTTTCTTGATTCTGACAGATAGATAAATTTTCCTCCTTTGGTCATGCTTTTTTTGCATTCATTATACTATACTTGATTTGTTTATTTTTCTTTTCTTTCTTTTTTTTTGGGGGGGGGGTGTGCTTCCATGCATGCGAACTCCTCAAGGGGAGGAACCATCTTATTCAGATCATAACTTCTGTACACACAATAAAGGGAAGGTGGAGAAGGGAGCAGGGTACAGGGAGTGTTTAAGGGAGAAGGAACTGTATGTATGAACACTAAGACACAAAGGAGCTTGACACCTTCAGGAAAGAGAGAAGACTTTGTGACTTCAGCCCAGTGAAAAAGGACAACAAACTAGAAAGACTTTGGGAACTAGACTATTTAAGGCCTTATTGAAAAGTTTTAAGTAGAAGAATGACAAGATGAGATTTGCATTAAAAAGAAGACATGAGGACTGCTATGGAAAGAATGAATTGAACAAATGCAGAATGAGTACAGAGACCAGAGGGGCACTATTACAGTAGTCCAGGCAAATCGTGATGGTGGGTTGGGCTAGAGGAGTAGCATTAAGGATAGTGAGAAGTAAATTAATTCAAGATATATCTTAGATATAGGATGGATAGGACTTAGACTAAATGAGTGACGAGGGAGATATCATGCACACCTGAATGACTAGTGGAAACATTTACTGAAATACAGTACATTTGTCAGAGTGAGGGTCAAAAGAAGCAACAGCAAAGTCTTGAGAAGTTAAGTTTGAGATACCAGAGTATGAAACATGTGAAAAGATATGTTAGAAAGGCAGTTAAGTTGGGTGCAATAGTGCACACCTGTAATCCCAGGAAGTAGGATTATAAATTTGAGGCCAGCTTGGGCAATTTAGCAAGACCTTGTCTCAAAATAAAAATAAAAAGGAATGGGGATGTATTTTCAGTGGCAGTGCACTGACCTAGCACGCATGAGGCCCTGGATTTGATCCCCAATAGAGGGAAAGAAAGGAGGAAGGGAGCGAGGCTGTCTCTTATA
>NW_026000081.1:2302989-2313621 GCF_001458135.2 Marmota marmota marmota
AGCGAGGGAGGGAGGGAGGGAGGGAGGAAGGAAGGAGGAAATTGAATGTAGGTATGTGGATTTCAGAATAGGCATCTGGACTAGACAAATAATTGGGACTACTCAGCATACAGATTGTATGTAAATCTTTTGGGGATGACAAGACAGCTGAGGGAAAGATATAGTATGAAAAGGGAAGTGAGAGTGTCTGTGTAGAGATGAGAGGAAAGTATTAGATTGGTGGTTAAGGAGGACATGAAACTGAAAGGCCACATGGACCTTGAAATTGCCCAGGAGAATGGGCAAAAGAAGATGAGAGTAAAGTAAAGCTGTGAACCAAGTGCTTTTAGATCTTCAGAGAATGAAGGAAAACTACCAATAGTCTGGAACATGATTACGTTGGGAAGGGAGAAAAACTGAGTAGGCAAATGACACAAACCTCACAAAGGCAGAGATTTTTACAGAGATGGAGGGAGCAATAAAGAGGGACAACCTAAATTTCCTCCTTAAATATATTTTCTGTTTCAGAAAATGAGCATCTTCAAGAATATCGTTGGGTCCTACAGGTTAAATAGACTCAAAAGAAATTCCACTCGGTATTTTTCAGACTAGCCTAGTCTCTTAGGGCTTTGTAAGGCAGCAAAATTGGTAGAGTGAAGCCAAATCAGGAAAGCCTGGCATGGATAAGAGTGAGAAAGAAAAAGGGATGAAGGATGGAACTAAAGCAGAGGAGAGGGGACAAAAGGAAAGAGAACGTGAGGAAACATCTCTGACATAGCTGGAGACTGAGTTCAGTCACATGACTAATGATTCAATCAATTATTCCTACATAATGCAATCCCAATAAAAATTTTGAACACTAAGACTCAGAGGAGCTTCCTGGTTGGTGAACACGTGTGTGTGCTGGGAAAGTGCTGCATCCTGACACCACAGGGAGAGGGCATAAGCACTCTGCAGGACCCTCCAGATCTCACCTTATGTGTCTTTTCATTTCACTGGTCCAAATTTGTATCTTTTATGATAAAACTAATCATAACCAGCTGAGCACAGTGTTACTTGTAATCCTAGAGACCTTGGGAGGCTGAGCAAGAGGACCACAAGTTCTAGGCTAGCCTCAGCAACTTACCAAGACCTGTCTCAAAATAAAAAAATTTTAAAAATTGGAACAACAATAGCTCAGGGATTAAAATCACTCTTGAGTTCAATTCCCAATACCAAAAAAAAAAAAAGTTAATAATAATAAGTATAGGCTTGTCTTTCTGTGGACTGGGCCTTTAAACTTGTGGAGTTTGATACGAACTCCAGGTGGTTAGCATCAGAATAATATTGAAGTTGGGGCTGGTGTCAGAATAACAGGTAGCATAGAATCCTACTCAAACTGATGTAATTAAAAAAAGAGTTTATTTATTGGCATGCATTACTGAAAAGTTCAAAAATATACGGCTTCAGGCTCAAATAATGTTACCATTATTTTTCTGTGTCAGTTTATCTGATCTTCCTCGAAACTGGCTTCATTCTTAGCCAACTCTCCATCCACCGTGCAGATTGCTGCTGAGAGTTCCCACACTTGTAAGATTTAAGTCCAGTCAAGGTGAGCAGGAGGAGAAGCTCTTGCTCGCTTAAATATGTCCAAGAATTGAGTATAATTGGCCTAAATTGGGTCCTGTGACCATCCTTGAACAAATCATCATAAATATTGCCATGGGCCATTCAAAACCTACCTGTAAAACCAGATGTAGGATAACCTTACCCAAATCTTTTGTAAAAGATGACCTACCTACTCAAAATCTGGGTACTAATGTTATAAAAATGAGGAAATGAATATTATGGAGGCAATCAGTACACCCACAACTGTGTTCAATTGCTATTTATTGAACTGACTCCCCATTTTGAAGAGTAACTGCATTCTAGAAAGCAACCCCAAACACCTTTAATTCTTAATTCTACCCTTGGTTTTCTATCTGAACTCCAGTTGACTCACATAAGATGCTCTTTACAATCTAGTTATTTATTAGTGCAACTCAAAAAGAGAGAAATACTGCTTCTCAGATTATGGTACTACCCTCCTTCTCTGGAGATCGTTTATGTGGAAATTTGATTATTTTGAGAAAAAAACCCTAAAAAAATGCCAAAACAAAGGGCCTACAGAGGAAGATGATTCTGCCAAAGAACATAGCTATGCCCTTGGCTCTGCAAAACCATATGGAACTACCAAAATAGATATCACAAAGTTTATGCACCACAGTTTATGGATTTTATTTATAAAAATATAATCTCAGATCCTCATTAGAACAAATTTACCATGACTCTAGATACAGTGTTCAGAGATCTAGTAATTTGGCACAGTGAACCTATATAATTTTTGTTGTTCACCATCTATTCTTCCTCCTTTAGGTTAGAACCCAATTTTTTTTTTTTTTTTTTTTGAGAGAGAGAGAGAGAGAATTTTTTAATATTTATTTTTCGGTTTTCAGTAGACACAACATCTTTATTTTTATTTTTATGTGGTGCTGAGGACTGAACCCAGCGCCCCGCGCATGCCAGGCGAGCGGTTACCGCTTGAGCCACATCCCCAGCCCCTAGAACCCAGTTTTGATATTATAATTTGAGCCCCTGGAGCCAGAGGAGCCAGCCATGACTAAAACTCAGACTTTCTTAGTTACGGGAGGCAATAAATCACCTTTTTGCTAAAGCCTATTTGAGTTAGTTGTCTGTACTGAAATAGTCCTGATTTATCTGGTTTTCTGGTTCAAGCACATTAGAAAGGATAAAAGAAGGATTTTGCTTGGAGGCATGTGAATTTGCAGCAGTTTCACTGATTTTTCAAATATTATAAATTCTGGACACTTCATGAAATATTTTGGCATTTGGTGCTAATTCCAAAAGAAAGCAAAAAAAAAAAACCCTACAAAATCAATCTCTATTTTTTAAAAAAAGTTTGATACATTAGCACTTGACATCATATCTAATAGTGTATAATATCTTATAGTGCAAAATGTTTGATCACAATAATGACATTCCCCATTTTTATTTCCTATACCAGGGATTGAAACCAGGAGCACTTAACCACTGAGCCACATCCCCAGCCCTTTTTTAAAAAAATATTTTAGGGCTGGGGATGTGGCTCAAGCGGTAGCGCGCTCACCTGGCATTGGTGCGGCCCTGGTTCGATCCTCAGCACCACATACAAACAAAGATGTTGTGTCCGCCAAAAACTAAAAAATAAATATTAAAAAAAATTCTCTCTCCCTCTTTCTTTAAAAAATAAATTTAAAAATATTTTATTTAGAGACAGTGTCTTGCTGAGTTGCTTAGGGCCTTGCTAAATTACTGAGGCTGGCAGCTGGCTTTGAACTCACAATCCTCCTGCCTTGGCCTCGGGAGCTGCTGGGATTATAGGCATGTGCCACTGCACCTGGCAATAGTCCCCATTCTTTTAACTGCCCTTAACATTATCTCACACTTAAAATCATCTTTGATTCCTTCCTCAGTGAGTAGTCACATATTACTAATGTTTCTGTTTTGATTTCCTTCAAAATCAAACTACTGGATTTTATTTGTTATTTTATTTTTTACACATTCAGAATTTATAAAGCTTTTTGAATTAATAAAAGTAGTATTAACATATGTAAAAACCAACCTATATGTACATTGTAAAATGTCCTTCTGACCACTCCTGGTTCTGCTACTTTCTATAACTTCATGTTTCCTAGGAAATCCCCCTACCTCACACACACATACTCAAAACATAGTTACCTCTGACATAACTAGCCCACAAGAGCCTTAAGACCTTGTGTTTTAGTCAGTTTTTTCACCGCTGTGGCTAGAATACCTGACAAGAACAATTTTAGAGGGGAAAAATTTATTTGGGGGCTCATGGTTTCAGAGGTCTCAGTCCATAGAAAGCCATCTCCATTCCTCAGAACTTGAGGTGAGGCAGAACATCGTGGTAAAAGAGTATGGTGGAGGGAAGTGGCTGAAGACATCACATCAGGAAGCAGAGACAGAGAGAGAGAAACTCCACTGACCAGAAACAAAATATACGCCAAAACATTCCTCCAACAACCATCTCCTCCAGCCACACCTTATTGGCCTTTGGATACCACTGATTTAATCCCCATTAGGGGATTAATTCACTGATTGGGTTAAGACTCTCATAACCAAATCATTTCTCCTTTAAACCTGCTTACATAAGGATATGTACACATACACACACACACACACACACACACACACGTGCAAAAGTCCTCAACAGACATGGAAAATCAAATTCAGTAATATAGAGTATGTAAAACATATACATAAATTATATGTTATAGAACGTATATAAAGAAAAATACATAGGATCTGGGGAATGTAGTTTGGTGATAGAGTATGTGTTTAGCATGCACAAAGCCCTGGGTTCAATCCCTAGCATGAGCGTGTGCACACGCGCACACACACACACACACACAAATAAAGAATAAAAGGAAAATAAAAATATATTAAGAATACCAGACCATGACTAAATATGAAAGACTGACTCAATATTTAAAAATCAATCAATATACCTACAAAAAATATACTTTGACAATGGAGCAAAGGGATGTCAGAGGAGAAAAGATAAGTTTTCAAAGTACTGGAATAACTGGACATTTATATGCAAACAAACAAATCTAGAAACAGACTTTATACCCTTCAGAAAAATTAATTCAAAATAAATTATAGACTTAAATGTAAAACACAAATCAATAAATCTCTTAAATGATAACTAGGAGAAAATCTAGAAAACCTTGGGTTTGGTGATGACATTTTAGATATAACTCCAAAGGCATGGCCCATAAAAGAAAAAGGTGGTAAGTTAGATTTTATTAAAATTAAAAAGTCACCGTCAAGAGAATACTACAAGCCACAGACTAGGTGAAAATATTTATAAAAAGCTTTTCTGATAAAGGAGTGTTATCCAAATTATACAAGGAATTGTGAAAATTTTAACAATAAGAAAACAACTGGGGGGACTGGGGTTGTGGCTCAGCGGTAAAGCGCTCACCTCGCACGTGGGAGACCCTGGGTTCGATCCTCAGCACCACATTAAAAAAAAATAAAAATAAACAAGTGAAATAAAGGTGTTGTGTCCAACTACAACTAAAAAATAAATTAAAAACAAAAAGAAAAGAAAAGAAAACAACTGGGGCTGGGGCTGTAGCTCAGTGGTAGAGTGCTTGCCCAGCATAGGTGAGGCACTGGGTTCGATCCTCAGCACCACATAAATATAAACAAACAAAATAAAGGTATAAAAAATACAATAACATTAAAAAAATTTAAAAAAAAACAACTAACCTGATTTTAAAATGGGAAAAAATATCAGTCAGATACTTTACCAAAGAAGGTGACAAATAAGCATATGAGCAAACATTTTACATATGTCATTAAAGAATTGCAAATTAAAACAAGATACCACTACATACCTATTAGAATGGTTAGATCCAAATATTGATAATGCCAAATGCTGACAGAGATGTGGAGTAATGAGAACTCTAATCCATTGTTACTGGAAAAGTAAAATGGTCTAACCTTTTTCAGAAGACAATTTGACAGTTTCTTGAAAAACTAAATATGCTCTTACCATACTACCTAGCAATCTCATACCTTGGTAATTACCCAAATGTGTTGAAAGCTTATAGTTACACAAAAACCTGCATATGGATAGTTATAAAAGCTTTACTCATAATCACCAAAATTTGGAATTAGCCAATATATCCTTAAGTGAATAAATGGATGCCTAAACTGTGTTACATCCATACAATGAATATTATTCAGCTCGAAAAAGAAATGAGCTATCAAGCCAGGAAAAGATATGGAGCAACCTTGGAAGTATATTACTATGTGAAAGAAGCCAATGTAAGGGTCATATACTGTATTATTCCAACTCTATGACATTTTGAATAAGGCATGACTATGGAGGCAATTAAAAGATAATGGTCTTCCAGGGATTGAAGGAAGTGAGATATCAATAAATACATCTTTAAGGCAGAGATAGTATCTGGAATGATCATATATGGGTGGATACATGTTATTTTACATCTGTGAAAACACAATGAATATACAACACAAAGAGTGAACCCTAAAGTAAACTATGGATTTTGATTGATAATGATGTGTCAATGATACAAATATACGTATCATACTGGTATAAGATGTTGATGTCGGAAAGCCTATGTGGGGATAGAATGATGTATACTCTCTGTGCTTTCCACCCCAGTTTGCTATAAATTTTAAAGTGCTCTAAAAATAACATCTTTTTTAATATTTATTTTTTAGTTGTAGTTGGACACAATACCTTTATTTCACTTATTTATTTTTATGTGGTGCTGAGGATCGAACCCAGGGTCTCGCACGTGCGAGGCGAGTGCTCTACCGCTGAGTCACAACCCCAGCCAAAAAAAAAATAATAATAATAACATCTATTAATTTAAAAAACACATAGTATTTAAATTCTTTTAAAATTAAGGTAATATACAGCATTAATAGCCCAAAGAAGAAATGATCATTATCAACTGATACAGAAAAAGCTTTTGACAAAATTCATTACCCATCCATGATTTCAAAAATCTCTAAACAAACAAGAAATAGAGAGTAGTTTCCTCAACCTGACAAAGAATATCTAGGAAAAAAAAAACAAAACTATAACTAGTACCATACTAAATGGTGAAATTCTAAATACTTTCCCCTAAGATCATAAAGACAAGTTTGTCTTAAGATCATAAACAAGACAAGCTCTCACACTATTCAACATTGTACTAGAAATCTTAGCCAGGGGGGGCTGGAGTTGTGGCTCAGTGGTAGAGCGCTCTCCTACCATGCATGAGGCACTGGGTTCGATCCTTTGCACCACATAAAAATAAAATACAGATATAGTATCCACCTAAAACTAAAAAATAAATATTAAAAAAGAGAAAAAAAAAGAAATCTTAGTCAGTATAATGAGGCAAGGAAAATAAATAAAAGGCATACAGGTTGTATAGAAAGAAATAAGTCTGTTTTATTTGCAAATGATATAATTATCTACATAGAAGATCACAAGTAATCTATAAAAACACCTTGTAGAACTAAAACATGATTTATAAAGATCACAGGATGCAATGCAATATCAATGGAAACATTATGCTTCTATATGCTAGAAATTGTCTATTGGAAATGTAAGTTTAAAAAATTATAATGGCTTTCAGTAAAATTAAGCAGTAAGGTATAGATCTATTTAAACTTGTACATGATCTGTACGCTTAAAATTTTAAAAATGTTGGGCTGGGGATATAGCTCAGTAGTAGAGGACTTACCTAGCATGCATGAAATTCTAGATTTGATTCTCCAGCATTGAAGGAGAAAAGCTACAAATGTTGATGAAAAAAATAAAGAAGACATAAATAAATGGAGAGGCATATCATATTCATGGGTGAATACAGTAAATGATGTAAATTTTCCCTAAACTGATCAACAGATTTAATGCAATTTAATGCAATTCCAATAAAAATCAAAGAGAATATTTTATATAGACAGGCAAATATTGTCTTATTTTGAAAAGTAAAGGAACTAGAATAGTCAGAATAATTCTGAAGAACAAAGTTGGAGAAATCATATTAGTTTAAAATTTACTATACATTACTATATCCAGCACAGTAATGCTGTTTTAGTAAAGGTAGAGAGAGTAAAGTTAATGAAATAGAATAGAGTCCAGAACTAGACTCAAATATGGCAAATTGGTTAAAAAAAATGGCCAATTGGTTAAAAAAAAAGTGTAAGAACATTCAATGGCAAAATATAGTCTTTTTTTAAAAAAAAGGTCTAATGGGGGGCTGGGGTTGTGGCTCAGTGGTAGAGTGCTTGCCTCACATATGTGAGGCACTGGGTTCGATTTTCAGCACTGCATATAAATATGAACAAAATAAAGGTCCAACAACAATTAACAAAATATTTAAGGGCTGGGGATATAGCTCAGTCAGTAGAGTGCTTGCCTCAGGTACACAAAGCCCTAGGTTCAATCCCCAGCACCACAAAAATAAATAAATAAATAAATAAAATAAGATGATCTTGGAACAATTGGATGGTCACTAAAAAAAAAAAACACAAACAGGGCTGGGGTTGTGGCTCAGTGGTAGAGCGCTCGCCTAGCATGCAGGAGGCACTGGGTTCGATTCTCAGCACCACATGATGTAAAATAAAGATATTGTGTCAACCTAAAGCTAAAAAAAAAAAAAAAAAAAAAAACCTAACTTGACCTAAATCCCATACCTTATAAATAATAAAATATTTAAATGTAAAGCATAAAACTATAAACATTCAGAAGAAAGCATAGGCAAAGTGTTTGTTTGTAGATATGATGCCAGGAATACACTCCATTAAACATTAATAAATTAGACTTCACTGAAATTTAAAACATTTACTCTACAAAGGCAATACTAGGAGAATGAGAAGACAAACTACAGCCTGGGAGAAAATATATATAAATCACATTTACAACAAAAGGCTTGCATTCAGGGCTGGGGAAATGGTAGAGGAAGTGGTAGAGAGATTGCCTAGCATGTCCTAGGCCCTCTTTTCCATCCCCCAGCACCGCCAACAGAAGAAGAAGAAGAAAGAAGACTTCTTTGAGAATTCTCAAAATTCAATAGTAAGAAACACATGAACCAATTTTTAAAAGAGCAAAGGCCTTGAACAGAAGACTTCACTAAAAAAGATATTCGAATGGCAAAATAAATACATTAAAAGATTTTTAATATTATTAGCTACTGGGAAAATGCAAATTAAAGCCATCATGAGTTCCCACTATCTGCATTTTAGAATTGCTAAAAACTAAACTAAACTAATAATACCATTATGTTCTGGTTGGTGGGACTGCAAAATGGTAGAGCCACTCTGGAGAACAATTTGGAAGTTTCATACAAGTTAAACGTACATCTAGAAATCCCATTTCTGGGTATTTACTTAAGAAATAAAAATGTACATTCCCTCAAAAACCTGTGCAAGAATGTTTATGGTGGCTCTGCTCATAATATCAAAAAGAAGTGGAAATGATTCAAGTGTACTTTGGCAAGTAAATAGATAAAAAAACAACAACTATGAAGCGTCATATTTCATATTGTGGAATACTACTCAGCAACAGGGATTAAGCTACTGATTTCTGCAACAATATAGTTGAATGTCAAAAACATTATGCTAAGTGCAAGCCATATGCAAAATAGTATATACTATATTATTCCATTTGGAATTTATTCCAATAAGAGTACCTACTATATAATTCATTTGAAATTCCAGAAAAAGCAAAACTCATTTATAATGACAAAAACCAGATCAGTGATTGGGTAGATATTGTTTGGAAAATGGCAGGAGGGAGCTCTTTGGAAACATGAAGGTGTTACATATCTTGATTGTGGGTGTGGATATACATTTGTTAAAACTCAAAGTTGAAAATGTTCACATCTTATGACCTAGCCAGCTGACTTTTAGGTAAAGTTCAATGTTCATCAAACCACTGGTAGAGACCCATGATTTGAGAATTACCAATTCAATTCAGTGTGTCTGAACTACAATCTTTGAACCCACAGTTCCTCAAAATTCCTTTTCACTATTTAAATGGTATAATCTATGTTAAGGAGATTGAGTTTATATTTTTAAATATTAATAACTTTTAAATCACTAACATACAGAAGTATTTTGTTAAAAATAATAAAACAGTGGTGCACACCTTTAATCCCAGAGGCTCTGGAGGCTGAAGCAGGAGAATCGCTTGTTGAAAGCCCACCTCAGCAATGGCAAGGCACTAAGCAATGCAGTGAGAACCTGTTTCTAAATAAAATACAAAATAGGGCTGGGGATGTGGCTCAGTGGTTGAGTTCAATTCCTGGTACCAAAATAAACAAACAAATAAATAAGTAAACAAACAAAACAATACCAATTGTGAATAAAATACCCACAAAGAGGCTGGGGTTGTAGCTCAGTGGTAGAGCACTTTCCTAGCATGTGTGAGGTATTGGGTTCAATTTTCGGCACCACATAATAATAAATAAATAAAACAAAGGTCCATCAACAACTAAAAAAAAAAAAATCCCACAGGAATATTAAGCTTGAAAGCAATGAGACTAAAGCTTCATGCCCCTCTCTTCTGAAACCTGGTTACTAATTTTGTATTAAGAATTTGTATACTTTTTCTTTCTTTCTTTTTTTTTACAAAGGAGGTCTGTATTTATTAACTCTAGACTAGATTTTTTTTAACGAAATGGAATAGAAAATTTTTTTTTTAACTTTTTGTTTCAGTTTTTATAATGGGTCAGTATAAGAAAATATTTCCTATCAGGGTTTATATTTAAACACCCCACACTCCACACACACATTAGAAATTCAGTGGAGTATAGAAACTCATGCACATGTACCCAAGAATATATATATATATATATAGATAGATAGATATAGATATATATATATAGATAGATAGATATAGATATATATATAGATAGATATATATATAGATATAGATATAGATATATACACACACACACACATATACACACACACACATACATTCACCCCAATTCTGTTTATCAGAGTGGATATTTGGAAACAACTCAAATGCCCATCAATATGACAATAAGTAAACATATTCTCTCTCTCTCTCTCTCT
>NW_026000081.1:2314958-2333268 GCF_001458135.2 Marmota marmota marmota
AGAGAGAGAGAGAGAGAGAGAGAGAATTTTTTAATATTCATTTTTTAATATTTATTTTTTAGTTTTCAGTGGACACAGCATCTTTATTTTATTTTTATGTGGTGCTGAGGATGGAACCCTGCGTCCCGCGCATGCCAGGCGAGCACCCTACCGCTTGAGCCACATCCCCAGCCCCAATAGTTGAATTTTTTTGTTTTGTACCAGGGATTCAACCCAGGGGCTCTTAACCACTGAGCCATATCCTAAGACCATTTTTCAATGTTTTATTTTGAAACATTGTCTCACTTTGTTGCTTAGAGCCTCCTAAATTGCTGAGACTGGCTTTGAGTTTGTAATCACCTCAAGTCTCCTGAGCCTTTGGGATTACAGGCCTGTCACCACACCTAGCTTATGCAGTTGAATTTATATAGCTAAAATGAACAAACCAAAGCTATAAGTGTCAGGCTAGATGACTCTCATTAACACAATATGAAGTAACAAGCAGTTGAAGAACATTATCTAAAGCATGATCTTATTTAGCTAAAGTTTAAAACAATTTGAAAAACATTACTATGTCTGGAGACTATGTATTGTCTCTAGATACAGTCTTACACAACAAGAAAAAGCATTAAAACATACAAGGAACTGACAAAAAAAAAAACAAATTAAGTATAGAATAGTGATTGTATCTGAGGAGGAAGAAGGAGGAGAGAATGATTAGAGGTACAAACAGGACTTTGATTTTGCATGCAATTTTTATTTCTTTTTTAATAATGGATTTGAGGCCAGGTTGTGGCTGTGGCTCAGAGGTAAAGGGCTTGCCTAGCATGCGTGAGACACTGGGTTTGATTCTCAGCACCACATGCAAATAAAATAAAGATATTGTGTCCACCTACAATATTAAGAAAAGAAAAGAAAAGAATGGATTTGAGACCATGCACTGTGGCACATGCCTGTAATCCCAGAGGTTTGGGAGGCTGAGGCAGGAGGCTCTTGAGTTCAAACCCAGCCTCAGCAAATGTGAGGCACTAAGCAACTCAGTGAGACCCTGTCTCTAAATAAAATTTAAAAATAGGGCTGGGGATGTGGCTCAGTAGCAGAGTACACCTGAGTTCAATCCCCAGTATGCCGGCCCCCCTTAAAAAAAAAAAAGAAGAAGAAGAAGAAGAGGAAGAATGGATTTGAGGCAAATGGAAAGGCAAATTGTTAAAGTTGAATAAGGTGGTAGGTGGGTATGTGGATTTATGCTGCGATATTCTGATTCTTTTCTGATTGTGTTGTATTGTATATGCATATTATTGTCGACCTCAGTAATACATATTTTATATTTGTGTAGTGTAGGTATTTACATAACATCACTTGATCTTCAAGATGGTCTTATGAAGTAAATGGGACAGAAATTATTATTTCTAGTCCATAGAACAGGAATATAAGACAACAGAAGAATTTATTAAGAACTGAACTGGGAGCTAAGCTGTTTGATTTTTATCCTAGATTTTCATGGAAATCCACAGGAGAAGTTTCCTTCAACCCCAGGTGGCCCCATCCCAGCCTGAGCTGCCTGCTTCTCCTCCTCATTCCCAACTTTGGGAAGGCACTTAATTCAATGGGGGAATGAATTGCACAAATGATAGCCAAGAGTTTGTCCAAAAAGCATTCATTCTGAAGTGATGGAGGTGGGCATGGGGGGTCTTCCAAGAATGGATACATATTTACAAGTCAGATAAGAAGAGCAGGCAGGTTCTATTCTCTGGCCACCGCCCACTGACCCGCTCAGCGTCCTTAGACAAACCACTTAACCTTTTACTACTTACACTTTACACTCCCGTTAATCGAATGTGTAATTTTCACAACTGCTCACGCGGGGCTCCTGTTGAACACTTTCAGAAAACAAGACCTATTTTTAAATCAATCAAAATTCAACTCTGTTAACTTTTCAACAAAACTTCAATCTTTGCTCCGATTTCAAAGACTTTCTTTTCGTTTAGATAGCATTGGCTATTTTAAAGAACATTTGGTTCATATTTTTTAAAGATTAATAATTTTTAAATCACTAAAACACAAATGCTTTTTGTTGGTAAAAATAATAATAAAACAATGCTAAGTTAGAATATAAAGTGGGCAGTTTAAATTCTAGTGCTTTTTTTCCTTCTGTACTGACTCCGTAAAAATTTTGGAAGCAAGAGGCATGTTAACAATAAGCACTAAAAATGTCTAGTGAAAATCCTTCAAGTTCTAGATATTAAGGTTTGGAAGAGGAGAAAAACCAGGGCAGAGCAATTCCGAATCCAGGAAAACCCCGGAAAGATAAACTAGGAGCCGGTGCGTCCCAGCGCGCTCCAGATTTTCGCCGTGGTGTTGCTCGTGACCGTGGTGTTTCGATGGGGTCCGGCCCTGAAGGCTTCTGGCAAAGAACCTGAGCCCTTTCGAGGCCGAACTGTCCACAGAGGCCACAGGTCCCTTTAAGGAGTTTGGCCACGGAGAAAGGGGATCAAAGGGGGCGGGAGCAGGATTCGGGAGCGCACGCCACGTGACTCCCCTGCCAAGTTCGCCTGCGAGTTTGACAGAAGTTTGAATCGGACTCGGGGGCTTTCTGCATCGGCGGGGCAGAGCAGCGGCCACAGCCTAGACCAGCGCGAGCAGCAGCGCCCCCGCTACCCACCCCGCCAGCCTGGATCCCGGCCCGCCGACGGCCGCGAGTGAGCAGCCCCCAACTCCACCGCTGTTCCCGCAGCCTCCCTGCGAGGGAGCCGAGCCCCCGCGCTGCGCTCCAGTCCTGCTGCGCCAGCATGTCGTCGGCGGAGAGCCCCAGCCGCACAGCGGACAAGTCGCCGCGCCAGCAGGTACTTCCCGAGCGCCCCTGGGCTCTGCCACCGATCCCCTCCACCTAACTGTCGGCCCTGACTCTGATTCCACCCTCTGCCCCTGTGTAGTAGTAGGAGGAGGAGAGGGACTAGTGTCTCCCCACCGCCTTGACAGCTAGCTGGCTCTGTCTTCGCAGGTGGACCGCCTGCTGGTGGGGCTGCGCTGGCGACGGCTGGAGGAGCCACTGGGCTTCATCAAAGTTCTCCAGTGGGTGAGTCTCTGCCCCAGCCCCGGGCTATTTCGGGAGCTTGGACTGTGACGACGACCTGAAGCAATGTGGCTCTGGTGGGGGCTGGGGAGGTGAAGCAGCCAGGCCACTGCGGAAGGGTGGGGGGCGGTGACAGGTGGGCGGGGGAGGGGCGGGCTGGGGATGCTTGTCCAGCACTCAGTGGTAGGAGGGTGAGGAGCCAGGCATGCGGAGTCCCGGATTCGGTCCTTCTATGTGCAAGGAACCTTTGCCCAAGGCGCTCACATTTCACTCGGGCGACAGGACCCCGGTGTAACCTTTCCAGAACTCTGATCCTGCACATACCACTCCTCGGTGGCGGGCGGGAGGAGGAGGAGGACAAGGGGGATGAGATCCGCTCTTCACCCCCAGAGAAGCTTCAGAGGGCAAAGGAGGGAAGGAGAGGCGCTATGGAAACCTGCCCCAAACCCACCAGGACCTGGAAGATCCTTGGAGTGGACTCAAGGACAGGCTCCCAGCTCGGGATTTCCTGTTGAGGTCACTAGAGGAATCTGGGGTTTTGTAATAGAGTGAGGAAGTGAATGAATGAATGAATGGAACTCACCAGCCCTGAGAATAAACAAAAGAACAAAATTATGACAGAATAAAAATGACAATATAACCAAAATGTAGTATGTACAATGAGAACACAGATCTGGGAAGCTGGAAATCTGGATTCCAGGCCTGGATCTGTGTTTCCAGCTGCACAACCTTGGGCAAGTCACTTCTCTGGACTTCAGTTCCCAACATTGGTCAAATGTGGATCTGACCATCCTCGGGGGTCCTCTTAAGCTTTAAATTGCTTGGTGTGCTAAAATGTAACCCTAGATAGATTTACCCTACGACCTTTGCCCAGGTCCTCAATTTCTTCAAGTGGTTTGATCTAGTGGAAATACCACCTCATTTCTTCACTGGTACTTATGCTCTTTGCTCTTCCCAGTGCCCCAGGCCTCCTGGATTTAAGTTAGGAATGTGGAGAGATGCAGGCACTTTTTCAAATCATAAAGACTTGTTGGGGGGAGGGCATTTAGTGCACTACTGCAGAAGAGGTTTTAAGTTAAACAATCCACACATCAAGTGGTGTATGAATAACTTAATTAATACACTTTCAGCACAGCATTCAGCTAGGGAATAAATTACCATTAATACTCAGGAGGATTGTGTTCTAAAGGGCTTTAAACTCTCTGGAGACAGGAATTAGCACTGTGTCACTAACTACTAAATCATAGATGAGAATCGTCAAATCTGAAATTCAGAAGCAATAGTGTATTTGGGATTATCTCTGGATATCTGAGACTCCTAATTAGGGCTATAGGCCAGCCTGGGGAGTTCCCAAGTATAGACTCTGGAACTTCGTGGGAACTTCCCACTTTCCTTACTGCCTCAAGTACAGTGGGACCAACTGCTGATTGAGTTCTTTGACCTCCTGCCACTTCCCTGTTCTGACCCACCACTTGAATACCAGAGGGGCCCATATAAGAATATTTATGCTCTGAGTGACTGGCATCCAGAAGTCATCCAGAAGTCAGAGAGCCATTAAGTGCCATCCATAGGAGCAGAACCTGACTGAAATGTAAGAGTACAATTTTATCATAAAACTTGACAAAATGGATCTAATGGAAATTTGAAGACAGACTATCAAGGGATGAAGGAATAATGAAGTTATTGGATTATGGACTTGCCTTCCCTGGGGGGATTCTGAAAAGCAACCTTCTTCACTCCTGTCCCTACAGCCCGCTGTACCTACCACATTTCTTCTTTTTTTTTTTTTTTTAATTTTCTTTTGTAGTTATAGATGGACAGAATGCCTTGTTTTGTTTGTTTATTTTTATGTGGTGCTAAGGATCAAACCCAGTGCCTCACACATGCTAGGCAATTGCCCTGCTACTGAGTTACAGCCTCAGCCCCCCACCACATTTCTATAAAGGCTGGACAGAGCAATTCCTAGGGAGATAATCCAGTGTTCTCCTAGGGTCAGTGCTGATGCCCTACCAAGTAATACCTGTTTGATGTTTATGATCTTCAACTCCAAAAAAAAAAAAAACAAAAAACCCTTCAACTACAAAACAGAGATCCCTTTCTCTCACATTGCTAAACTCAAGGGTCCTGGGTGGAGAACAAACTCTAAACTAGTCGTCATTCACAGTGCAGAATCATAAGGAGACATGATTTGGTTTTAATGCTATCCTGGGTAGCATAAATTCAGGGCACAAGTTTCACTTGCTTTGCATTTTTGCAGATGAGCTCACATGAAAGTTCACAGGAACCAGCACAGAAACAACAGTGAAAATGTCATTTGTTTTTTTTTCACCCTTTTTTCTTTTTTTGCTTGGTGGGATAAAGTACTCCTGACTAGAGGAAGACAAACTAAAACACAAATCTTGCCATTATGGTAATGGTAATTGAAAACTTTTATAGTCATTATTATCAAAAAGCAAAGGTTTTACTGGAATTCTTGAGAGGAAAAAGTGATGTAATTCTTTTATGAGTCAGGAGCTTATGTTAGAATGTCTTTAAAATTCAGAAATTATTCTCACCTCAATTCTAATTCTAAGAATCTCACTAAATCTACCCGAGCATAGACCAGTTATTGGAGAAGTAGGTTTTTTGTTTATATTTGTTTTTAAGGCAGACTTTAAGGTCAGTTGGGCTTTGGCTTAAATTTTATCCTGTGCTTATAGTCCTAGAAATTTGGATAAGAGATGAAATTTTTATGGGTCTCATTTTCCTTGAATGTAAATGAGACCTGTCTTATAGGCTCACTGGGAAGATTACAAAAGACAATTTCTGTGATGCTTAGTGAACCTAGTGAGCCAGGCACTCCAGGAGATATTTTATTCCCGAACCTCCGCCTTTCCCTATTTTCTCCCCTGTGCAGACTGCCCAACTAGTCTTGTCCTTTAGTGAGATTATTCAAATGTCACTGCCAAATCCTCAGTTTGATGGCAAGGTCCAAAAGATCTCTAGATGACTCAGTCATTATTCTCATTTGCTTATAAATAAGTTATATTACTTTTAACTGAGAGTGTCCTCCTAATGAAAATTTCACCTTTGGGATGCCAAAGTAATTTACTTGACTCTGAGGTGTCTGTAATGGAGTTATTTCAGTCACTGTGGAGGATTTGAAAGGACATCATCAGAGTTCATCAAACCAATCGGATGATTATGGTGGAGGATTTGGGGGAAAGAACTTGCCTTCTATGCTTTGCACTGATGATGTTGGTGTTCTCTGGACAACAGTCCAAAGTACAACCTCATCCTTTAACTGGGAAGGTTGGCTGGATGCAGTGGTGCACACCTGCAATCCCAGTGACTCGGGAGCCTGAGGCAGGAGGATCACAAGTTCAAGGTCAGTTGGGCAACTCAGGGGGACCCTGTATGAAAATAAAAAATAAAAAAGGGCTGGGAATAGCTTGATGTTGGAGCACCTCTGGATCCAATCCACAGTACAAAAACAAAACAAAACAAAAAAACCCACACCTGGGAAAAGTTATTCCAACGTCTTTATAAAAGAGACATGGAGGCAGGAGGAGCAATGCAAGTCCAAGAGAAGGAAAACTGGTTGGCACCAGAATTCCAGAAATCCCCCTGTCTCAGAGCCTCCATCTTTGGCTGCTGTTCTTTGTGATCAGGTTGCTCTCAGAGCCTTGTGCATGGTGACAGGGTTGTTTCAGTTGTCACCCTCTTCTTCCTTGGGCTTAGTTCCCTGAACAGTTAAGGAAGGAAGCAAATCTGAGGCAGAAAGATGGAGTATTAGGAGCCATGGGCTGGGTGAGGGTGTTTTTCCATGCTTCTGCAGCCCAGGGTACAGGTCTCCTCTCTCCTTGTAATCCCCACCACACACAGTAAAGATCTCTCCTTTAGCCTCCTTTCCTTTTTCTTTTCTTCTTTCCTTCCTTCCTTCCTTCCTTCCTTCCTTCCTTCCTTCCTTCTTTCCTTCCTTCCTTCCTTCCTTCCTTCCTTCCTTCCTTCCCTCCCTCCCTCCCTCCTTCCTTCCTTCCTTCCTTCCTTGGTACTACGGATTTAACCTAGGGGTACTTTACCACTGAGAGACATCCTCAGCCCTTTTAATTTTTTATTTTGAGATAGGGTCTGACTAAATTCTCAGTCTCCCTTCAATTATAGTCACTGGGATTACATGCAGGTACCACTGCACCTGGCTTCTACCTTAGCTTTAATAACTATGGTGCTGGGTTTTGCTTGTTTTAACATGACATTCCCTTCTTAACATGAATTATTGATAATAGAAGCCAGGTCTTACTCATTTTTGTATCTCGAGCACCTGGCACAAGGTAGATAGATGCTCAGTAAGTGTTGGATGAATAAATGAATGCTCAATAAGTGTTGGATGAATAAATGAATGACATAGGAAGAGCACTGGAAAGGGGATGTAAATTCATAACCTGGCTCTTACATCAGCTAATGTGACTTAGAGAAAATCATCTTATTTTGGGGGTCTTCAGTTTCCATCTTTGTGAAATGATACTGTTGAGCTTAATAATCTCTGAGACCCTTTTTGTTCTGCTGCTCTATGATCTATGATCATTCTTCTCAGATTTTCCCATCATCCGTTCATATAGCACACTGTATCTGCCACCATCTGACTGTGAGTTCATATTTAGACGTGTTCTTGGGGCTAGGTACATAGCTCTACAGCTAGTACGCACAGGCCCTGAGTTAGGTCCCTAGCACTAACAAACAAATATTCTGGTAAGTAAAAAAGCCATCATGGAAGATGTTTAGATTCCTAAGTTTCAAAGAATCAGAAAAGCAAAGCATTAACAGTAAAGTTCTTATGGGTATATTTTGCCCTTTGAAGAATCAGAGAGCAGGGCTTAGAAGTTTCAGAACCTTGAGGTTATCGTCTTGACATAGGAGAATTTTCAATGATGATGGAAAAGTTCTATAATCTGTGCTGATGACTGCAGTACCTGCTAGCCGAATGTGCCTACTGAGCCCTTGAAATATGGCTGGCATGATCAAACAACTGAATGTAAAATTTAGTTTTACGTTAATTAATTTACATAGCCTTGGCTAGTGGCTACCATTGTGGGTAGGTTCTAGAGCATGAGCTCCAATGAGGACGGATTCATTTTTTTTTATCTTCTGTTCACTAGTAGTATCTAGAACAGAGCCTGCCTGGTACAAAGTAGATGCTTGAGAAATGTCATCTTCCTGTCGATGTTCAACAGTGCCTGTCAAGAGAGGGCTCGTGAAGAGAAGGCTCCATAACTGACCACTCACTCTCTCAAGTTAGGAATACCTGCACACTTTCTATGAGGAGCCATTCACTGACTAACTGCCAATGGGTAAAATTATATCCAACTGTGCTGCCCTTCCTAGAATATGACACCCTAATTGTGTCCATTTCTGGGCACCAGAAGCTAAGAGAAATAAAGAAACTTCCTCAGGGAATCAGAAAGCCACAGAGCCCACAAAGATGAGAGAATTCCTCTGAGGAAGAGCTAGGGAGTTTTATTGTTATGCCTGGGAGGCAACTTTGAGTATGTGAAGGGTAACGATGCAGAGGGTTCCAGTGACTTCTCTCCAGTTCTGTCAGGGAGGTGAGCAAGCAGGGCTCTACTGCAGCCTGCATAGTTTAATTCAGGAGTGGGGGTTATATAGGCACTGCAGAGATATTACACTTATCTCCTTTCCTGATTATCTTTACCAATGGAGACAATTCTCATTTGTCTAGAGCAAGTCTCCTGAAAACAGAGGTGAACGTTATGACCTTAAGAGAGAAGTCAGTGGCTCCAGCATGGAGTTCTGCTGGGCCAGGCGGTGCAAGGCGGGGTAGTGGCACCCGACACCACCCAAGGGCAGAGCACAGCTGTTGGCAAATCCAGCCAAGAGCACACTGATAGCATTACCCTCAGAGAGTGAGAGAATTTCAGAGCTGGGAAAAGCCTCTAGATTACCTCCAAATGCCTCATTTTACAGATGAAGAAACTATGACTCAGACAGTGGAGTCACCTGGCTAATTAGCAACAGAGCTACAACTAGAACCCAGATTTTCAGACTCCTAGTTCAGGTCTCTTTTTATTTCACAACGTCAATAGGCATTAGCAAAATAATGTGCAATTCTACTCTGGATGCAGGACTGGAGTGTAGATTAGTTGTTTTCTAGGTCCTTTAATGACCAAGACATTGAGTCATAGAGAAACGTACAGAAAATGAACAATTCACAGAATAAGTTCACTGCTTAATAAGAAAGATGATACTGTGAACAAATCAAAAGATAGGGGCACAGGAAACTGGGACTGAGCAACTGATGTGGGAGAATAAGAGACTCCACCTCCTTTTCTAATCAAAGGGTATTTCCTGGAAAGAAATGTGAGAATCACAGAATGAGACAATTTCATTTTGCTCAATACAAGAGGTAGTCAAATGTGATGAAAGGTAGAGAAGAAAACAGTTCAAGTGGTCTGGAACGCCTCTGCTTTTTAACACTGAGAAATGGCAGCATCAACAGGTTACAAAGAGAAACTCCAGTGGGAAAATAGCAGAGGCTGATAAGGCAAGTGGAGGGTACTTTTCTTTGGTCTCTAGCCAGGACAGTCAGCACTGGCCCAGCCAGCACTGTCGCTGGAAGGAAAGGTGCTTTCGGGGAAGAGGAGTTAGGATGGTAGTTCCATGGAAAAGCTTGGTAGAAGTTGTCCCCTCCAGCTACACGGTATCTCCTCTGGGGCAGGAAATCGCTGGAAGTTAGCAACAAGGTAAGGGGAAGATTCTTTGGCTAAAGGAGAAATGAAAAGCACTTCAGGCATGCCTGATCTGCGTTGGTGCAGAGGAATCCATTTCACAGGGTGCCTCTCCCTTGGGAGAAAAATTGAGAGAAAACTTTTGAGAGGAAGTTTCCAATAGCTGGAATTACAGAGGTTCTGGTGTTACTTCTCATCTTGAAGAGGCTGCCCCTGGTCCCCAGTGTCATGCCCAATGAGGAGACCTGGAGAGGATCCATTTCCTAGACACCACTCAAAGTCTAATTTAATTCATTTGCTATCTGGTCCACTACCCTGTATGATGAATATTACACCCTGAACTGAAAAACCATGGTAGCCATGAATCCCTGCCCAGGAGGAACAAGATTAAAGGGAATCTCACTCCCTGGCCCCTCAGTATCTGCTGGAGACAGAGGGTGGTTCTTCACCTTGGCCACATGAGGCTTTCTGATTTTTAAAGGGGCTTCACTCTCTCTCAGCTCTTTGCTATTTTCGCCTTCGGGTCCTGCGGCTCCTACAGCGGGGAGACAGGAGCAACAGTTCGCTGCAACAACGAAGCCAAGGACGTGAGCTCCATCATTGTTTTGTTCGGCTATCCCTTCAGGTGAGCAGAAATGGGTTATGACCCAGCACAGACTCTCTCACGAGATCAGCAGGACCTGCTTTGTCTCTTCCTCCTCCAGAAATCTAAAGACCACTTGTTGTGTGCCAATCCAGATTCCAACAGAATTATAAGACTTAGGTCCGTTCCACCCTTCAGTGATCTCAGACAAACTGACCAGAGGAAAACATAAGGGAAACACAAATAGATCATCGTTATTATGTTCCAGTCCGTGGCCAACCAATAGGGGGTCATAAAGTGCATGCAGAAAACCCCCAGGCATTGGAAGGAGTCTGAGAAAGTTGAACAGCTCTCTCTGATCCTCAGAAGCCCCCTTTCTGCTTCGAAGTAAGGAAGCTTGTTAGTTCTTTCTGGTACCACCAGAAAACAAGGAGGCATATCTTATCCAGGAGGTAGAGAAGAGTATTCTTTCCTGGATTATTTGAGAGCTTAGAGAAGGGGTGAGTAAGTGTTCAGAAGAGAATGGAGACAGGGCTCACCTTTTTAAGAAATGTCTAGTTTTTGGCACCCAACTTAGATTGTCTCCTGTATATAAAATGTTGTGTTTTTCTCTTTGTTTTGTCCAAGATACTCAAATTAGGAAGCTAAGTAAGGCCTGAGAATGGGTGATTCAAACCTGAGCTTGGTCACTGTGACCCTGTATTTTCCCAGGAGCAGAAAGCAGCTGATTTGCCTAGTGGTTTGGCTACCAGAAATAGATGGATTATATATTGTGGTTGTGACCTTAAAGGCCCTGACTTCTTGGAACCACATGTTCACCATATCTGGGCAGGTGGATGAGTGTAGGATGGCAGTCCAGGGGGAGGTAGGACTTGAATGAAACTGTAGGGAAGCTCCTGCTTTGACTGCAAGTTTCCCTCCAGAAGTACTGTTCCACACCTTTCTTCACTCTGTAATAGTCCCAGGGTGAGAACTAACCCAGGACCCTTCCTGGAGCATGGAGAAAGCTGGTTACCTGAGCTCAAGATGGCCTCTCCTACCATCTGCAGGTTGCACCGGGTCCAGTATGAGATGCCTCTCTGTGATGATGAATCCACCTCCAAGACCATGCACCTCATGGGGGACTTCTCTGCCCCTGCTGAGTTCTTTGTGACCCTTGGCATCTTTTCCTTCTTCTATACCATGGCTGCCCTAGTTCTCTACCTGCGCTTCCACAACCTCTATACGGAGAACAAGCGCTTCCCGCTAGTGGTGAGTGAGAATGGGCCAGAGGGATGGAGGCAAGGGATGGACAAACATAGTAGCTTCTCTGGGCCCAAGACCTAAATGTGGAACCTCTGCCTCTACCAACCTCCCATAGCTTCCTTCCACTGACAGAAAGCACAAGAGCAGTATAAATAAGCAGACTTTGGAGTTAGGCTGCTTGGGTTCAAATCCCAGCACAGTCTCTTCATGGCTTCAGTCACTGTGTGGCCTTAGATAAATTACTCAGCCTCTCAAAATCTCAGTTTCCTCATCTATAAATGTGGATGAAATAATACCTGCTTTTTAGTTTTTTTTTTCTGGGGGTGGGGGAATAAGGAAGTATGTAAAATATCTGGTACATAGTTAACCACTGTAAGTGTTAGCTGTTATTAGTATTAATTATTCTCTTTACTTTCTCCTTATTCCAGTTATGAAGGTAGAAGCCATACATTAGAGAACTCCATTTCCCAAATCTGCCTCTGCCACTACTTCTAGATGAGTAAGGGTGATCAAAGGAAAAGTTGGGGATAAAGAATAAGGAGTTTAGGCTTGGGGTTGTGGCTCAGCAGTAAAGCGCTTGCCTAGCGCATGCAAAGCCCTGGGTTCCATCCTCAGCAACACATAAAAATAAATAAATAAAAACAAAGGTACTGTGTCCAACTACAACCAAAAAAAAATAAATATTAAAAAAATAGGGAGTTTAGATAACTTGGGTTTTGAGGTGAGGCTGACCAGCCTCAGCACCTTGTTGCCTGACTTTAGTTCTGAGGATGTAGATAGGGCAGCCTGAGAGGCATGACTACTTTGGTGGCAGTGAACAGATTTCTTTCTCTTTTTTTTTAAATATTTTTTTTAGTTGTAGGTGGACACAATATCTTTATTTTTATTTATTTATTTTTATGTGGTGCTGAGGCTCAAACCCAGGGCCTTGTGCATGCAAGGCAAGTGCTCTACCCTAGCCACAACCCCAGCCCACAGATTTCTTAGGACCATCTGGACCCCCTGGGGCTATAGGTGTCAGGTAGGACAGGAAGAGGCAGATATCCCAAGACCCCAGGATTCTAGAGTATCATGTCAAGAGAGAAAAAACACTAGGGAATCATGGGGACTTTCTGAGTGTATTCCCAACTCTCTGCTTCTCCCAGGACTTCTGTGTGACCGTCTCCTTCACCTTCTTCTGGCTGGTAGCTGCTGCTGCCTGGGGCAAGGGCCTGACTGATGTCAAAGGTGCCACACGGCCATCCAGCCTGACTGCAGCAATGTCTGTGTGCCATGGAGAGGAAGCAGTGTGCAGTGCTGGGGCCACACCCTCCATGGGACTGGCCAACATCTCCGTGGTGAGACCTGTGGCCACTGATGGGGCCTAGGGGAAGCAGCACTATCCCAGCTGCCCAGGCCTGTCCCAGCTGGCAGGTTCTAAGAGGAACAGAGAGGGGTCCCCAGGGCTGATGTCCCCTGCTCTTACACTTAGTGCCCACCTGCACCTGATGCTGATCCTGGGAAGGCATGTTGGGATGGGAGAACCAAGAGCCACTCCCATTCCCCACCTCTAGGCATGTCCTCATGACTACCTCCCATCCCTCCTGCCTGTTTCATGCTGTGTATGGGTGCACATTGAACATATGAAGAGGGAGCTTAGGGCTGTGGCTGGTTCAGAGCTCTTAAGGAGACCCAGAGTGAGAAAGGGCTCTTCGTTGCTTGGACCCCCACACAGAAAAGGGATTTGAGGACAGGGGTGCATTCAGCCAATAGGCATGCATTTGGTCATCCTAGTTGCTAAAACATTGAAATATGCTCACATCAGCTGGAAAGTGCCTGAGCCATCACCTTAGCTATCTCAGATCCTCTCTGAAAATGTCTCTGACCTCATCAAGGCCCATAACTGAAATGTTTCATGACTGGCACATCAGGGAGCTTCTGGAACATACTGGAACTCCACTCACAGATTCCCCCCCCAACATTTTATTGCAAAAAATTTCACATATACATTAAACTTGAAGGAATTTTATGGTGAACACCCAGATGCTCACCCCCTAGGCTCTCCCATTAACATTGTATTAGACTTGCTTTATTATTTACCTATCCACCTTCTCTCATCAATCCATTTTTAATGCATTTCAAAGTCAATTGCAAACATCAGTACACCTTCTCCTAAATACTTCCTGCTGTTAGGTTTTTAAAACATTT
Organism: Marmota marmota marmota; assembly: GCF_001458135.2. Taxonomy (NCBI): domain Eukaryota; kingdom Metazoa; phylum Chordata; class Mammalia; order Rodentia; family Sciuridae; genus Marmota; species Marmota marmota. The sequence goes on from NW_026000081.1 coordinate 2,328,748, forward strand.
TAAACAAATATTGAATGTAGCCCTGGCTGAGTCCCTGGTCCTAGGGAAGAAGCACCTTGGACAGCTCCAGTCAAACTCACCCAACAGAAGGTATTCCAGGCAGGCCCCTGGTATTGCTGTGGGAAGCCCTGCTGGCCCCTGACTACTGGATCCTTGCTATGCTTTGCATGATAACCTCTTTACCAGCAGGATTGGGCTAGTGACCAAGCTACATCTTGGGTGCATGCTGTGGATAGAGTTGCCAGGAAATCCCTTAACGGGAGATCGCGTTGAATCCTACTTCTATACCCAGCTTGCTTAGTCTTTCTAGTCCTCTGAGCTTCTTACACCAACACAGGAACTCCCCACTCCCTGTTCTCATACTATCCCTCCCCTACTATTCTCACATACTCCCCTGATGTCCTTTGCAGCTCTTCGGCTTTATCAACTTCTTCCTGTGGGCCGGGAACTGTTGGTTTGTGTTCAAGGAGACCCCGTGGCACGGGCAGGGCCAGGGCCAGGACCAGGGCCAGGGCCCCAGCCAGGAGAGTGCAGCTGAGCAGGGAGCAGTGGAGAAGCAGTAAACAGTCCCCGCCTGGCTACTCCTGAACTGGACAGCACCTCTTCAACACCAACAGCTCCCAGGACCTCCCTCTTCCTCCTCCAACTCCCTTCCCCCATCATTCTAGGCTTTGAGCTTTGGGACTACAGATGGGCAGACGTCAGCTATTGGAAACCTGGGCAGCCCACCCCATGGCTTCCTATCCCTCCTCTTGCTGGAGCCCCAGATGGCAGGAGCTCAGTGCTTCTTGTGTACTGACTGATTTCCAGCCTTCCCAGAGTCCAATGTGCTTCCCACTCTTCTCTGGCTTCTCTTTGCCCACAGAGCCCACCATGTGTGAACCAGGGAGGCACAGTAGCCTAAAAAAGGGCCCTTAGAGGGTCTAGATGAAGCCTGAACTCAATGGGAGCAGATAAATGGCAACTGAATTGCAACTTGAGGAAAAAACTTGCCAGGAAACTTGGGACAGAAATAGTTTCTTTTATCCCCTTGGTCCTCTGACCCCCAGGGTGGGGCACTTTCCACCAGCACTCTAAACTATACTTACCTTAGAAAATTTTACCTTCCTTCCTGTCCTTCTTGGGCTTGGTCTCATCTCACACTTGGGACACAAGATGAAGGGCTTAGGAGCATCTCCATTTCAGGCCCCCTCACCCAACCACCCGGTTCACCTCCCTTCCCCTGCCTCTTGGGTCTGAGGCATTTGAGATCCTTTTTGAAGTCTGTCCAGGCCTTCCTTTCATTCCTGTGCAGCAAGATAGGGGCTCTGGAAGGGCCAGAAGGACATCATGAGGCTGAGTTGCCCCAGAGCCCCAGGACATGGATGGATGGGCCCATTTCCCCCTTACTCTTTGCTTGTTTCTCCCTGGTTCCTTATATAGTCCTTCTCTCATACTTCCCCCTTCTCATCTTTACAAAAGGATGTGCCCTCTCCGTTGTCTTCCCATCCTCCCCTGCTTCCTCATTTTGCCAGGGTCTATCCCCTCCCCAGTCCAGGGCAGCCTGATGCTATTGGTGCTTCTTCACTTTGGGACCCAGTTCCATATTTGTCTTTGGTGTGTCTCCTTTTCCTGATACCTCCTCAGTCCCTCTCTAGACTCCAAGGCCAGCGAATGCTAACTGGGCAAGGGTCATCTACTTCTTACCCACTCAGAACACTTCAATCTGCCCCAGTCATCGGACTGCTCAGGGAAGGATGAAGAGAGAAGAATTCAACCATTTTCCAATCCAGTGCCAACTGGCCCGCTTAGCATCCCAAAGGTGAATGTGTCCTATGCCAGTCTGTCCTCAGGACTGAGTTAACCCCCTTCAACGTCCTCACCTTCCTCAATGCCACCCATAGTAACATGTGCATTATTGGAGTACCTGGGGGTCAGCACCTTTGACTTAGGGCCAATTATTTCCTCTTTGGGTCAGAGTTTTCCCACTCGATGGGGAAAAGTGTGAGATTTATATCCCTCAAAGCTCCAGAGTCCTTCAGCAATTTGTTTTCATTTTTTAGATGTTGGGAAGGGGTTTGAGGAGGGAGGAAAGAAGATGGGGATGAGAATGTTTCTAAATATGAAACTCTCTGCCCTGAGTTGTACCCATAGTTACTCCAGGACAAGGGGAGACAGTTTCACCTACATGGCCAGAGACACAGAGAATAAAGGGGTGACCTTCATTTTTCTTCAGGCTGGCCCCTGTGGGGGTCTGTGAGCAGCTTCTACTACTTCTATTATTTGGATTGTGTCCATATTTATAATTTATTTGAAATGTGATGGATAAAGTACTCTCATTTGGGGACTGAAGGTAGCAATGCCCTTCAGCTCGGTAAAGGGGTAGGTATTCACTCCTGCAGAGGAATCCCAGAATTCTCCCTGCAGCAGAGAAGGCTCTTCCTTCTCCTAAAGAGGCTGGCTCTTCTTGGCCAGAAGAGACTATGGCCTCTCTCTCTCTCCATGGCCACCCTAAGAGGCCAGTTCACTTCATTACCTCCAGAGGGCTGCCTGGGCCAAGTGCCAAGGACAGGGTTGTCCTTATAGGAGTCATATGTCCTCCAACCAGGGCTGGTATCACTGCTTTGCCTATTGGGGCCTGAGGTAGCAGAAGGTGTCTGGTTTCTCCAGATACTGCAGGAGGCCAAAAGGCAGGGCACTTGCCCTTTGCCCTGGTAGAATCTGGCCCTGCCAGAATGCCCACCTTGAACCTTTCCTGAACATGAGTTCCCTTCAACATTGTGGTCATAGGTCTCCTACTTCTGGGATTGCAGGTCAGGGGTGGGGGGAGAATGTTGCATGTTGTTTTCTGGTGCTTGTTATTACACATTTGAATAAACAGTGCTGCAAGCATTTGCCATGAAGGAGCCAAGACTGGAGCCCTTCTGGGAATTTTTCTCCCCTCTTTCTCTCCCTTGCTTTAAGTTCTTGGACAGATATCAACATTTCTACCAAGATAACATTCCACTCCCCTCCACTCTGCACCCCAAGCAATAGAGTCTGCTGGATGAGCAGTTGTTCCTGGCAGGCCCCAGTCTGGTGACACTGCCTCTTCTGGTGGCACCCAATTAGTCCAAAGCAACTGACTCGTTAGCAAATCTGGAGCAAACTCAAAAGGCGAGAGATAGTGACTTCCACAATGCTGTTTCCATTTGCTTTCCTACCATCTGTGACCCAAACAAGCTTCCTGTCATGAGTTGAGGGCCATATGCTTTCCTCTTTACTATAAGGTTTCTTGCTGAACAAACTTGCACCTCTACCCACCCCCCAGACAATTGCATTCTACATTAACATTCCCTAGAAAAATGCACTTGAGCATGATTTTACATTCAATTTCACCAGGTTACTGGGCGCCCTAGGCATCATCCATGGATGTCTGGTTAAGACCCTCAAATATTATTTTTGAAGTACTTAAACCTTCCCTGGATGAAAGTCTGAGGTTCTGAATTCATAGACCTTGACTTATTTGCTCTCACACCTGGTTTCCTCTTAGCTAAAGGGATATAGGGTAAAGTGTGAGGGGTGGAGGAGGAAAAAAGAGGATTAGTATTTCTTTTCTAATGAGATGGAAGACTTTTGTCTCTTGTGTGAGGATGGGAATAAAATGTTAACAGCTGCGGAGAAGAAAGAGGTGGATGATTAAGGTACTTTCCAGGCCTTAGCAAGGAAAATGACAAATCTGATGAGAAATCTTCCTATGCGAAGGCTTCAGTAGCAGCCCTTGTAGCAGAGAAAATATTCATTAGAAAAAGAAACCAAAATGATGGATGGAGTCAGGGTCCAGCCAGGGTTTGGGAAGAGGCGGTGCAGGGTATCGATCGCAGTTCTCAGGAGGAGAGAGACGGATCAGTAAAGACGCTGCAAAACCCAGCAGCCTCGGGGCCACCCTAGTTCTGGGGCTGGCTCTGGCTCGGAGATAGCCTTCTGTCATCCTGACAGGTGATCTTGATCAGCTCAGCCAGGTCCTCCCAAACCCAGACAACGGTACTCCAATCATCTGCCCTGCATTAGGGCAACGGGGGTTTCCCACAGAGGAGAAACTACACAGGGGCCGAGGCCCTCCCCCACACCAACCCCTGTGTCCTTCAGCACATCCTACAGACTCCCTCCCCTTGCCCTTCTGATTCACAGCGCCCACCTCCCTGCACCTACCCTATTCGATCTACGGGGAGCGGAGTCGCTTCTTGGGCCGCCAGCCCGGGAAGGGGCGCCAGCCAGCTGGCGGATGCACTGCTTAGAGGGGCTTCTTTGGCAGAGAGAGGTCTGGGGCTGGGTGTGTGTGTAGTGAGCTTGGGAGAGTGACTCGTGGTACAGAGAATGTGTGCACAAGATTTAGGAGAGGGGATCCTGGGGCTTTGGTCTTTTCTATTCCGCCTGCAAACGTGCCTTTCGGAAGGGCTCCTGCGGCAAACTCGGTAGGAAACAGCACCCGCGCTGGAACTACATTTCCCAGAAGGCTATGCGGGAAGGAGGAGGAGGAGGAGGAGGAGGAGGAGGAGGAGG